>NC_137613.1:20994182-21501682 GCF_963280865.1 Gymnoscopelus braueri | reverse complement strand
GCTCCCCCCGCGAGGGCGGAGGCTCGCCGAAACGCGGTGAGAAGACCGCCAGCCTCCCCAGGAACCGCACGCTCCGCGGTGGGTCGGCCGGAGTGCGCCGGGCGCCAGCAGGCTGCTAGAGACACGAGGTCCACAGGCAGCCGCACGGCACGCACGGCGCAGAGCGAACCCCATATCTATAAGCCTTGTCATAGGCTTATAGATATAGATAACCCCTGACATGCACACAGCCATGTGTGCATGTCAGCAACGGAGTGATGATCAACCTCCTTGTATGAATGTGGTCTAGTGTCTAGACTTTCGTTCAACAATGGCCAATACAGTATCTTTAGAGTACTAAACCGTTATCTGTTATGGGGGCCGCTATTTTGCATATTTCGGAGTAGGCTGATTATTATATTATATTATATTATATTATCATATTATCTTACTTACAAATTCTTTACTCACATTGTAGAAAATGTATATAGACACTTCATTTGTCAATTTTGCTTGCCTGGCCACAGAGTTATTGAAGATAAAGGTGCGAATTTGCCAATTTGGCAGCCATTCAGATATGCAGATTAGAAGGTCAAAAACTAAACATTTAGCATGGGGAAAAAGTATGTATTTTAGATGTCCTAAGGATGGCAAAAATACAGATAAGTAGAAACAAAATAAGGGGGATGCACATGGACCCGTTTGAGTACTACGGTAAATCATTTTATGTAATGGTGGCCTCTAATTTGCATATTTATTTACATTATTTACATTTATTTACATTTATTACATTACAAATACCTTCCACACATTGTCTGACCCTCAGAACATAAATATATACACTTTATTTGTCAGATTTGCTTGCTTTGTTATAGAGTTGTTTAAGAAATACTTCAAAATCGGCAGCCATTTTGATATGCAAATTAGGATGTTAAGCACTAAGAATTTAGCTTGGGAACAGTGTTTTTCTGATTCAGCACCCTTGAATTATGTAAAATGGCCTTGTTCCCAACTTTTACCCCCAAATGCCTCTAACAATCACATATTTCAGAAATCCCACCGGTCTATAAGTAGCTCACCTGGTAGAGTTCATGCCATATCAAGGGCCAGGGTTCAAATCTGAAGAGAGGCTCTTTGCTGCATAACAGACTCATTCCCAGACTCCCAGTGGGGGATTTATTCATTTATTTGGAGGGAGGTTTGCAATTATTTAACCACAGAGGAAAGGGTGCTAATTTAAATGTATGTATAGAACGTTTATACAATGTTAAAGCTACAATGATTCATATTTTCTAACTGAAAAATATCCAGTATCATGTACTGGCCATGATACTGACATGATACTGACTTGATTCTGACCATGATACTGAACATGATACTGACATGGTACTAAATGATACTGACATGATATTGACATGATACTGACTGAAAAGGGGTTGCACACCTGGTTTTTATATTGTGATTGTAACAACAAAATTGAAGTGTAATTTATTTTATTTTCTTTAGGGTCAGTACCATAATCAGCATCATAGTCAGTATTCCATAGTCATTAACCCATAGTCAGTAACCATAGTCAGCACCATAGCCATTAACATAGTCAGTAACCATAGTTAACACCATAGTCATTAACATAGTCAGCACCATAATCAGTAACTATAGTCAGCACCGTAGTCAGTACCATAGTCAGCACCATAGTCATTAACATAGTCAGCACCATAGTCAGCAGTCAGCACCATAGTCATTAACATAGTCAGCACCATAGTCAGTACCATAGTCAGTAAAATAGTCAGTACAATAGTCAGTGCCCATAGTCAGTACCATAGTCAGTACAATAGTCAGTTCCCATAGTCAGTACCATAGTAGTCTCGCGAGCCAGACTGTTGGCTCCCACAATTTTCAAAAGCTTCCATCATACAGTCTGGAGCACGGAAGCTCTGAAAATTAACAGAGGATAAAGCGGATGTGACGCCTCCTCCCTGCTTCCGTTTTGTTTTACAGTCACGCAAATTAGTCTTAATATAAATCCAAATAATCTAAGCATATATAGCTTGCTGCTTATGATACCAACATATATTAGTATATATTATTACATAATGGTAGTATCATGTTAGTATCATGTTAGTATCATACCATGATACTAACATTATCAGTATCATGGTGATACTGACCATGATACTAACATGATACTGACATGATATACATGATACTAACATGTGGCTAACGTGATACATATGAATGTAGCTCTTTGTGGTGCCTGGGGCTACGCCTTTGTTGCAAACCCCCCGATCGCTTCATCAGTGGGTGATGAAGTAACTGCTTCCTCAGCGGGGTGAGGACACGCCCCCTCATTAACATATGGTTGAAGTAATACAGAAATAGGTGAGGAAATACAGAAATACAGATAGAGGTCCTGGGTTGGATTCCCGCCGGGGACGCTGTGGGCGCTGGGGGTGTGTCTTCCCTCCGTGTCATCAGCGCCCATACCCTAGGTGGGGTTGGCGAAAGGGCCCACTCTGTGTGGAGTTTGCATGTTCTCCCGTGTCTCTCAGGGCAGTTAATACCCTCACAAAAACATGTAGGAATCCTGGTCACTATAACGCCTCCCCCATGACAGCCGGGGCGCCTGATGGAGGGGAAGGGAACTGGTTGGAATAACGTGTTCCTTCCACACACTACGTCCAACCAGAGAAACTCCCCCCTGTCAGGTGACAAGAAGGTCAGTTGGCTCTCATGCATTGAAGGAGGCATGAGCTCAGCCCTGGCCTCCCTAGGCTGGTGAGGGGAGTGTAGTGCCCAGGATCACTTGGCACCGGGCACCGGGTGAAAAATAAGGGTTACAAAATTGTGGGATCAAAAAAATTATAAGTTAGAAATACAGATACTGTAGATAGATAAATAAAAAGGGAAATAGATGAATATATACATTTAGAAATAAATGAATATAAAATAAGTAATGTGTCACACACATAAATACACATATTTATTTATTTTTCTATTTATATGCATATTTGTTTATTTTCAAATTAACCTGCACCTTTATTTCTACATGTATTTATTTATTTCACTTATTACTTTATTTATTTGTAAATATGGCAGCTCTCGCCCTCCATAGAGCCATAGTCCTTCTGTGTTTGTTGTCTTCTGGTAGTGTGCCTACTTCTTCACTGTCCAGCTGTTGGCTTGTTGACCTTAAGAGTATGGAAACAGACACAATACAACACACAACCTCCATGGTCACTAGTTGGGTCACTTCACCTTACCGGCCAGTCGACCAAATATGCCTTCACCGGTGTGGGACCTGTGTGGACAGTATCTCATAATAGCCTTCCTGTAGTTATGTATTCTCTTTCAAGGTTGCATGGTTAGCCGTGATAATGTCAGCACAAAACTGCCAGCACTTACCGAAGTGTCCTACAGTTACTTGTATTTAAGATATTGTGCAGGTAATCATGGTTAAAATTTATGTTCATGGTTTCGTTTCCAGTTGGTTCATTAAATAAATATCTATCCTTACATAAGACAGGTTCACAAGGAATTAGCCCACACAATAGTACAATAGTATGTTTTTTTATTTATTATTATCTATTTTCAAGAAAGAAATTCAATACATATATACATCAAGTAGTGCCTTTTCCTTCCGTAAAAAATGGCATTGGGGATACTAAAGATGTTTGAGTGACCAGGGCTGTAAAACATATTGTGTGCATCTATCTACCCATTAATATCAATTGTACCATCAAAATAATCAGATTCACTGCATGTAACATAATGCATAATTTGTGTCCACTTGTGAAATCATAATATATTACATAAGAGTTGGTTGGGTATCTCATTTCCAAGTTTATTTACATTATGTAAGGTGTTACATTTAAAATTTCTTATCACCATTTAACTATAAATACACCATTTTAAACAAGGCCTTTTAACCCAATTCACAAAAAAGAATCCTTCACACCCGCTAAAATGTTAAAACTGAAAAGAGAAACTGTAATGGATTAAAACTATTTTATATTGCATCTTCTTAATATTAGTAAAACATGCAAGGCAAAATATATGATATGAAAATAAGGTGGAAATCCATACAATGTGATGCTTTACAAAGGAACATTAACATCAAAACAATTCAACATGGTGGGAATTACACACACTGGGTCTGGTGGAAATAAGTGGCAAAGCTTAAAGATCTTTCTCAAAGAAATGTGAATCCATGACTTTCAACAATAATGCTTCATCTAAGCAGCAGTTTACGGGAAATATAACACATTACATGAATTGTCTGAAGATTTCCTATGCCAAAATAGCTGGATTATTCATTAAAAGCAACAGTTATTGATAATTCAGTCCATACATTTTTGCCTCTGTATGTTATGACACTGATCGAGGATGGTTATTGTTTTGAGGTTATATTGTGCCATACAGCTTGCCTGTGAAAAAAGGTCTCACCAGTTTTAATTTCAGTCAGGAATATTGAGTAGTGTTCTTCCTGTCATGCATCAATCAAATTACAGCTTAGCCTCCCTCTTAATATTATATATATATCACACAAACGTGTTATAGAGTGCTATGCAGGCACTTACAAAAGCAAGGTTTAATAAGGCTAACCGTATTTTGAATTAGTTTAAGATGAGTCATAAAGTCCAGAATGGTCCATAGGCATCAAACGTAATGCAAACAGTGTAACATCTAATAATCATGTCACTTTATGGAACCAGACCATACATTTTAGGTCTGGTTGATTACAATCTATACAGCTAAGTCCTGAGTATTCATTTAACTCCTACAGTGTAAAAGGTTAATCATACGGGTCCTTTTTTACACTCAAAGAGTTAAACTAATACTCAGGATTTTGCTGTGCAGACTGGAGCAGTAAGAGCACAGTCCGGGTGCATCCGGTGGACCTCAGGAAGACATCAGGCTAATGGGTTGGACAGGAAATGGCTTGGGGGAAGTATCTGAAAAATGTACAAAGCACAATGCCAAGGAAAGCAATTACACATTAGTCACAAGACTCACAACATCTAGAAAACATCAGAAATTCAACATGTGGCAGAGTACAATACAATACAATAATGACAAAATAATTAAAATAAACAAAATGTAAACCGTACAATTTTGCAATTTAAACATTTACAAATTTAACTTTCAATGTAGCGTACTGTACTTACAATGTTGAGGTTTCCAGTCCGGTAATGGCTTTTATGTGGTGGTCTAGAGTTTGGATCATCAGTCAAGAGCCGTCAGAAGGTGTTTAAGGTCCTAATGGTCAACATGATCTATGCTATATTGCTCCTATTTGTTTGAGAATGTCTGCGTTTTGATGTGCAGTCATATGAGGCTCTTGTCCATTTACAAAGGTGCTTAACAAAATGAATTGAAGAGTGGCTGTTTGGCTGTGAGGCTTAGCTTGTAGGCAATTCCCAGGACCCAGGAGAGACTTATTTTGCATCGTTATTTCTCCAAGTCTTGTGAAAGAGAAGCAGGGATTGAAGAGTGGCTGTTTGGCTGTGAGGCTTAGCTTGTAGGCAATTCCCAGGACCCAGGAGAGGCTGATTTTGCTTGTGAAAGAGAAGCAGGGATGGATTTGGACAAGACATTGGTAGAATGTGGCAGTGTAGCAGGAATGGAGAAAAGATCTTGAAGCTTGGCATTCTTGCATCACGCCCCAGTGTTAATAATTGTAAAGATTCTGCTTTAATTCTGCTCTGCAGAGTGGCCTTGATCATTATACTGGATATAAACTCTAGTCCACTTTACTAATTGTAAATACACACATTTACAGACATTTCTCAGCTTGGTTTTAAACTCAATTTGGTTCTTGACAAAAATAAAAAATAAATTGAAATGAACACTTTACCGGTTACAATATAGCAGAAAAAATATACTGGACAAAATAACTCTTGTAATTATACAACACTACAGTCCTAATGATATTAAACTTGAAAAATATAAAATATATGATATACTTTATCACTTGATACTTTGTCATAGATAGTGTAACTTCAAAAAAGGCAATGCAGCTTTTCTGTATGCAACTGTAGAAAGTGCGGTAATTCTGCTAAGATGTTGTCAACATAATTTGGACATGAAAATGAAATATAACATTTTAAGCCTGTAAAAGAACTGTTCTTTTAAAGGTCCCTTAGCAACCACATGCAGAGCAGAATATTTATTCATTTGAGAATCATGGGCACTGTGGTTGTCTTCTGTTAAATATCTTCTCAGGAAAACATTTCGTCCTTGTAACTGAAGCTATCAGTATCGGCGGGTGTAACTTGGTGATCCATACGAGGAGGTGGAAGAGAAGGTCGTTGTAAAACTGGATCCTGTGGCATCAAAGCTACCTCGCCTTGAACCTGACCTAGAGCTAGTCCTTGACCCGGAGTGTGACCCGGCACCTGAACCTGACCCACTAACGTTATATGGACTGTATAGTCCTTTGCTTGACTGAGATGACGCTTCCAGTAGTCGCAGTCCAGTACCTTCTTCAACCATGCTTCTCTCCATAGCATCCTTGTAAGAGATTTTGAGCTTGGTTTTAGGGCATGTGAGGTATTTAGAGTATGCACTGACGTCTCGTAGCTTTTGTGCGGTACGTGCATCTAAGGTGCCCTTCTTTACAGCATCATCTATGGGTACTCTGGTGGTAACATCTGGTTCAATCAACCCACCAGTGAGATACTGGACTTCTAGGAACCGTTGTCCAGCCTCATAGTACAGCCAGCCTTTCTTGAGGGCTTGGGCTGCTGACATTTTGGTTTTAGTTCTAGGATCCTCAAATCCATTGTAGGCTTTCTGGGCTAGATTGATACGGTCGACCATAATCTTATCCACCAGTCCTTTGTTCATTGCATCTGCAACTGAGAACTTTTCCCCAGTATTTGGGTCGAGGATGCCTCCCGTACAGGCCTGGGCCTCTAGTAACCTTTGACCTGTAATATTGTCCACAAGGTTTCTGTGCATGGCCTCTGTAACAGTCACTTTCTCCAGTGTGTCTGTGTCCAGGATTCCAGCCACAGGGCCGGTCTCCTCAGTTGGGTCATTCCATGTTGTTGCTGGCGTTTTCAGAGCAGGAACTGGACTCATGGGGTAAGATGAGGAGGACCCAAAGGAGGATGACCGGGATCTGCTGCCACTCGTGTTTCCAGACAGCATGTCTGCAAACTCTGTTATGGACAGGGTCCCTGTCCTGTACTGATCAAGTGCAGACTTGTCAATGAGTCCCTTTGCGATAGCATCATCAATGTCATATTGCCGACCTGACCTCCTATCAATGATCATGGATTTGACAACGCCATCAGATGAGGTGATTGTAATTTCTTCCCACTCACACTCCTGCTCAGCAAGCTCTAGATAAGTCTGGTGATCGATAAGTCCTTTGCGATAAGCCTCATAAACTGACATTTCTTTACCCGTCTCTGGGTCGACAATGACTACCCTGCGTTTGCGCACGGATGACTTTGATGATGTCTTCCTCTCGCGCTTCTTTTCTTTTAGCAGTAGTAGAGCGAGTCCAGTCTCTGGGTCTATCATGCATCTCTCCATGAGCTGCAAGTATGTCAGGTTTTCTTCAGTGTTGGGGTCAAAGAAACCTTTAGTGTCGTCGGACGGGTCAGTAAGGATTTCGTTCATTTCTTCGTCAAAGAGGCCACGTTCATATGCTTTTTCCACTGGCAGGCGATGGCTCTCCTCTGGGTCAATTATTCCACCAGTAGCAATCTGAGCCTCCAACAGGCGAACACCATGATCTTTTAGAATGAGACCCTTTTTCATGGCCTGGAATAAGGAGATAATCTTGCCAGAATAGGGATCCCTGTAGCCTGTTACTGCACGCTCAGCAGAGAGGAGCTTGTCTTTGAACTCAGGGCCAACAATTGCCATCTTGACAGCTTCGTTGACATTCAGCTTCAAGTTCTTGATGGGGTCAATGACATATCCGGTGGCTGCTTGAGCCTCAAGAAGTTCAAACGCAGTTCCTGGTCTGATCATATTCTTCTTCATTGCTTGGTAGATGGAGAGGCGATCTTTGCTAGATTCTACATACACTCCAGCAATGCAGCTGGTGCCCTCAAGGTACTTCTTCACAGCTCTGCTTACCTCCTCTACTGTAATGAGACCCTCAGTGAGTTCATTATATGTCTTTTGGTCAATAATCCCAGACCGAAGAAGCTCATCCACAGTGATTTGCTTTCTGAGACCCTTGAAGAGAAGGCTTCTATCTGCCAGTGAAAGCAGACGCAGGCCGCTCTCTTTATCGACTTTGCATCTTTTCAGGAGCTGGGCGTAATTGTGTTTCTCATCTGTTGTTGGGTCAGTGTAACCCTGCACATCCCCATTAGGATCAGATATTCTGTCATGTGTCTCCTTGTTGATGTATCCACGCTGCAAGGATACGTCTGTGGGGAGGTGGAAGAAGTATTCGGGATCCATTAATCCCCCAGTGGCTTCTTGGGCCTCCAAGAGCCTCAGGGCATAGTCCTCTGGAATAAGGTCTTTTTTCATTGCCTGGAAGATAGATATCACTTTTCCACTGTATGGATCCCTGTAGCCTGTAACCGCTCTCTCAGCTGATAGGAGTTTATCATGGATCTCAGGGCCTACAAGACCTTTGCGCACAGCCTCATCAACTGTTAGAAGTTCATCTTTCACAGGGTCAATGATAAATCCAGTGGCAGCTTGGGCCTCAAGCAGATTCAATGCAATCTCAGGCTTAATAAGCCCTCTCTTCATAGCCTGATAAATGCTGAGCTTTGGGGGATTGACTGACATAATTCCAGCAATACAACCAGTACCAAAGAGATACTTTTTCACTGATGGCATTTCCATAACCTCACGGATAGTCATCTTTTCTTGCTTCAGTAGGTTGTATGTTTGCAAGTCAATAATTCTGGCACTGTAAAGCTCCTCAATGGTAACTCTTCTTCTTATTACATCACATGACATGCCTTGCTGCTCTGTCTTTACTGTCTCTCTGTGTTCAATGATTTCAATTATGATAAAAACCATTCTCTCCTTTGAGATTTTTCCTGAGCGATACTGCTCCATAAGCCTAAGCTTTTCCTCCCCAGGAAGTAAATCTGAGTTCAAGACATCAAATAGGTTGACACTCTTTCCTGCGAATCTCTCATGAGGGATATCAACCTGAGTGTTAGCTAGGTCTGTCTGAGCCTGTTCTTCTGTGTACTGATAGGACTTTTCAATTGGGGCGGCAGGGGCGTCTTCAACCTTTGACAGAGGCAGGTAGCACAGACCAGAGTTTGGATCTTTTACACACTTCTCCAACAACTGCTTATAAGTAACAATTTCATTTGTGTTGGGATCAGTGAAGCCTTTAACATCTCCTGAGGGTTCATTGAAGGACTTGGCCATTTGCTTGCTGAAGTAGCCCCGCTGGATGGCCACATCACTGGGAACACGATGGCTGCTAACTGGATCAATTATCCCTCCTGTGGAAAACTGAGCCTCCAGAAGCGGAATCGCATGTTCTCGCAGCACTAGCTCTTTCTTCATGGCCTGTAAGAGGGAAATGTTGTTGCTTGTGTATGGATCTTTGTATCCAGTCACTGCCTTTTCAGCTGAGAGAAGTTTCTCGTGAAGCTCTGGGCCAACGACTCCTACTTTTACAGCATCATCCACAATATATTTTTGATTTTTGATTGGATCAATTATGAAACCAGTTGCTGCTTGGGCCTCCAGTAGAGCGAGACCAGTCTTATGTTGCAGGATGTTCTTCTTCATTGCTTGATATATGCTTAGTTTCTCCTCTTCCAGGGAGATTCCTGCAATGCAATCTGTGCCCTGCAAATACTTCCTAACCATGTCAGTGTCACTTATTTCCTTAGGTTTCTTTTTGCCCTGTTGGAGTTGATCAAAGGTTGCCTTATCAATGATGTTGGAATCAAGCAATGAGCTGGCAGTGACAGGTGCCCTGAGGCCTTCAAAACAGGCCTTTTCTTTTCTTTGTTTTGTTTTGTCTTCTTTTTCTTCAACCATTGTCATCACAATAGTTATTAGCTTTTCTATTGTCACCTGTCTCATTCGGTACTGTCGTATTATTTCTATTCTTTGCACCTCAGTGATGTACTCAGAGTGTATGATCTCCCAGATAGTTACTTTTCTTCCCTTGAAAGGACCAAAATCTAACTCCATGGTTGTCTGGTTCAAAGCCTCTTTGGTCTTGACCTCCGTAATTTCAGTGTCTTCTTTCGACTTTAAAGCCTTTGTTGAGAGAGGGAGCAACGGGAGACTAGTCTCTTTGTCTGTGACACATTTCTTTAAAAGCTGCGAATAAGATGCACCCTCCTGTGTGTTAGGATCATAGAAGACCTTTGTTTCGTCAGTGTTCTTGTTCAAAGTCTTGCTCATTTCGTCGTCAAAATAGCCACGTTTACAGGCAACTTCATGTGGGATGCGATAACTTTTAATGGGGTCAATTATTCCCCCAGTCGAGAGTTGTGCTTCAAGCAGACGTATGCCATTATCTTTCTTTATAAGGCCTTTGCTCATTGCTTCGAATAGAGATACAGTTTTTCCAGTGTATGGGTCTTTGTAGCCGTTGACAGCTCTCTCTGCAGACAGAAGTCTTTCATGCAGCTCTGGGCCAACGAGACCTGATTTAACAGCCTCATCAACTGTGACTTTATCATTTTTAACAGGGTCAATTATAAACCCAGTCGCTGCCTGAGCTTCAAGGAGATTTACTGCAGTCTCTGGTGAGATAATCTCCTTCTTCATAGCTTGATAGAATGGCATTTTCTCCTTGGAGGATTCATTCAGCACACCAGCAATGCTGTGTGTTCCTTTTAGTGCATTCTTAACAGCGTCCATCTCAGCAATTTCTTTAGCTGTTACCTTGCCATTGCTCAACTTGTTGAACAAGTCTTTGTTTATGATCTTGGAATCTAGGAGTTCACTGGCAGAGACTGGAGTTCTCAGGCCATCGAACATATTTTCATTTTTCTTCTCTTTGTCTTCCACAACCGTAATTACAATCTTGATGACTTTTTCCACTGTGATTTTGCCCGTCTTGTATTGGCGAATCAAATCCCTCCTCTGCTCTTCTGTAAAATACTCAGAATTAATCACTTCCCAAATGGTGACTGTTTTGCCTTTGAACCTTCCAAAAAGTACACTGAGATTTGCTTTATTGAATATCTCTTTAGTCTCCTCATCTGTGAATGATCTCCCACTTTGGGCAGCTTTCTCTGTTACTGGTAAGATGAGTAAGCCACTCTCTGCATCCTTGGTGCATCTCTCCAGTAACTGCTTGTAAGTGATTTGCTCTTGAGTGCTAGGGTCAATGAATAATTTGCAGTCATCACTGGGGTCAGTTAGCTTCTTGTTCATGTCCGCATCAAACAGACCCTGCTTATAGGCTGTCTGAAGGGGTACTCTATGACTATTAACAGGGTCAATAATTCCACCAGTTGCAAGCTGCACATCAAGTAGTTTGGTGGCCTGGTCCTTCTCAATAAGTCCCTTTTTCATAGCCTCAAACACAGATATTTTGGCTCCAGTGTAGGGATCTTTGAAGCCAGTGGCTGCTCTCTCTGCAGAAAGCATTTTGTTATGGAGCTCAGGGCCAATTAGTTCTTCCTTAACAGCCTCGTCAACAGAGAGCATTTGATTTTTGATTGGATCAACAATGAAACCGGATGCTGCTTGGGCCTCCAGTAGCATTGTAGCAGTGTCAGGAGTGATTTTCTGTTCTTTCATTGCCTGATAGATGCTCATTTTCTCTTTTGATGGGGTCAATACGCCTCCCACACAGTTCTGGCCCTGGAGACATGATTTCACTTTGTCCATCTTTCCCAGGTCTTCCACAGTGGCTTTACCTTTTTTCAGCTTGTCATATTCTTTCTTGGTCAGGATACCGATGTCATGGAGCCTTTCTGCAGGAACCTTCTCCCTAATTCCATGGAATGCTAATTCCGGTTCTCCATTTTTCCTCACACCATCCACTTCAACAGAGCCATTGAAAACCTTCTTTGTAGTAACTACCTTTGTCATTGTAACTAACTGATCTCCAGTAACCGTTTCAGTCTGGACTTCCATTTCCTTGTTTTGGGCTGCAGCTGCTTGTGGAGTGACCTCAAGTTTCTGAAGTTTCTCCCTGAGCTGTTTGTTTTCCTCTGCCAGAAGCCTTTCTTGCTCAAGCCTTTTCCTTTCAAGTTCCTCCATTTCCTTTTGCTTGTTCTTCATCTCCGCTTCAGCATCCTTTTGCTTTTTCAGAGCAGCATCCATGCTAGCTTGGAGTTTCTTCTTCTCCTCCTCCATTTGTTTCCTCTGACGCTCTTGTTCATCTTTGAGCGCCTTGGCCTTCTTCACTTCATCCTCAAACTGTTTCTCAAGCCTCTTCTTCTCTTCCTCAATGACCTTCTCTCTTTTCAGCAATGCATCCTTTTCTGTGATGAAAGTCTGTTGCAGGATGGTCTTCTCCTGCTCAATTTGCACCCCCATGGCGTTTTCCATCTGATAGGGACAGAATAAAAGAATATTAGTTAAATGGCAATAACATTGTCACCTAATTATGTAGGCTTAATTAAAATAAAAATACATAACAACAAGTACAATAAGATTTAGTAATAATAATACTAATGTTTTGGGTTTTCATGTAAGTTGCTGAACATGTTATTATCAGTCTCTGCAACTTACATTATAGTTAGAAATGGACCACTATGAAAAGTTAGTACTCGTAAAAGATTATTGTTCGTTTAAACAGTTACACAATACCTCTTTAGACTTATTCTGAAGCTCTGTTGCCTCTTTTTTCAGCTTCTCCTTCTCCTTTTCAAGCTCAGCAATTGCTTTGCGTAAATCATCAGCTTCTTTGGTGCTCTGCAGTCTCTGTGTCTCCAATTTCATCACAACAGTCTTGTCTACCGTGTCTTTCTCTGTCTCCTGCAGGCGGGCTCTGATGTCTTCTGCTTGTTTCTTGAACTTTCTAGCCTCCTCCTCTGCCTTTGTCTGAGCATCACTGAGCTCTGTCACCCTCAGTTTTAGCCTCTCTGCCTCAGCAGAAGCCTCAAGTTGCCTCTTGCGCTCAGCCTCCAGTGACTTCTGGAATTCTTCTGTCTCTGCACTGAGGCGCTGCTGCATCTGTTGTTTGTCTTCCAATAGTTTCTTAGCCTTCTCCTGTGCCTGGTTCTTTTCTTTCTGGAGTTCCTCCGCCTCAGCTTTCAGCTTACTAGCCTCTTGGATGGCTTGCATTTTCTCCTTTAACATTTTCTCTGCAAGCGCCCTCTGTTCTGCCAGATCAGCTTCAGCTATCTTTCTCTGTCGTGCTGCTTCCTGAGCCTCCACGCTTAGTCTGGCCGCATCCTCAGCCAGGCTCTTCATTTTCTCAGCTTCCTCTGCAAGGACTTTCTTTGTTTTGTCTTTGTCTTTCTTCATGAGGCGCTTGTTTTCGTCCTCAATTTTCAGCTTGAGCTTCACCAGCTCCTCCATCTGAATCTTGACTTTAGAGAGCTCATCTTCAACTTGAGCTTTTTGCTTGCAGGCATCATTGACTTCACCCTTCAGTCGCTGCAGCTCGTCGTCCAAAACAGATTTCTGCTTATCGGTGTCCTCCAGTTGCAGTTTAACCTTCGACAGCTCCATCTCCACCTGAGACTTCTGTTTAAGGGTTTGTTCTGCTAGTTTCTTGTGCTTGCTCATCTCTGTATCTGCTGCCTTCTTTTGTTCTAGAGCCGCTGCCTCAGCTTTCGCTCGCTTGGAGGCCTCCTCCTCTGCCTCCTTCCTCAGCCTCTCTGCATCCTTCTGAGCTTTGGCTTGTTTGGCAGCTTCCTCCTCCGCAGATTTCTTCTGCTTTTCAGCCTCCTCAGCTTTTTGACGGAGCAAGGCAGCCTCTTTCTCTGCTTTCTCTTTGGCTTTCTCCGCAGCTTGCGCAAGTTTCTTGGCATTTTCAAATTCCTCTTTGAGCTTGTCCTGAGCAAGACCGTCCTCCTTCTTCTTGCTGAGAACCTCTTGTGCTTTCTGCTCAGCAGCACTGCATTTTTGCGCTGCCTCTTTGGCCAGAAGGATCTGTTTCTCTGCCTGTTTGTCAGCCTTCTCCTTCTGCTTATTGGTCTCGGAAGCTTTCTTCTTGAGACGTTCAACTTCCTCCTGAGCAGCTTTGCATTGACGAGCAGCCTCCTCCTCGGCGGCGGTGATCCTCTTGACTTTCTCCTCAGCTTCTTTCCTTTTCTTCTCTTCCTCTAAAGCAAGCTTTTTCAGTTTGTCCGCCTCTTCCTCTGCTTTGAGTTTGCTCTGCTGGGTTTCCTCTGCAATGCCCTTCAGCTGGTTGAGCTCCAGCTCCAGATCCAGCTTGCCTTTCGATGCTTTCTCAAAGCTGAGTTTGATGATACGTATCTCCTCTTCAACCACCTTCCTGTGCTTAAGCGTTTCCTCCACAATAGTTTTCTGCCTCTTCAATTCAGAGTCAGAGGTGTTCTTTAGTTGTGCGATTTTCTGCTCTATATCTTGTTTATGCTGTGCTGCTTGGTCCTCCAGAATCTTTCTCTGATAAGCCTCCTCCTCAGCCTTCCTTTTTAGCCTTTCATTTTCTGCCTCTTTATCTTTTAGGGCAATCTCAGCTTCAGTCTTCAGGCGAGTTGCCTCGTTGATGGCAGCTAGTTTTTCCTTGAGTATCTTCTCAGCTTCAGCTCTTTGCCGAGCTGCCTCTTCCTCAGCCATTTGCCTTTGCTTTTTAGCCTCCTCTGCTACTGATCTGAGCCTGGTCGCCTCTTCGGCGAGTTGCTTCATTTTTAACACCTCAGTTTCAAGGAGCTGCTTGCTTCTTTCCGTAGTAGACATTGTGTCCTTCTCGGCTTTCACCTTTAACTGAAGAAGCTCATTCATTTCGCGTCGGACTTTAGCAAGCTCCTCTTCCAGCTGTTTCCTCTGGTTCTCTGCAGCGTTCACCTCATTTTTCAGACGCTGGAGCTCACCATCCAACAGGGACCTTTGTTGTTCGGCGTGCTCAAAGTCGGCCTTGAGACGGATACATTCTTGCTCTGCAGACAGCTTTTGCTGGGCTGTTTTTTCTGCCATTTTCCTCTGCTTTTCCAGCTCTTTCTCTGCATTATCCTTTTGTTTAAGGGCAGCTTCTTCAGCCTTAGCCCTTTTCTTGGCATCTCGCTCAGCCTCCACCTTCTGCCTCTCTGCCTCCTCCTGAGCCTGGCTCTTCTTGTGGGCTTCTTCCTCTGCTTGAAGCCTCAAGCGGAGCGCCTCATTGGCTTTCTGTCTCCATGTCTCAAGCTCCTTCTCTGCCTGCTCTCTGGCTCTGTTGGCCTCATCCTGTTGCTTCTTGAGTCGGCCTGCCTCCTCTTGCAGCTGCAGAACGGTACCTTGCTCTCTCTTCAGCGATGCCTCCAGCTCAGTTGCCTTTTCATTAAATATTGTTCTTTTACTTTGCAGCTCGGTGGCAGCACTCTTCTGTGCTACCTCCTCAACCACCTTGATCTGCCTGTCTTTCTCCTCCTCCGCCTGTTTCATGCGCCTCTCTGCCTCTTCCGCTTGCATTTTGAATCCCTGCAGGTCATCCAAGGCTTTCTGCTTTTGCTTGGAAGCCTCTTTCTCGGCATCCGATTTGCGCTTAAGCTCCTCTTCTGCATTTCGCTTCTTCTGAGTCTCTTCAGCGACCTGCTTTCGGAGCCTCTCCGCCTCCTCCTGAGCGCCTTTCCTGAGCTTTTCAGCATCATCAGCCTTGTCTCTCAGTTGCTTCAGCTCAACCTCGGCAGTGGCCTTCTGCTTTATTGTGGTCTCTAACTGAATTCTGATGATGTGGATCTCTTCCTCTATCTTGGTGCGGCTGTAGAGGGCCTCTTCTACCTGTTGATTCTTGGAATTGATTTCCTGCTCTGAGAGACTCTTCAGCTGGTGCAACTCTAGTTGTATGTTCTGCTTCTGCTTCTCAGCATCCACAGCGACGTCTTGCCGCCTGTTAACCTCCTCTTCCATTTTGAGCTTTAGTGTCTGGGCTTCTTGCTCTGCTTTGGCCACAGCTTTAGCATGGGCATCAGCTAACTGCTTTTGTTTTTCTAACTCGGCCTGCATCTCTGCCATCTTTCTCCTCTCCTCTTCCTTTAGTTTTTCAGAAGCTTTCTGTATTAGTAGAAGCAACGAGGGAGTAGAGGAGATAAAGGAAAATGTTAGATTATGTTAGATTATATGTTAGATTATAAAAGAAATATTCAATGTTTGATTAGTTATAAAACATGTAGGTACATATACATGTATATACATGAGAATAATGTTATGCTTACAGGTAATCATATTTCAACAAATAAACATTTGTTTTAACGACAGAAATAAATACTGTATTGGGAAATGTTTGTCATGTTTATTCAATGTATGGCATACAGAATGAAACGTTACGTCACAACACAACACAACAGTAGACTTAGGGTTTTTAATGGCTTCATGCAACTGAGGTATCTTTCCTGATTGATGTTGCTGATTGAAATTCTAAACGTTTTCATAGAGTTGCTCTGTGTAAAAAGGTCTGTCATACCCTTATCATTTGATATTGAAATTATGTGGCACATTTTTGGATGGACCCTGGACCCTCAAAAATAACTAAACATAAAGATAGTGTTTAAGAGTGAAAAAACTGAGAGACTGAGGCGTAATAATTAGCAACATGCAAAGTGTATTATGCATAGTGGGTAAGCTTTAAATGATTTGGCAAAACAACAATTATAAAATAACCAATCATTAAAAATATTTATATCAAATAATTTGTATGGAATTAGTTTGCAGCAATTCAGATTTTTGCTTTGCAAGCACACCAATCTGGAATACCTTCACCATGGATTAGCATAGTGATGCAGCAAAAACAGCATGATCTTCATGTATCGTGATGCGCAAAATGACCTTGGATTAAGATGACATCATTATTATTATTTTAAATCCAAGATCACGTTGCTCCAAGTGTGAGAAGCAGACAAGTTAAACATAAAGAGATGATGCGTATTAATCTCAAGTAAGATTGTGACACGGTGAGCTCCCTAAGTATGATGATGGCTGCATACTGTCTGATGTTTGGCTCCATACTGTCAGTACTGTGAATGCAGAATGTATTACATCCAAAGTAAAAAGCATAGAGACAAAAATGATGACAGTATGACCTTGTCCAAAGACCACGCACATGAGTGACAGATAGACATGGGTGTGATGTTAAAACAGGAAGTGAAAGAGGGTAAAGAGGGGATGTTTCTTTTAAATACCTGGTGCTTTGGGGTTAATTCACCTCTTAAGTGCCCAAACATGATTACTATTCATCATGACAAAGCACTGGCAAGCAATAAAATAAAATAAAAAGCAAACAAAATACAAGGTTAGAAAAGAAAGGGAAGGGGGGTAAATAAAGCATTCATTTGAAACAGAATAATTCTGAGGGTGCGAGAAGCCAGCCTGAAGCATCTCAACCACCAGTGTGAGTATGAGTAAAGGAATAAATAACATTAAAACAAAACTGTATTGCAAGCATCTGGAAAAATATAACCAAGAGGGTCTAATGCCAGTGCCAAATCAGCATTAAATGTACTTAAAGGCTTTCTAATTCAGAGGCACATTATGTTGTGACAGAATAGACAGTGTGGGGGGAAATGAGAGACAGGTAGTGTTGAGGGCAGATGAGCTGCAACACTAGCACTATAAAATATTTACTATTTGCTCTACATTATCAAAATTTGTACTTAACACTTTGCATACTACACTGTAGATTTAATTAGCATTCTTAAATACATTATGGATTCAGAATCTTTGAATTTTGAGTGCCATCATTCTGTAGTTTCATAGAAAAAGACAAATTATTTCCCATACAATCATTTTAATAGGTAAGCGTTTTTTGTAGAGGATTTCATTTAGTTAGTAATGTTTTATGTTACAGAAGGCCGCTGCAACTCGCATTCTGTTTAATGTGCGCAATTTACCTCTTCATCCTCCAGGCGGCGCTGTGTCTCTGTGATGAACTTGATGTACTGGCTGGTCAGAGTCGTCAGCTCACTGTATCGGGTTCTCAGAGTTACATACTGAAAGATATGCATTTTTCCAAAGTTAACAGTAGTACATGTCATGTAAGCTTCTCTTATAGCCAACTTCATTAACAACTTTAATCAGCATCAGAGTTTCCAGGTT
The DNA here is from genome assembly GCF_963280865.1 of Gymnoscopelus braueri. Taxonomy (NCBI): domain Eukaryota; kingdom Metazoa; phylum Chordata; class Actinopteri; order Myctophiformes; family Myctophidae; genus Gymnoscopelus; species Gymnoscopelus braueri. Next base: position 21,483,586 of record NC_137613.1, on the reverse strand, counting down.
TTCTGTCACAGACCATTAGGACCATTTCTGCAGCAGTAATTGATTGAACCTGAGACTGTATCTGAATATCTAACATATTTCTGCTGTTAGATAAAGGTATCTGATGAAAAACGCAAGTCTGTAAACCTACTTCCTGAATGATATTGTCAGATGCAGACTCAATTTTAGCTTTCTTCAGAGGAGATGCTATGGGATCCTGGAGTGCTTTGTAAGTCACAACCTGGAGCTCATAATCCTGTGGAAAAATAAAACATGAAAAGTGAATTAAAACAAATATGATTTATGAGAAAACGTCTTTTTAAGATATGATGATTTCCGTACATACCTTGACTGCATCAATATATGCCTTTGTATATTTCTGGCAATCTTCAACCTTGTCTTTGTTTTTCTCAATCTCTTCTAGGAGTTTCTGTATTAATACAGGACAACAAACTATCAATTAAGGAAAGTGCATAATCCATTATGCAAAGTTTACTGTAGATACAAAAGTGACAAAGAGCTCCCTCTCCTGGTTGCAATTATTCACAAGAAAATCCCCACTTTATCTATGACAATACAAAATAATTTCTCATGAAAAAATAACTACAGGTGAAACTAAAGGTGAAATTTAGTGTTATAATCTAAACAGCCAGCAATAATTGTGATGACTTTCCTTCTTTATACCAACAGCCTATTCTCTAGTTGTCCAGTACCTTCTCCTGTGCCAGCTGCTCCTTGAGAGCCTTGCTATCACCAATGCGAACGGCCTGGATCTCCTCCTGCCTCTGCTTGGCCTCAGTGAGCCAACAGATGAGCCAGTCATAGCTTTCACGGTAGGAGTGCATCTGGCGCCCCAGCAGGTCCAACTCCCGCTGCCTCAGGTCGATCTGGCCGAACACTGCCTGCCAGCGCTCCAGGAGACTGCTGACAAGCTGGCGGTAGTGGTCCAACTCTGCGTCTCGTTCACTGTGTACCCGTGTCATCTGGTCATTGACGGTTGTCGCCTTCTTGAGTTCGTCCTGCAAGCGGTCAAATATGGCCTGGTCTGCCTCTGCCTCACTGCGCATTTTCTGTTGGAGACAGAAATAGAAAGAGAAAAGGATTTAGAGTAAGAACAGTGTCATTAACAAGGCAGATAATATAATACATTTGATTTATAACGCACTTTAAATTTTTGGAAATCACAAAGTGCTAATAGTTAGATCATCTAAAATTGTTCAACATCCACTTGTGCTTAAAACTTCCGCCTTCAATGTACAGGTTTGGATAAAAGTGTCCACCAATTTTCCTATGCATAAAACCATGCACAAATAAAGAATAAGAATATGTTTCCTTTTCCAAGAGGAAATACCTTTAGCTGGTTGCGATGATTCTCCACTTCCTTTTCATCTGTGGGCACCTTGTTGACATCGCATAGATGGGTCTCGTAATTCTTCAGTGTGTCTTCTGCATCTTTGGTGCTGCGAATCACTACATCAATGGTCTTCAGCCTGAAGGCAGAAGATATATTCTGTAAGGACTAATGAATATTCTATTTTAGTTTGCATTAAGGATCCTGTTAGAAACCTGAGGATGGTTTGGGTGTTATAACAATTATACTTTCCCTTTTTTATTCAAAATTAAAGTAACATTTGTGTGTGCACAATTTTGAGTGTACAGTGACGTGAATTCGTTAAATGGTTAGCAAAATCGCTGTTCAATAGAACAAAAGATCCCTCTAAAAAATACTAATGATTCTGAATGAGGTGAATCTTGAAATCAAGGTAATAGTCCAAATAATCCATAGCCATGGTAACTTACTTGTCCAGGTAAACAGAGGACAGACTGTAGACATGATCCATCTTCTTCAGGGTAACATCCAACTCAGAGCGCAGCATCGGAGCAGTGTTGGACTGTTCAGGAGAGGCCAGAACCTCTTCTGTCTTCTCAGCCATGCTGTTCAGTTCTTTTTTCAATCCTTCCAACTCTGACTGCACTTTCTGTTTTCAAGAAAAGGGGAGAGAGAATTAGTAGATTACGCAAGTGATACCACCAAAAGTACAAAGACACAAACAAAGTATTTAGGTTTCAGGTTTATGGCATGTGACAGAGAAAGCAATTATAGACGGTAAATTATAATACGGTTCTTGGAAGACTTTGGTATGCCCTGTGAATCTAACCTGAATTTTACTTGCATGTCTCATACTAAACTAGAAAAAGTGCTCCTCGGAGTCGGAGCACAGGTCTCCGCCAGGTCAGGTACGTTATTGTGGCCTCCTGGTGGCGCTATAATAGGCCAATGTGAAAAGGGTGCCATTTATTCTTAGGTCGTTCACGGCAATCGAACACTGCATTCATGATTTGAGGCATTTTGTTCCAAAAATGTGTTTTGCTAAATTAGACCTGCTGGTGGCACTATAACAGGCCAATGTGAAAAAGGGTGGCATTTCTTCCTTGGCCTAGTGGGAATGTGGTTGTGAAATTTCACGGAAATCGCAAGCTGCGTTCATGATTTGAGGCATTTTGTTCAAAGCGGAGCAATCCTGCTAATTTTGGAAGCGAACCTTAGCCAATGAGGATGGAATATGGGAAATCGGACAGATCCGTGTTGATCACATGATGACTATAGAGATACTGTGTACCGATTTGCATGACGTTTTGGATAAAATCTGTAGGAGTAATGTAAAAAAATAGGTTTTGCACAAATCGGCCTCCAGGTGGCGCTATAACAGGCCCATGTGAAAAGGCAGAGGTTCTGAATTGGCATCCAGGGAGTGTGTGCACAGTTTGCGTGCGTGCGAGTGTGTGCACAGTTTCGCAGCGACCGGGCCAGCGACCGGGCCAACGGTGCCAGAGATTAGCTGCTAACACACGGACAGGGCACACGGACACACACGGACACACACACGGACACACACACACACACACGGACGGACGGAGGGTAAAACATACTCTCTCGCCATGCCTTTCGGCCTGGCGGAGACAATAATATTGCAATTAACAATTATAGCAGTGAGGTAAATCAACAAATGAGAAGATATGTATTTCTCAAACAAGCACAAATCATGCCTTACATTACCATGTGTCAAGTGTCATGTGCACTCTTCAGATGTACAGTACCACGCTTTCTAACATTTAATGTGTAATTAAAGCATGTGTGTTTGATATCCATTACATTTTAATTTCGTCTTTTTGCCCTGTCCTCATAATTACATATACATTTTGAAATTTCAGTCATTACCATCTGTTCTGCGGTCTTCAGTGCACAGGCTTTGAGTGGCTCTTTATCCACCGGCTGGCGGAGGCGTGTGGCGGTCCGATTCTCACAGGCCTCCAACCTCAGACGCAGGTCCTTCAGCTTAGTTAGGTAGATCTTACACACAGACTCATCCTGCTCGCCTGGAGAGGTGAGGGAAAAGATGATAAAGGCGAGACGAATAGAAAAAGGATTTATTAGGACAGAATAAGGGTAAAGCCAGATAATGCCAGGATTGACTCCTAAATCAAGTGCAGGTATAAATGACGAGTTTCATTCCAAAGTGAGACATCCACCATTTGTTTCCGAGGTGCACGTTGTCAAAGTGATACAAATATTTGAATTGTTATTTGCTCTCTTAAGCTCTCTTTGGTCATAAAATACTTTACAGAATATATTCATTTGTATTCTGGGAATAAAGCACTGCAAACACCAGGCAACATTTTGGCATGGTGGGCATAAAGTGTTTTAGAATGAAACCCCTCAAATACACAAGTTTTCTACTTTCATATTAAGTCATCTAGGAAAATCAAGTTAATGATTCGTGGATCATTCCACTACTCGTGATTCGCCTAAAGAGGGAGAGAACGGCATTTGCTTCTGATTGCGTATTAGTAGCATTTCTACAACCAACATTCTGTATTACTGCACGCTAACCAATCACTGCTTCATGCATGATTGGTTTCATTATGGATTATTACTTGAGCAGTTGATTCATTCATTGACATGCATTCTCATACAGTAAACACACTTCAGTGACACGCATGCATATGTAAACAGAACATTGTGACCAGTAGTAAACAGTACAATCAATGAAGATGATTTTGATGATTGAAAAGGTTGTGATTGGATGTGAAAAGTTTGATGGAGTGAAATGAAATGCCACAGCAAAACAGCCTTGACAGCACACACGGCCCTCTACTCAACAAAAGCTACTCAGTCTGGCAAGAGCACCTTACCTCCAGTGGGTGCAATGTAGCCTGCAATGTGAATTAAACAGTCAATGACATTTCAAAGACAAATGGCCATGACTAAAAATGAATTGAATGAAAGATGCCTGTCAACAGTTTTGTGGAACATGTCTTGCAACAAAAAAAAAGAAATGTAATGTAATAAAATGTTTTCATTGATTAAAGACATATGTCTACCAATGGATAGCTGAATGATCCTACAATAATGTAATGCATTGTCACATAGTTGTCATGGATTCTTGTGTAATTAGTGGGAATGTACCTTGCTCCACAGTGCTGACCAGAGAGTTGTAGTGCTGGTTGGCCTTGTTGTAGCCGGCCTCCACTTGCATGCGGTCCTCCGCCCCAAACAGCTGGGAGTCCTGGCTGTCTCTGAGGAAGCCCTGATAGTGTTGCTCCAAGTTCCTCAGTGCCAGCCTGTATTCCTCCACCTTAAGGGTCTTGAACTGCAGCGACATAAAAGGACAGGGTGATGAGAGATGAAGATATATTGTGCTCGACTGAATTAAGAGCAATTGGCTTGAAGGCTTCTTTAGGGAACCCCCTCGCTACCACCTGAATCAGGGCCAACCCTTTTTTAAAGGGGGCCCTATTTGAAAATATGAAAATACCGTAGGGCTGAAAAAATATGAATAGTCTTTTGTTGGCACTGGCGGTGTATCCAAATGTCAGCCACTCATCTGTGCTGTGAACAAAACATTACTCAGCCCTTTTTCAGCCTTATTTCACATGCATGCACTGCATTGCTATTATATTTACAGTCCAATAAACTGTCTTTTGTTCTAAGTGGCAGTGTAGCCAAATGTAACCAGGTGAGAAAAGAAAAATATGATATCTTGAGAATGAAACAACACAAGGAACAAGCAGTCACTGTATGAATCCTTACACATTCTACAAAGAAATAGCCTATCTGCCCAGGTTAATTTCAAAACGCTCAAAACTTAAATGTATGATTTTCACATACTGGCAGGCCATAAATAATCCTTTTAAGGAAGGAAGCAGAGGGCCATGTAACATCTGCCCTTGTGCCACGTTTGACCACCAGGCCGGACTTTGGACATGTCCGACCTAAATTCTTAAGACTCAATTCAAATGGAAGGTATTTTCATTGCGAGAGAAGTTTTCCCGCTTTATCCAATTTGCTAATCATGATCACTGGGTGAGTTATTATGGCTAACAATCCACTCGACACATTATCTGTTAATGACTGAGAGGTACCTCTTAACGAGCAGATTTACTTCTGTCATCGACATCTCTCAGAAAAGTCCCTTTTCTATGATTTAGCTTTTTTAATTTTCACTTTGTTGTGACAGATAGTATGACATTAGCGGAGGGAGACAGCCGAAAGAGTGCCACAGGTGATGATGGATGTTTAAATGTTTACCATGGAGATGTTCCAGGAGTTGATGATGTGGACGTCTCTCATTAGATACTGCCATGAGAGGAGGCTCCTCATGTCCACATGCATCGTCTGCCACAGCGCCTGAAGTCTCTGGAGATTGCCGTCCAAACTGAAGAGGACAAAGCAGAGGTTGATGCACTTATACGTTCATACTGTAAGATGCCTATTCAGAACAGAAGAGTGTTTAAGTACTAGTCTACCAATGTCGTTGCTGTCGGGCAAAAACCTTGTATCTCCATATTTCTACTTTTTATGGTTTTCTTTTGTAATTGAATACCCTACTTTGTCATTCAAGAGCAAAAACAATAGACCTACAAGCTCACAACGCGCATTGTGACACGTTGTGAGCTTGTAGATTTATGAAAATGTTTGAATATTGAAAGTGTCACTGTGGGTTTTGTATATGTGTGAGTGTGTCTGTGGGTTTTTATAAATACTGAACCAATGAAAAGTATTAACAAGAGCTTGTGACTAAATAATAACTACATTGGATCCACTGGAACACATGTTCTTTTTTTTTTCATTTCCAGAAAAGTAACAGTTTTGGATATAGAAGGTTTGTACCAGACCACGCCGATATACAATTAGGTAATGAGTAATCAGATGCTTAGCTCACCCAGTTACACTGTTCACAGCCTCCTTATTGGTTGGTTGAACAAGGAAGCAGATGGACGGCACAGTGGCCTCACTGCCTTGGTCATTCAGCACCCTCCACTTGTAGGGTTGAGAGTTGTTCAGCAGGGCACACTCATCCCCTTTATGAACCGTGATCTACAACAGGGTACAGAAGACATGTTGTGGCAGATGTGTGTAGATCAGAACCAAAGTCTTCGCATGAGGCAGTGCCTGAAATTGTGTTTCTTTAAAGTCAACTGAATATGGAGCAATTAGTGTGTGCATTGTCAAAGGTAAAATAAATCATGGGAGACCTTAGGAACAGCTGGAGACATCATCAGTGTTGTCTAACAGCTATATTATGTATATGTTTTATTTTTAGGCACTTTTGTTAAAAAGTGACATACAGTACATACGGTATAAAGGGAATAGATACTGTACATGCATCATATGGCACACAGTACAGTAATGTTATGTGATCTTCTCACCTCCATCTGTTTGAAGTCACAGACAGCCTGAATAGGCATCTTGCCCTTTATCGGGGTCGCAGGGTTACGTGGCTTCAGCTGCACGATGGTCTGAGCTCTACGGTTCAGACCATCAAGGTGAGTTTTAAACTCTTTCAGCTGCTCTTTCTCATCCTGCAGAGGACACAGTAAAGCAAAATCATAGGTTCAATCAAAGAAAAGGTAATGATAGATAATTCATAGATAATATTGTTAAATGTACTGTTAAATATTGTTTTCTTTTTTTTCCTTTCTTTTTTGGCTAGGCATTTGGTGCCCAGGGCTGCAGGCCCTAAAGTCTGTGCATTAAGCAGAGGCTGGCTGAAACCCTAACTAAAATAGCACAGAGTGAATGTATAGCTCCTAAATGCTAACAATATCCTGATATGTACAATCAATAATTCTATTCTATTTATTGTTAACCTAAGTAAACCTACAGCTGCGTCCTGTAGCAAATCCTCCAGTCGCGTGACAGTGATGCCGCGGTCACACGTGTACTTCCTCTTCATCGTGTCATGCATCTTCTTCATCTGCTCCTCTGCCTCTCTCACATCAGAGAAGAACTAGATAGACAAATAATAATAATTATTATTACATAAGATTTTTTTTATTTTTTTTTGTATATACGTTATTTATACGTGTCGTGAAACAGGAACAAAAACAGGTACAAATAGGGTGGACATTAAACAGTTATCAGCAACAACAGCAATAAATGGATCATTGGTTAATAGATCTGTTATAATGATGATTTAGTCAGAACATGAACAGGTAATCTCAAGGTGAGAGGACAGTGCAGTTTTAAACAAATGGAAAGATGTTATTGACTGAATATGAGCAGGTAGATTGTTACAGCCTAATTTGTATCAATTTAGGGGTCTGATGTTTTCTGGACAAGAGGCAAGAGTGGATTCATCATGGACATACTTGGAAGTACGCTGTGTTCTCTTTCAGGTGGGATTCAATACAGCAGCACAGCTGAAGGATCCAACTCCACTGGGTCTGGAGGGCTGCAGTGAAAGCCTTGAGGAGAGAAGGATGAAGATAGCATGATTTCAAGAACTGTAGAACTATACAGTAGTGTACTGCCAAAGTAGAGTGTAACAGTTTTTACACTCTACTTTGGCAGTACACTACTACAATAACAGTATTTATTGTGTAACATTGATTAAGATAATAAATCAGCTCTACCTCTATGGTCTTCCTGGCAGGGTGCCCGTCCTTCAGTAGCTTGTCTCCTGTGGCCTGGACATTGTTCATCTTCTTCTCTCGTAGCTCCAGCTCTCTCATCAAACCCTGCTCCACAACAAGAAAGCATCATTCAGCATGATAGTTGATGATGAAGGGTTTTAATACAAAATGGGATGTCCATCGCTTGAAAAAAGTGTCATTTACAACTGCAAAATTTAAATAAATCATGGATTGCTATTGCTGTTTCTATTGCTTCTACATGTATTGACTGGTGAAATTCAGATAATGAAAAGTAAATAAATTAAAATTAAAATAATTATTATAATTACAATAATAATGTATCATTATTATTATTATTATTATTATTATTATATTTCGTAAATATAATAATAATGATCAACGTGAGCAGTTGATCATGTGGGTGTATTATTCTGCAGGCAAAATAGTATAATTCGCACTTTCAAATACGGTATTCTACATCTTTTCATTATTGTTAGGTGAAATGTGAATGACACTGAGAAGTCCAGCATACCGAGTAGTTGTCTTTCTTAGCTGTCATGTTGGAGTTTCGATCGCTCCAGTCATAGTTGACCTCCTCCTCCTCCTTTTCATTCAGCCACATCAGCTCTTTGGTTGCTGCGGTTACGAAAGCATGAAGCTCTGCCATGTAGCGCAGACGAGCCTTGGAAGCATTCTGCAGGAAAACATATGATGAACAAACGGGTCAGGTGGAAATCTTAATGCTTTATCATCCCTGATTGGGGAAATTAATAAGGGCTTAATAGGGGCTTGAAAAATCTATACACTTAACCCCAGCATCCATATTCTTGACGGAAACTTAACCATAAACAGCCGATCTACAAGTTTGAGCTTGTAGATTTGGTGTAGAGGGGTGGGGGTCAAAATATCATTTCGGGTGGTCCTTGACGTGGTCAATAAATATTCAGCACTGTGAACCAATTTATGGTAGACTCCAGTCAACAGCATTCTTCAGTAGACAGCATGGTCTAACTTTGTTTATTGTAACCGCTAAACACATACTATTCTCTAGTCTACTGGATCTCTAGTCTACTGGATGTTTCTTTGCAACTTTGATCATGGATCAGTTTTAAAGGTTGTAACTTACCAGAAGTCTTCCATACTGCAGCTCAAGCTGGGACAGATAGTCACGGTAGGCACTTTTACTCACAGGCGAGACCTGACTCTGGATCAGAGAAAAGACATTGAGAACAAATTTAAAAGACAAACATACTGTATCAGTCAAACAGTTGAGGTGATCCATGGTGACATGAGTGAGTCTATAATATGATCTATGTTTTGTCATATTTACTGTAATGGATGTGCTGGTATCATCTGGTGTGTTGAAAAAAAAACGCGAAGCATTTCTATGCAAACGTAATGGTGCAAAGGGGCTGTTTTTGCTAAGCTAGACCAAAAGTACTAAAACGATGTAGGTGTGGTGCGTGAGCGTGCTGGTCTGTTATTCTTTGGTCATTGATGAAAACATGCCTCTGCCCTTATCTTTCAAGTTTTCTTATCTCAGTAGTGTTTATCAGAGTAATATATCTCAGAGGAGCATACCTCATCAGCCTTGGCCCTTTCGATCTTGGAGCGGAACTCTTCCACAGACTGGTGCAGACCACGGTGGCTGCCCAACTGAGACTCCACTGTGGGCAGATCGGTTCCCCACTCGCCCTGGTCTACCCGTCGCTGGTTCTCCTCCACCCAGCCCAGCAGGTCCTGGATGTAGCGCAGGGTCACTTCATCCAGTTCAGGCCTCACCCTCATGGGGGCTTGCTGAAGGGTCTGGGAGCTCTGGGTCTGCACCTGCTGCTGAACCATCTGAACCATGGGAACCTGGGCTGTGGTCACGCCAGACTTGAGGCGCAGGTTGAACTCACTGCGCAGGTTCACCAGCCTCTCGTGAAGGCGGTAAACTCTGGAGACATCAGTAGAACAATACAGCACATCAATCAGTGTGAACGATGGAGCTATGTGTGTTGATTAATGTAAGCAAATGGGAGGGAAAATGATCAACATAAAATGTACAAACTACACAATATTGGGTTTGAGACAATCATAGAGACTATCATAGATCACGGGTGTGTTTAAACCCCTTGATAATCTATGGGTTTAGACACATATCTTTATAGAGGGCTCTGCCTGTGATCATAGAACTTATAAGATTCTTAGCAAATAGGATGAAAGAAGAGCTACAATCTCAGCAGTATTAACAGCTTAAGCGTAGTTTGAGTAGTGAAAATAGTCTACAAGCTCACAATGCGTTGTGTTGAGGCACGTTGTGAGGTTGTAGCTTTAATCCTATAATTTAATATCCATAGTATGGGTGAATCCAACATTACAATCCTACAATCAACGGTAATTTGAATTTCAGACCTGCGATACATTTGCTCAGCTTGAAGGTGCCGTCCATCTTTGAGCAGCTGAACGTCATTGAAGAGGAATCGGATCATTCCCTCCGCCTTCTCCAGGTCTGTCTCCATCTCTCCTGAGTGTTGAGCAGGCTTCCCTGAACTCAGCATCCTCATGTCCTGCAGAAAACATGGGAGAAAGTATTAATTTTCTTGCTGTTTGTTTTCTGCTCTCTTTGTTTTGCCGATTAGACATTACATACATAATTTTCATATAAATTAATCACACCCTAGGGTCCCAATTATGGGTGTGTCATAATAGGCAATTCAGTGAAAATAGGCAAACATTCAGTGAAAATAGCCGGCTAAAGCGGGTATATTCGAAGAGAACTGGGGTAAATGGGGAAACCCTGGGGGATCCCAGTCAACTGAAGTATATAGGGTCTAACCAATTAAGACGGGAAAGCATCTGTGTCATTTTAGATTTCTTTGGCTATTCAAAAATAGCAGATATACAAGCTCATAGCGCGGCACCTCGTGCTGCGCTACGAGCTTGTAGATCAGATATTTTTGCAAATCTTTGAATATATATATTTTTAAAGCAAACATTTGTAACTCAAATCTTTGCTTCTGGGCGTCCCTGGAACAAAAAGCATTTTGAGATGGGCGTCCGCAGCCAAATACACATAACTTTGGGGGTTCTTGACATGAAAAAGTTTGAGAACCACTGATATAGTAACATAGGTTTTTCGGAAAACTGTTAAGATTTAGAAGACATTTGTGGAATCGGCCTCAGGTCTTAATGGGTTAAGTGGTTAATAAATCAAAATCTTGATAGTGAAACAGCTATGCAAGAGCATCATCAAGGATGTGTCTCTCACCGTTTGTAGCAGGCCCTCCACCTGGTTGAGCTGCTCCTCACACACCCCAGACTCCATCTGGACCTTACTGACAACCCTCTGGAGACGCTCCAGCCTGCAGTGAGGGTGGACAGGTCAGAGAAGAAAGACCACATACTGTATGTACAGTATCAATGAGTCTGCTGTTTCATCTAATTCTTTCAATTAATAAGTTAACACAGGCTATGAGTGCAACTTGTTTAAAAGGAGAAAAATGTTTAAATTCTATGTGAGAGACGGTGATGCTTCGTTCATATGCCAAAAAAAAGAAAAAAGAAAAGAAAAAACAGCATGATATACACCAGTGTACTTTCTCTAATTGGAAAACATGAAAGTGAAAATGTTGAAAAAGTGAAGCACTCACTCCCTCTGCTGGCGAAATAAAAAATTTAACACATAGCCATGATTCATAAAGGCCATCATGAAATCTTCTCTGTCCACAAGTCCTTTCGAGCTCTGCCTGATGTTGGAAGTTGATGTACTGAATGGTGAACCACATTCAGCACTGAAGTAGCTTTTCATGAATCTTGGGATAATATGTTATAAATATGGGATAAATAAACTAGAATATGCTGCAAAATGACCATGATATTGAGATCTGCATCTGTACCCATGAATTATAATGTGGTTTTTCCTTCCACCTCACAATGCAGACTCAGTTTCCCTTCCAGCCAATGCAGGATTTACCAGTTGGTTTATGAGTCACAAACCTCAACCCCAGAGCGCCTGACTCATTTCTTGATGTTTTTTTGTGCCCTGTGGTATTTGACCAGTATTGCTCATAAGGTATTGGCAACAAACTTCAGCGTTTGCTTTGACAACAAGAACATGTGATGAGATTCACAAACACCACTTGCCTCTCAAATTCAGTCCTAAGTAGACGCTCTCGCTCCAGTATGGCGACGTGTAGACGGCCCCACTCCTTCTCCACATCAATGGGGTGGTACCCTGGTGGTACTTTAACATGGCCTGCCTGGACTGCACCCTACAAAGCAAAAACCCAAAACTACTATTAAGTGATACATTTACAAAAACATCACTTCAATGCACAAGTGATGGTTTGAAGGAATTCACAGCATAACCCTGCAGGACAAAGGGGCAGTATAGTAAAGCATATATTGTTTAGAACAGGCAATAAATATCACGCAACACATAAATCTGCATCCAGAATTCATGAATAAAACAATGCAACATTAAAAGAGCTATGTAGAGGACACTGACCTCAAAAGATTTGTAGATATATTTAGAGCGGTTCTTGTCTGCCTCTTTGGCGGGGAGCTCCGTTTCCTTGTACTTCATAAACTGGCGCCAAAGAACCTGTGGGTTAGAACAAGGATAGATTTGAACCAGATCAGCACTAACATCACCACCATGGTCACCATCACCAGAGACTCTGATTATATCTAAATCTGAACTTGAAGATAAAGAGAGCTATGCCAAGACTTCTGTACTGTGGACTAAAGAAGGCCCACTTTTCCAACTCAATCAATCTGCATTCTTGCTCACCAGGTCTACCTCTACTTTTCCCACAGAGTTCCGCTCACTCACCTCAATCTCCTCATAGCTGGTGGGGAACTTCCTCTCCTCAAAGACGAGGATGTGATGTCTGATCCACTGTAGCAGCATGGTGACCAGCTCGTAATACTCCTGCCAACGCAGCTCTAGCTCCTAAAACAAGGATGCAGACAGAGAACAGAGTTTATGTTAACTTTCAACTATGTACTGTAATCAGATACCACTGTGGTACTATGGGTACTATTTTGTTTGTTCATATACTTCAGTGCAAAATTGTCCAACAAATCCAAGACCATTAATGAGAAAAACAGACGGTCATGTGGCAGGTTAATTGTCCTTTGATGACTGGTCACAAAATGAGCACTCACGTTAGCTTTCACGCCGTCTTGAACATCTGGTACTCTGGGCATGACGTCATACATAGAGGAGACGTATGTAATGATGGACTTTTCATCTGGGTGTGGCACGTCCACATCTACAGGGTAGAAAGGAGACAGTTGTCAACAATAGATTTTTTTTAAAGGGATTTATTTTTTATAGATGCTGGGAACAAATCTTTTTTTGGCCAACATTCAAAAGAAAGTCAAGGTTTTGAACTAAAATGCAGATGAGTACATGAAAACCTCACTTATCAATTTGGTGTGCCAGTAGGAAGTAGTTTTTAAACTTATTTATTTTCCTGCGAGCCACACACCAGATGTTTGTTTGGTATGCTTTTGTAAATGAATCAGAGTAATACTGTTGATCCTGCATGCGTTTTCTCACCCTCTGGGTCCAGCAGTCTTGTGACACCCAGCTCCCTCTCTGCCACACTGAATGCCTGCTCCAGGTTCTCCTGGTTACTCTGGCGGTACACGTTGCCCATGTCAATCAGAGTTGGCCTGGGGACATCAGACAGACAGATCATAATAATGAGAACTGGTACTACTTGGAAATTACTATGCCTGTCAATCACTTACAGCATGCAAGTTGATTACGACTGAAGCTGGGAAAAATGTATTTGTATAAAAATACAAATAGATTTTTTATTATCATTCGATTCTCCTTTCCCCCTGCTGTTGAGCTGATTGATTGCTACATATAATTACACTTTTATGTTGCACCTGCCAGTCATCATTTTTCCCATGCTTGTTGCTGGAGGCATTTTGATCATGACTGACGTTTAATGGGGAGTTACTATCAGACAGGGCAGGCAAAAACAAGAGTCTTTGCTAAAAGCTGGGATTAATATTCCCCTGTCAATTTGTGCACAAAGAAAGTAGACTTTGCACGCACACTGCCAAGAAGGTAATCACAGTCAAGTAGCATGCATATACAAGTACAGGGAATATTATAAACTCAAAATGGATGCACATCACAGGTAAGCAAACACCTCAGCTACAATAAAGAATTAGCAAGTAAAATACACCAATTTGTTTAGAAATACCAAAAAGGACCATAGTGAACACCAAATTGAACGCAAACATTAGCTCTAACTTTGACATTAATCTGCATGGAAGACTTCACATGGAATTGAAGTCTTACACAGTTTGTGTTAGAAGGAATAAGAATGTATGCATCAAAGTTCATCCCAATCACCACCTTTGGAAAGAATTAATAAATAAATAACCGTACACTTGCACGATTCTCTGCACATAGTATTCCCCATGACCTCGGGGTGGTTCCCTGTCCACATAGCATGCTTTTCTGTAGGATAGTCTATCCCTGCTCAGGTGCACAAAGTGCGGCTCGGATCCCGTGTCGCTCTGAGATCCTCTGCTAGAACGGGCCCCTGGGCTCTGGGGACCCCTGCGTGAGTCTAAATAGTTCTCGGTCGGGATGTCCTCGCACAGCATAACCACCCTGTCCTCCAGGTCGCTGACGGAGCCAGCTACACTGCTGGAGGCACTGTTCAGTCTCTTAGAAGGGAACTTTCTCTTTATCTTCTTCATTGCAGCACGGGTCGAGGGTGCTGTGTTGCACTGTAGATTTCCTTTTATCCTGTATCCTTTACAAATTCATCGTCTAGTGTTTGGCCGATGGTCCGACGTTGATAAAACCTCGAGCCATGACAAATTGAAAGGATCAAAGTTACTCTAACTTAACAAGAACAATCTCATTCTGTCTCCAGTTGGTGACTTGCATCCAATTCCACTTCTATTGCTTTGTCCTCCTCTTTTTTTTTTGCTCTCTTCTGTTCTTCTCCACTTGAGGGATCAAAAAGCTCCTTGCAGCTCCGAATGTGTTATGTGTGTAAGTGGAGCCCATCCTGCTCTACCTCCACAGAGAAAGAATCTATGGCAGAATGATTAGCGTACCTGTGCTTTGCTGCAACCTGCAGAGTCTCCAGAGCACATGCCCCTAGGGTATCTTATCCACAAATGTACGTGATACACCCACACAGTAAAAAAAGAACGAAAAACGTACTCTCATTTATACCAAATGATGCCAACTCAGGTTGTATGTTTTTTAGTGCAGTAGTGTGTCAAGGGATCCTTCAAGTATTTTGCTTTTCCATGCAAACATAAATAGAAATGATCGAAATCTGTCAATGCATCTTGTGACAGATATCATGCATTTTCATCATGATCAGACAACATGGGCAGTATTAGGCACCCTGTCAACATTTCATCACCTAAGTGTTGACAGCAAATTATGCTATTTTAAATCCACAATGACTGATTGGTGTGACTGTGAATGATGTTTAACAAATCAATCACAAATTGCATCTCAAACAGAGATGCAATTGACTTGACTGGTGGTGATTGACCACATGGTTGTCCTGACATGCTAAGTATTTTGAGGAGAGTATTAATCTAACTGTACAACTGTAGGTATGCAGCAGTGACAGTTTCTTTTAATTGTATACCCTGCAGCATTACAAGATCCCCGGACCGGGCAAGCTTGGGCAATCATAAAATGGGTCGGAATAGCTCAAGAAGATATCTTTACTTCTCCATAAGCTATACTACATAACTATACTACACAGTACACACGTCAGGGTTCATTTAACTATTGAGGTCATCACAGACCGGGGGCCTGACAAATACAATTATGTGAAAATCGCTGGAGAGTATTTTGCTTCAAAATGATTCACTGTTGATGCCATTGTTGATGTCTTTATCTGCGGTGAAACATCGTTCTGAATAAAACTGATGTTGCTTTTGCTGCGTAATATTTGTGTGCATGTAGCCTACTCATGACTCAAATTAATGCAAATTAATAAAATAAGCCTGATTTGGGTCTATTTTGTAGACTTTTAGAGATTAATTAATTGTGAGGATTTGTCTGTGTTCTTTTTGGGGTCACAATGTAGTCAGACGATTCGGAGCTGTTGTTAAGGGGAATGAGGCCCACTGATAGACATATTTTTGATCACATACAGTAGTCAGCGGGAGAGCTGAATAGGATAGATTAGACTCTAGAGGGCATGGAACAGGAAAAGGGCTCTGGTATGATTCGATTGCTGATGAGCAGCAGTGTGATTCTGGAGGGGAGTAACTCAGCCACTACATTGTTGGGCACAGATGGCGACACTTTTATCCAAAGGGTCTTATGAGTGCATTTTTAGCACTGATATATCCCAGTTACAATAATGCCACGTTCGAGCTTGACAAGAAATTAATGAGTCTCAACCCCCCTGACAAGGATGAGCTGCATTCTCTGCCTGCTGTGCTAAACGTAGGCCAGTTTATTGTAGCATCTCACCTGTGTTTGTGTATGACGGCATTGAAGAGCTTGCCGTCCCTCCAGCTGGTGGTGAAGTTGTCACAGCGCATGCTGTGGTATCCCTCCACCATCCTCTGAGACCAAAGCAACAGCTTCTCCTTGGCTGTCATGTCATCTGATTGGCCATTCACCTGAATGTCTGAGATCTGGTGGAACAAAGTGAAAAAAACATTACTAAATGTTGAATTATTGGTGTTTTTCTTTTTCTTGTATTCTATATTGTTTTTGATTGAATTTAATTTTGAAGTTTGGTGCCATAAAAGTAGCCAATCCAAGATGAATTCATTATTTGTTCAATGCTATACACCGAACAAATGCACTACTTTGTTTGTTGACAGAAGGGAAACCTTTTTTCCCCCAAAACACTAGTTGATTTCTTCCAGACTTTGGATGACTCACATCTCAAACCTTCATTAACTACCAGTGGCTGTATCTCAAAGGCACATGAAATCCTTTGCACTTACTGGTTTGGAAGAAAACCAAAACGATTCATGAGATCCATAAGAGCAAAATGTAATTGATAGCCGCCTATTTAACTAAGCTAAATCAGCCAGAAAGGAGACTGAAAATTAATGTTGGCGTCTCTATGTCACAAAACCTCCATGGGCAAATTCCTTTTTATATAACAGTTGGCAGTCTATGTAATGAGTCACAAGAACTCCCTTTTTTCTCTCTCTCACTGAAAGATGAGACAACTAAATACACAGAAGGCTTACGCCGTAAAGATGTAAGGTGAATGCCACGGCTGTGTTGTTTACCTTTGTGGCTCATTGACAGAATTGATAGCTGCCGGCTATTTTGAATGTAATGTCTATGATGTCTATTTGGCATGCAACCCAATCCACATATTGAGTACATGATCCATTCTACACTGGTTATATTCTGATCCCTATCTCTATCTCTGTCTCTTTATAAATTGTATCTCTTGGTCAAATAGTATTTGCAAATAGTTCTTAGTGATTGCATCAATCTTCTTGGGAGTGCCAGATAGGTGGTGTTTGTAATATAGGGTGATGCAATGATTCAACAAAATATACACCATCTCACAGATGAAAATGTCAAGATTCGAGACGAGTGAAACACCCCAAACTGAGCAAAACAAAAATGGATTTGCAGATGATACATTTGCTCTTCCAGTCATGAGACATATTTATAGGCCCTCAATAGAACAAGCAGGAGCTTCATTACAAAAGTAACGTTATTTTGTGGTCACGCTGATGAGTCAGTCAAGTTCTAATAATTTCACTTCCAGGCTTTCTTAGAGGAAAGGGTGGAGGAGGAAAAATGAGGACAATCACCCTTCTCTACAGAAAGGGGAACCCCAGTGCTGTACGTGCGTGGGCACAGAGTGACTCACAAGCCCAGCAACAGGCCCTCCGCCCTTTAGGACGGAATCTACTTTATTTTTCTACTAAATTGGGAGAAATTCCTGCCACCTCCCCCTCACAGAGGAGGTCTATTATCTCAGCCGCTCACTTGCACGTCTATAAACTATCAACTAGTAGACCATGGGGAGCTCAAAGAAAATCAGCCTTTGTTTATGATGACTACCATGTGCCACTGCAAGAGTTTACTTTGTTTGGAACAAATAACAGGCTCCAGATGATTAAGTACTTCCTCAAGGATGAGGTTTTAACAGTTGAGGTTTTTAAACCGGACGGCATGTCAGGACCATGCAAACAGAACAGAAGAGTTTGAGGGGTTTGTTGAAAGTTCTTGAAACATTTACCAGAAACAGTTATTAAATTATAATAATGATAATGACAACAAGCATCACGTCACAATCATTAGCACACCTATTAGACCTTAGATTCATATAGCACTTTATAGCCATGTTAAGGATTAAATCGACTCGTAGTTGTACTCTGAAGCAAGCAAAGTACTGGAATAAACTTGACTGCTTGTCACACCCATTTTACTTCCCAACTTTCTCATGGGAATCACTGAGTCATGCAGGACTAGGGCAGGAGACCCGGTTCTGCCTCCCACTATGACCTTCACATCCATTACAGCATCAAAGAATTTTCCTTTGCTCTACCTTTTTCCACATTTTAAAAAGTCACCATGTGGTAAACCAATTCCCAAACATAAAAAAAACGACCAAAAATCATTTTAAATTAAAGATGATACCATCATTCAGAGCCCGTCACAATGAGTGAATTTAATTCTTGCTCAAACACACTGTGAGCCCTATCTTTTGTCCGGTGTAAAGCGGCGCTGAGCGCATTGCTATTTTCCAACCGATGCAGTTGTAATTTTTACACCCAGCGCCCACGTTGTCTAAATACTAAATAAACTTGCGGCTATTTAGCACCCATGGGCGTGTTGGTCTTAAAATGAGGTGTGGTCTGGAGCAAACAGTGCGCAATGATATCTTACGCACAGAGAGAAACACTTGCACTTAGACCAGCTTTTAGTTGTAGGCTACTGAAAAAAGAAATACTGTTTAGTTGTATTTATTGCATTAATAGTGTGCGGTTGTCACAAAATCCAAGGCACACTGTTTGGGAACCACTACACTAGACTAGGCCACACTGCCAACCTGGCTCATACAGTACAGAGAATGAAAACACACTGTCTCGTCTGTGTGAATTCATGGGAATCAGTAGTGGTTGTATATATAGAGATTAAGTCGTGCCAAATGTTGAATTAGATCCAGGGGAGATGAAGAGCTATTGGACTTGTGCTGTAATCGTTATGTCAACATCAGTGGGTGGGCTGATTAGTGAGCCTAGTCAGAGAGCACGACACTGTGGTTTTCTCTACCCCCGACATGGAAGTGAATCAATCTTGTTCTAATGTAAGTAAACTCAGCAAACCGCACTTGATTAAAACTCAAACAGACCGCAATCCCATTACTTGCAACAAACAGAAGCATGTGCATAAATTGATAAACCCTTTGTGAAGAGTTGCAAAGATGGACAACAGACAGGAAAACTTTTCAGGCAAAACCGATGAGTAATGCAGTTTCCCCAGATTTATCAGGAGATTTCTGGAGAGAATTTTACTTTATTGTCTCTGGTAAGGAATGTTACTGATCTAGATGGCCAACAGAAGTGCCAAGTGCATTTTATTTTGTCAGTTTTTCCATTGTGGATACAGCTATTTCTCCATACCTATTATGGAGTATTTAAAGCCTTGTATTTAATCTATAAATAAACCAATGGAATTGTTATACGTTACCTGGAAGTGAAGGATGATGGTCCATATTAGCCCCAATGTCAGCTTTGGGTTTCCATCTGCAATGTCATCATTCCTGATGTTGACCAACTTGACCTGTTAAAATATGGACAACCAAAATATGGTTTAATATCTCCTTACTTTTGTTTATTTATCTACAGTATATATATGAAAAAACAAATGAAAAAATAATCATAAGTTGTGTACCTGTCTATGTTTAAGAAAATCCAGGGCGATCTGTACATTCTGCAGTTTGTGAAAACGCATCCGCCCTTTCTCCCGTGGCTGTAAAGAACAAGAGGATCCAAAACTTAATGAGGAAAAAACGATTTGGCTATAAATGCTCAGCAATATAGTAAGGCCCCATGACTGAGGACAGGTATGGCAGTGTCTGACTGACACTGTTTGTACTTAGAGAAGTAGACTCATCTTTTAAAGAGTTATGGTCTTAAAAATAAAACATAATATGGAATGATTGGAAAATGAATTTGATGTTTGACTCAAATTCAGTTTTGTTGTGAGCAGAGCACAATTTAATTTGAAAGTCTTTTCTTTGGATCTCTCCATATACAGTATGTCTCTGAAATGAACTGGAGTTCAGCCAGGATGTTTGAGGGTGAATGCATGGTAATGATACAGCAGCAATAGATTCCTCAAATGATCAGTCACCATGTATGTGCAGTCTCTACTGCACATACAGTATAGCATTTTCTTTTCTAACTTTACAACATTTAGCTAGGTAGACCTTATACTAATTTCATGGGCCAAGCCAAATATCATATGCATCCACCACTGCTACATGATTCTCAAGTGCACTAGAAACTGTTAGTTAACATACAGTACTTGGCTGACCACGTCATGCATTGGTGCAAGATGTCATAAGCTATAAGCCAATCGCAAGCTTTACTGCTGTATTAGTAAAACATTTATTGGCTTGCAGCAATGCTATAGTCCTTCGCTTTTCAATAGAACCTAATACAGTTCAAACTTGCATATATGCTACAGTATAATCTTCATTTTCACATATAACAATTCTTCTGAAATGCCCACACCACTGCACACACAGACTGCGTCCAATACAATTCTCCTATACTGTTATTAAATTCCTCATGAAGCACTCACTCCACTCTAAAATAGCATTAAAAATCTCTTTGTAACCAAGACAATCTACAGTTAACATGTAAAATCACAACTCAATTAACGCCTCATCTCATTAACTTAAGAACTACTGACCCAGGAGGGCAGATTTGGGATATGTTTGCTAACTCCTCAAAAATCAAAATGGAAGGTGGGGCGTGGGGGGTGAGGCAATGTTGAACATAGATCGAGCGAGGGACAGTAACAGGGAGTGTGACATCATGCACAACCCAGCAGCCACCTGGGGTGGGTGACACATGCCACGCCCAAGGAGGCGGCCAGCCACGGTCCAGGCGCCACTCACCAACCGCACGTTCCTCACAAGGTCACGTTCCCTCGGCTACCAAGGCAAGAGCATCGCAAGAGAAGGCGGGCGTAGGCAAGAAGGGGACAGGTCAGGGCAAAGAGGTCAGCAGACAGGAATTAGATCGAAAGGAAAAGGGATCAAACAAGTCAGTGCAGAGAACGGTTACGAGATGAAAGCAAAGAATGGAAATTAGTGTTTTTTTTACAGGGGGTGTGAATGATATTGCTTTGTTAAAATTAATGTTAAATAGCTCCATATTCCGATCATATTCAATCATTGCTGTACAAGTGCTTGTTCAGTAACAGGGGTCTCCCTGTGTCTCCAACTCTAATACAGAAAATTCATTTTCAGGTTGGGACGCCAATTTCATCCAATCAGGAGACAGACCTCATACAAGAGGATACAGGATAAACAAGTGATATGGAAGCGATGAAACAAAAGAAAAAAAGAGCAGACAAAAAATGGAACTGGAACACTATAACATTGAAACTGATAAATTATGTTTGTGTGGTTCTCTCTCCAGATAGGATACAATTGGTATCCTGTCCTGAAAATGCTATTTATATAGCGCTTTTTTAGTTTGCTAAAGAGCTGAAGAGATGGGGAGACCCCAGTTACTGAGCAAACACTCTATAGCAATAATTACTATCAGAATATAGAGCTTTAACATTTTGACTTTTTTCTTTTTTTTAACAAAAATATATCACTTACACCCCCTTTAAGCCTATGGAGTTCATCACCAAATAGGTGTGTTATACAAAAAGACCAGTGCTAGGATAAATAAAGTAGAAAGAAAAAAACATCACTGTACTTCAACACTTACTGAACTGTCTTCATATCTCTAAAAGACTCAAACGTGAGACATGCAGAAAAAAGCGAATGAGTGCGGACGCGTGACCCATTATGATTAGGTTACAAATATCTCTCTAGGTTCTAGAGAATACACAGCAGTTTTAAGTGTGTTAGGACAAACTCACAATGAGTAGGCTGAACAGTAGAATGACCTGGAAAAGCAAATCAAGTGAGGATGGGGGGGAATATAGTGTGGGGGATTTGTGGGACAAGGTGGCAGAGGAAGGTGGGTTTACAGCAGGAGGAGAGGTCCTACCATCGGGGAGGTCAAGAGGCCCAGGCCACAGACAGACTCACCAGTGTCTCTCCAGAGAGCACCTCCAGCAGGGAGATGAGGTTGTGTCCATCTCGCAGGTCCTCGTACAGGTCTGTGATGTGCCGCTGGGCCTGAGGATGGATTTAGAGAGGATGGTTGAGTTCATCTACCTGAATTACCCATTTTTATTGTGTTGCTGCTACCCTACACAGGGCTCCCTCGTAAAAGAGTATCGCAATGGGATTTACCTGTATAAAGGTTAAAAATTGAAACCTTTTTTACATGCACAAAATAGGTTGAAAATGGTTAAAGCTGTTTACTTTTATGGAATCAACATTAAACTGTATCATTACCTCTAAAACTGTGTGAATCTTCTTGGATTACAGTGTATTTTGAGGATGCTTCGTTGTAAACGGAAAAGACTGATTTCATAGTTACGCGAGTAATGACTGAAATTGGATCACGAAACAATCTCATGTAACATCAGCAGGCTGTGTTTTAGCATTGGTTTTGTGTTTATACACGATGTTACATGAAATACTGCACTGTAATATGACACCAGTGGTGGAAAGTAACTAAGTACATTTACTCAAGTACTGTACATAAGTACTTTACTTTACTTCTACTCCAGTACATCTCAGTGGCAAATATTGTACTTTTACTCCACTACAATTATTTGACAACTTTAGTTAATAGTTACTTTGAAGATTTTGATTATTATTACAAAACATGCATTAACCACTTCAGCCCTATGCATACTTAGGTTATTTGAAAATAGCCGATCTACAAGCTCACAACGCGTCGCAAACAACGCATTGTGAGCTTGTAGATCTTCTCTTTTCAAAGCATTTTTATACATTTGGAAACTTGTGAAATGGGATATTCTGAAAAATTAGTACTTTTACTTTCAGTACATTATGAGTATATTTTAAAGTGAATACTTTTCTACTTTTACTCAAGTAAATTTTGAATACCAGACTTTTATTTGTAACAGAGTATTTCTACATTGTGGGATTGGTACTTGTACTTAAGTACAAAATGTGAGTAGTCTACTTCTTCCACCACTGCCAATCGCATAATAATCCACAGGAAACCAGAGAGTCCTGCAGATTAAAATTGAGGATTTACCCTAAGCACAGTCATATACTGTGTCTGGCTCAGTTCACCTGTTCAAAACAAACACAGCATCTAAAAGGGAGGGGCCTAACCACACACACAGTGAGCCACGGTTACTGTGTGCCTTCTGCAGAAGCCAATACTAGGTCCTGTTCAGACTTGACAACATAAACATTGTTAATTTGCAGTATCTTTTTCTTGGTTTTGTATGGTGCACCTGCCATTGCCGAAAGGCACAATGCAACACGCCAAACCGCTTTGTAAAGACCACCTGTTCTTCTGTGTCTGCCCACGGACACACACACACGCTGGTTTGACAGCATGTGCTATTAGAGCTGGGCGCTATACGACTGAAAAGTATTATCACAACATTTATGAAATAAACGTCAACGTTTGATACGTTTTCTCTAAGCTCCCCTATGTGTAATTTAAGGACCCCCTCGAGAACGAGATGATACATCTCAAGGGGTCTAGCCTTTCAATAAAGGTACATTATTAATACCACAATTCATCAATGTGCCACCATGTTTTATTGATGGTTTTCGGTTTACTGAATTCAGACCCCTGAATGACACAGACTAAAGGCAACAGAGAAAAGAAAAATAAACAAAAAAAGAATTGATTAATTATTCTGTTTTTTCTTGTTGTTTGTATCTTAATGTTTTAATTCCCAATGAATTTCTCATCACTCATTAAACTACACCCATCATAATGATGAATATGATGTACTTCCCACTTCCCAGCCCTACATGCTATGGAAATTGTTGCTCTGCAGAGGGGCTCTAACAGAAAATAGGTAGTAAAATCTTGTTACTTTAAGTCAGAGTGTATAAAAAATATTCAAATTCGTACACTCTCTGACTTTAAAGTCATACTGTATAGCTTTAAAAAAAGATAATGTTATGTTACACAGTATGACTTTACTGTGTAGGCCTGTGTTAAAAAGGACCAGTAAGAACAGAGGTTAGGGGTTAAAGCACTCAAGAAAAAAAAGTGTGTGAGTGAGTGAGAGAGAGAGAGAGAGAGAGAGAGAGAGAGAGAGAGAGAGAGAGAGAGAGAGAGAGAGAGAAAGAGAGAGAGAGAGAGAGAGAGAGATGCAGAACAGAAGGAATGTGTGTCCACTCAGCACTCAGCACTCAAAGGCAGCACCTACCTCTGCTTTCCAGTGCTGATGGAGAAAAGAAGGATGATGGGAGGACAGTAGGAAGGATGGAAAGAAGAAAGGATAATGAGTGAAAGTGCACGTGGAGTAAGAGGAAACAGAGAACAGAAAGTTAATTTGGCCCGATAGACGCAGAGATCTACTCTGGAATCTATTCGGATCAATTTTCCTTTTCCTGTAGTATCTCCGACTTTGGTCCTTCAGTCGTAAACCATGTGGAATTGATGTCCTGAATTCAAGCCTGAGTGATTGGTTTTATTTTATGTTGTCTAGGATGTCCCTAACAAATGTTGACCCTGGATATCATCGATGAAAAACGGTTAAAAGCAATATATTCAAAATAATGTCTTGCCTACTTTTTCGCTCTCCGTAACCTACTGTAAAGCTTAATTTATACCCTGTAGTACAACGGTGTTGCTTTCTGACAAAAACTGATGCGTTGCGTTGTTCGCTTGAAAATGAATTATTGTCAGCAAGCGACACCATCGCACTACGGAGTATAAATTAACCACTTAAACCCTATACTTAGTTGACCGGAGTCCCCCAGGGCTCTATACTAGGACCCCTCCTCTTTTCGCTCCACGTTGTGACGTGCTGTGAGGTTGTATACGCGATGCGTTGTGAGCTTGATCTGCTATTTTCACGGAATTTTCACACCCACAATAGGGACGCCAGGGTTCAAGTGCACGAGGTGTCAGTGTACAACAGCAGGGGGCACCTGGAACAACAGGCCTCGGGAACGAAGCGTTCCTGTGGCCATGTTCCCCATTTCATTCCCATGACTCTGTTATAATCACAGGCAAAAATCGTCTGGAGGCCAGCCAGATACTCTGACCTCCACGCACGCGCACGTCTTCTGGGCCCAGATCAGAGGGACACCCTCGCAAGGGAGTAACGACGACAAAAGCCTCTGAGTCACCCAGAGAACATTCACCGCGCCCCCTTTCATGCTTGGCTTACACCAGGAATTCCACACCGAGTCTAGCAGCCCACACTTCAGTTCTCAGACAAAGAAAGATTCATCACGTTGACCATGCTGGCTCAGCAGCAGCAAATATAGCAGACAACACACTCCAGGAGGAGACATGCTGTTTGTTCGGTATAAGACCAGACCATTGCCATTGACTGCAATTCAAGGTCTAATACAGATGCAACAATCAAATTGAGACTGGAGTTGTTGCTTCTTTTATAACAATAAAAGAACACAAACAGTCTGTTTTTCATTCTTACTTTATTTCTCTCTTACTTGAAAACCTCAAGTTTATGAGGTTTCACTTGAACATGTATGTGTGTTATCTGTTTTTCTGTTCTGTTAATGTGTTTTGTTGTTTGTTTTAATTGTTGTTGTT
Source organism: Gymnoscopelus braueri (assembly GCF_963280865.1). Taxonomy (NCBI): domain Eukaryota; kingdom Metazoa; phylum Chordata; class Actinopteri; order Myctophiformes; family Myctophidae; genus Gymnoscopelus; species Gymnoscopelus braueri. Next base: position 21,457,837 of record NC_137613.1, on the reverse strand, counting down.
GTTGTTTTTTGTCAGAAAATGACAGACCTCTTCGTCTTTACTACTTGCCACAATTTCTTGTTTTTTATTGTCTGCAAAAAAAGTAATTTATGTAATTTATGAGAGAGATTTCTTAAAAGCTGTTAAAAGGCCATTATTGTAAGATTTAGTGTTTTATTCAGTAATTAGCGCTGTTTACTTCATTCTTGGAATGTAATTACATAACAACAAATAACTTTGAATTATGACAGGACTGTGACACATCTAGATAAATCTGTCAAATTCAAAACTTGTGTCAGAGAATCCAATTCTTGAAGTGACAAAACAATCTCTCCAATGGAGCCAAATGGAAACCATAATGACACCTCAATTACAGCAAAGATCCCAAAGAGTCCACCATAAGATAACATACGCCATTTGGTTGCTTCCATCCAAACCATCTTCACAGCACCACCATTGCCTACTGATTTAGCATATGAAGCGTTGTGGGCGGAGATGGGTTCCTTCTGGCTCTTCCATGGTCTCTATCTGCCCACTGCAATAAGTTCAATAAGCCCGCCTGGCTGTCTGGAAACCAGATGTGGAAACCTGAGCCCTACCCAGCTCTCCAGCCCGCCCCAGCGATGCTGCAGCCTCTCTGAACCGGATAAAGTGACACCAGGTGTTTCTGACTCATTCTCACACACGCATGCAGTTAACACAAATAGCATGTGTGTTTTATTGAGCTGAGAAGAACAGACTAGTGTGGCTGATATATTTTCTTCATCCAAGTACATTTTCGGTTGCTTTTCTAAGAGATTTCAAATTTTATTAGCGGTATGGGGTCCAAGCTGGATTTTGTTCTGCATTTTCTTTTCAGTTAATGGAGATTTAGCACGATTTCTTCCCCAAATGCTGTAAATATGTACTACTGCTGTAGATACTACAGTATATTGTTCACAGAGTCATCCCAGGACATCGTTTTACCATTCAGTTTACCGTTGGGCTATTAACTAAGCCACTAATGGGTTGCAGCTTCTTGTTCTATTGGCACCAAAAAACTACTAAACTTGTAAAATGTTATGACCTCTTAACTGAAAATACTTGTGTTCTGCCTGAAGATAAGAATTGTATTAGTGGGCGTTGTTGTGGTGTGGTGTGGTCTTACCTTCACTAAATGCTTGTTCACCCATTTTGTGAAGGTCTTTTTCTGAACCCGGTCCCGTTCATCTGTAAAAGTCATATGGAGACAGAGATACAAAGGGGGAGACAGAGAGACAAAGGGGGAGACAGAGAGACAAAGGGAGAGACAGAGGCAGAGAGAGAGAGAGAGAGAGAGAGAGAGAGAGAGAGAGAGAATGGGGGGGGGGGGGCTTATTACTACAGGTGTACCACTAGCACTACATATTGACAACAAAAGACCTACAGAGATACTGTACCATTCATGTTTTATGTGTGCATAAATGTTATGCCAAATTGCCAATGGAATATACTGTATAATACACTGTCAACAAAAGCTACCCTATCCAAGATTAATAAAGTAAGAACTGAGGCTTGACCCTGCATTTCAACAGGTGTATAAAACGGTGGCAGATATAGCTATAGAAATCAAGTACATTTTAGTACTATATGAAACATCACCTCTAAAAGAACATGTGCCACCTTGCAAAAGCCATAGATACCGCAGTCTGATTAATCCAACTCAGGGTCTGTCAACGCTTGCTTGAATGTTGGAAGAAGCAGATAGGTCACCTTATCAAATACCATCATCCACATGTTGTGCAATGTTGTTTTTACACAACTTAAAAACCAGGTGGAAACTCTGTCAAGAAAGTTCTCACTCCCTCCCTGCTGTTTACAGTATTTACAGCACTACCGGGACTGTCATCAGGCTCATCACTGATGATAGGTACTTGTTGTTATAGAGACCATAGCACATAGGTGATAACAATGTTTCCTTTATTGAACTACGGTACTTGATTTCAATTCCATTCCAAACTCTGCTAATGATTATGATTGAAAGTGAAGAAAACATAATTGATAGATACAAAAATCTCAAGTGAAATCCGAAGCCTTCGTTACTTTCCCAGGACACGAGCTCATCAATGCAGGTCTTGTGTAAAAGATAAGATAATCATATCAAAGCCAGGCTGAAGCAAAAAGCAACCAAAGAACTCCAGTGCCAACGGCAATTTAACGTTGCCATTACTTTCGTACTCATACTCATGCATGCTCGTGAATGGCTAGATGTGTATTTTAGACAGAGAAGTGGAAATAAAAACCAGTGAAGGGCGAGGAACAATGTCAGAATTTCTTCAGTTGAAATCTTGTAATCTTCTCATTAACGTCCCATTACAAGTTGTGCAAGTGTTGAGTTTTGTGATAAAGAACATTACAAATACACTGATGGACTCACCCATACCAACAAACATCTAAAGTGTGACTCCTTACCCTCCTTCAAAACCGCCATAAAAGAGCATCTGTTTGCAATCTGTAACTGGTCCTAGAAAAGTCCTCTAAGCTTAACACCAGAAAAGTACCCCCCCCCCCCCCCTTATTGCTACTAGTGTTGATGATGTCTTGTTTATTATTGTATGTCTTTAAATGTCTTGATGAATTGAATACACAGGACCACAATGGAAACAGTGTTATCCTTTTAAAAATCATTGTAATATCGTACCACTGTACTATTTGGAACTGTTAATAAAGCATTCAATCAATCAATCAATCAATCAATCAATCAATCAATAAAAAAACTGCAGCTGCAACCTGCTGTATGCCCTCTTCCTTTCCGCATTTACAATGTGAAATTAGGTAACCTTAGCAGCATTTGCTATACAGCATATGTCAATGTGAGTGTTGATTTTGTGGCACAAATGTCACAGAGAGAAAATCATGTACACATAATGTACTTGTCAAATACAGTGACCCTGATTCTGGAAAAGTGGGAAATTAGGCATGAAAGCAGGAAACTAGGAAACTAAGGCTATGCAGACATAATGCTGTTATTATGTTCTGCTCTGGACAATTCTGTTTCTCTGTGTTTTCAAATAAGATGCAAAGGCTGGAAATACGTTTGATTTTTGATTATTTTAGTCAGAAAAGTTGGGATGTGTAATAAAGTATAAGCCTTAACCCTCTGGCATCTCACATTCTGTTTTATAATGCAATTTGAATGGGTCCTCGTGGGTCATGGGTGTCCTGGCCGACTTTAGAGGATTTTTAAGGCAGCAAAGGTCAGGGGTTACCTGAGGGTTGACATTAACATTCCAAATCTCAAAACACATTCCAGACAGACCATTTCAAACTAGACAACCGAAAGTGAGTCAAATAATGATTTGTCTCATGCATGTTTCTGTTTAGTAGACCTTTGTAGCCTAAAGCAGTAGCCTGATCTTGTGAGATACTGTTTTATGATTCTATACCCCTTACTGCTATAAAAATACTGCAACCACTGTCTGATACTTGTGATAGAAAACATAGCAACTTAGTGACAAAAGAGTAAAATCAGATTCACACATGACGTTTCCTATATTTCCCATTATGTTTGTGCTAAATATGTCTGTACTATGATAGCTAACCATTGACCACTTAAGCGCTATTTTATACTTTCACTATTTGAAGACAGCCAATCTACAGGTGTGAGCTTGTACCTTGCTGTTTTAGAAACATTTAGAAACATGTAAAGAAATGTAGAAAAATCTTTTTCTATCTTATTTTGGCCTATAACGACATGTCCAAACTATATAGGGACACCAGAGTTAATGTGGTTAAAGGAAGGAGTAACCATGGCAACAAAGGGGTGTGGCCCATTTGAGAGGAGGCAGTAGATATGGAAGACCGACCTCACATCAGAATGTATAGAAGGTACACATTTACACGAATACACAACTGTCAAATCACTCCATGGATGGAAATGGAAAAGATGGACAGAGACCTGCATACCAACATGACAGATTTCAATGCAGAAAGAAATCTCTAATTGCAACCAAGACATTAATCTAATTTCATTCAAAGCTAATATATTTCCTATTAGCACACATATCTTTCATATCATAGACTTCACAGAAACAACAACAAGGGGAGGGAAAAAGAATACTGCGAAACTGTCTGTGGCATTGCAACAAAGACTCAAATAAAAACTCTACCTTTTCTGTAGTCAGTGGCCTTAAGCCTGCCCTGGCGATATGAGTCCTCTATGAAGACCCCGTCACTACTCACGCTGTCAGAGGAGTAATTTCTGAAGCTGTGGTGCATTGCCATTGCACGGCCAGATCGGTGCCGTTGACTCAATGCAAGAAACAACAAACAGACAACTGTAGACAGTTTGCACGGTTCAACTTCGAAGGGGGTGTGCTGCTAGGAGGAGTAGGAGTGTTCAAGCCCCCAATACAGTTCCTGCACTTTTTTTGTTCTCCATTCTTCCAGCATTTACTGTCTCTGAGTCTAACACACTGTTTTTCTCTTTTTTTTCTCTTCTCTTTAGTCTTGCAAAATGCCTGCCTGCAGGCTACAATGTCAGTACCTGTCATTCACAACACTGTGGTCTATGTAGAGAGAGCGAGGGGGGAGTCTGTTCCTCCAGGCGCGGCCCAGCCCAACCCCGTACACCCAAACCCAGCCCACTGCACTCCACCCAGGCCATGCCTTAACAAAGACAACCCTAAACCTAGCTGTCCTCTGCACCAAATCAGCGGGAGAAGTTCGCAAAGACAATGGGCCCCAGGGTGCCACAGCAGAGGAGCACAGTTACATAACTGGGCATACCTGAGCGCCAAATGGGCCTTAAAGGTAATTCCCATGTGTACATAACCTTCAGGCTTATCCTACTGTTGTACTTATTGTGTATCACTCAGGTATTTGCTAAAGCAATTGAGCTTTAAGCATTTAGTTTAGCTTCAAGTGCTAAGCCGAATAAGCCAATAAAATGAAATATGGAATAATGCTTAAAATAACATAAAGATACTATGAAACTCACACCTCATTCCTAATTTTAAACATAAGTTAACAGCCATCAAAAACAGATGAATTGTATGCACCTTTGTCTTTGAGCAAGCTTTAAATAAGTATCAGCTAAATGACGATGTAATACTACATACTGTAATACTACAGTATGTAGATACAGTAGTTTTTAAATGTTTGTCATTTAGCTGTTCTACCAACTATTGTAATTATTGAATAGCCTGCTGCTCACCTGTGAACAAAGTGAGTTACCATTCCAAATACAAACAAAAACACCACTAACGTGAGTGGGTGGGCATCCCTATTGTCCAGCTTAATCGAAGTGGTCCAGCTTAACCGAAATGGTCCACCAGTGCCCACTGACCCTAATTGAGCACCACGTGTTCAAGCCACCAACTCCAAGTGTGTGGCCAGAGGCAGAGAGGCTGGATACACGCCACACATCACAGCACACTGAATGAATGGCCTGTTCTTTAGCAGAGAAGACCAGGGCAGGAGGCAACGTATACAATGGAAACCAATTCTCACTCCCAAAGAACATTGTACCACATTCACCCAGTACCCATAGGGTATGAATTTTTCCGACTCCATCAGAGCACAATTACAGGGCACAACGACTATATATTTTGTTCTTCCATCAGGGCACAATTACAGGGATCTCTCCATTGAAGAGGTTGTTTCCAGTGAGTGAGGGTGAGGGGAGGATACTTTGGGGGATGAACAAGAATCCAAAGCCAACAAGAATGTAACTATTTTGAGATTTTCTAAAAAGAACATTGCTGAGCATTCTTGTCTGAGACAAATGATTTCTTTCAAGCATTTGGTTTTGATTTTCTGGAGTTGGAACCGACAAAAGACAAACAAAAGCGTCAGAAAGACATGCCAGCGGGCTGCGAGAAATTAGTTTGCCCACAATGCAGCCATTGTGTGAATAGAGTATCAAATCCAAGGCAGACTGAGGTGAGCGGTGTGTCCTCTGTGTCAACAGTACGTTCCACACGCAATGAGGGACTCACGTGTCAGCACTTTGTTTGTTTATACAGTAAATCACCTCTGCGCATCTGTAGTCTGAAAATGATCAAAACAATTAAGTAACGTCTGCCATATGCAATACAGACATTGCTCTCAGGGAATACGGGACGGGAGCTATTTGACGGAGCCATGGTCACGACCTGGTTCAAGGCCTCCAGTGCTGTAGCTTAGCACCTTCACAGATGTGTCACATAGCACCGACATACCTGGAACACCTTTCACCCTTAGCAGTATCCATCTTCTTCTTTCAAAGGAGATACTGACACAGGATCTTGGAGAGGAGAGGGATTCTTTGAATGCCTGCACTGGGCGGTGGCTTGTTGGGACATGAGAAGAAGTTGCTGATACCTCTACCCGCCTTATTTGGTTTTAATGTAGCCCTAATCATAATACATGCATTACGAATTACAGAACCACACCAAAAACCCCAAGCATAGCCTTAAAGTGAGATGGTTGTAAAATAACACAAGGAGACCAAAGCTGCTAAAATGCTCAACAGACTCCTAGCCCTCACACTTTTATAGCATTTTCTGCATTTTTCAGTATTAATTTCATGTGTCTCACATATGTCTTCTGCAAATGTTTTTGTCTATTACAAATATGCATGGTGCATATTTCATTATTAATTATTAACAGAAAACATGTGTTTCACACATGTTTTCTGTATGTTTTGTCTATTGCAGATGTGCATGGTGTCTCCTTGAAAATCAACTGATGTCCTGAAATATGAACTTGATAACCTGATAACAAAACGTTGAGGAATGTTCAAGCACATCAACTGCAAAGTGCTATCATTCGTTTTACCTGTATAAACCGTGTATGCTAAATTAATTTGCATACATTAATTAATCAACTACCACATTTAAGACATTACCATTTTTAATAGATTTTTGCTTTTATCTTGCCCCTAGATTACAAATTATTTTCATATACAGTCATGCTCCACCAGACATTTCCAGATAGCAATTAGGTTAGTTGGAATATACAGTTAATAGAAATATGAAGTTTTTCTGCTAGTAAAGGCTAATGCCATTCAGAATATTATATAATAAAAACATCAACATTGTGTTGCTAAATAAAAATACCATCAGTCACCCTTTTTGTATTATTTTAAGAATTTAAGAATAGCAACAAGTTGGAACACATTGGCTTTCTTTAAGCGGGGGAATTTTCTCCCCCTATAGCATATACTATGCAGGGATGAGCCATAAGTCATAAAAGCAGATAGCATGTTTTACGATGACAGCTTTGGCATGAGGGGGAGCTTGTACACCATCAACCTCAAGGGTCCATTTTTACACTCTCACAGAGAGTTAAGTTCAGAGACTAAAAACTAAACACTCAGAATTTTATTGTGTTTTCTTTCTGAACATTCCTACTCGGGGCGTACCCATCCACCACACAGACAGTGGGAGCCGGCTCCCTGCGATAACCCCATCACCTCGACCACCTCACCTCACCTAACCATCTCTCTCTGTGCACATGATATAACACGCAATACTGGCCCTTTAGAGGAGAGGAATGTTAATAAACATTTGTGGAAGCTTTCTTCATGTGTTATATGATCGAATTAATAAGAAAGGAGTAATGGAAATAATGTAAGATGGTTCAGTGGGCTCATAGAGAAGGCATGGAAGGGAAGCCCTAAGGGCATTATGGCAGCAGATCCCAACGTGCAATAAAGATGCCCTTATAAAAAATATGATCTACTATAGACTACAAAGCTGTGTCGTTATTATGGATTAGGGGTGCAACAGTTAATCGAAGGAATCAATTTAATCATTATAAAAAATAATCAATACTCAATTATCATAAAAAACAATAGAGCTTTGTCCTCCCCCCCCCCAAAAAAACACCAAAATTAGCTGATCTACGAGCTCACAACACATTATATCGCAACCCGTTGTGAGCTTGTAGATCGGCTATTTTCGTTGTTTTTGTGTGACACTGTTGTACGACAACAGTGCAAGTGTAAAATAGGGCTTAAGTGTTTAATCAGACTAATTGACTTAGACTTAGATTTTTTTGGGATTTGTTGATATAAAAAACAAATACAAATGTGCATCTCGATTATTTGATTAATCAAAAAAGTAATCAATAGAATAATCTCTAAGGTTGCTGCAGCCCCTAATAGCTGTAGCCCTTAATTATGACGTCTCCGCATCCACCATGGAAAGAAACAGATGACACCAGCTCTTGTTTAAGAAAGATGTGACCATTTTCACTCCGGGAATATGCACCCAAACACCAAAAGGAATATGCAATTCTTTTCATTAATTTGTGGTTACAAAAGTATGGTATCACTGGGTAATTTGGATGGAGAAGATGGGCTCTCCAGCTGCGGTAGTGACAGCCAATAATCCAGGAGGAGAGGATGTTTGTCTCCCTCCTCTGTTGAAAATGGGATACTACTGTACTCTAATGTTTCATCAAACTCAAATGTTATCTACAATTATCACCAGCCAAATGTATAAATTAATTAATACAATATGTCACTGGTGATTTTCTATGCCTTTCTTTCCACCTTCTAGTCCAGTGGTTCTCAAACTTTTCAGGCTGTGACCAACCAAAATAATCATATTTGAACTGGGGACCCCCCGTTTTGTTTGACTCCGTTCCAGAGATAAATATTGTGAAAATACCAGATCTACAAGCTCACAACGCCTCGTGTGATTACTTTTTGATGCAGTAATGGTCTTTTTCTTTGCTTTCTTTAACCCATTAAGACCTGAAGCCGTCTCCTAAATCTCAACAGTATTCTGAAAAACGTATGTTTCTATATCAGTGGTGCTCAAACTTTTTCATGTCAAGGACCCCCAAAATTATATGTATTTGGCCGCCGACCCCATCAAAATATATTGTTCCAGGGACCCCTAGAGGCAAAGATTTGAGTTAAAAATGTTTGCTTTAAAAATATATATATTCAAAGATTTGCACACATTTTCACGATTTTTATCTACAATTTTTAGCAAATATTTGCTATTTTTGAATAGCCAAAGTGTAAAATAATGCTTTTTAGCTCAAATCAAAAAATGACACAGTTCCAGGTCTTAATGGGTTAAAAAAAAATATATATATTAAAAAGGTCTTAAAAGTCCTTAAATTGTCACTTCACTGTCATTTGGGGACCCCCCTGGAGGTACCGACCCATAAGTTGAGAACCACTGTTCTAGTCAAGAGTTACTATGACAACTGTGGAAAGTAGTAGTAAGTAGTAGGTCAACAGTGGCCGACAGTGTTTTGGCTTGTGTTGTTGGACAGTCACACTCTCGATTGCCGTAAAATGAAACGTGAGAGTTGTCTCCAGGACAACATACCAAAACACACAGAAGCTTGGGAGTCCATTGGGACGTATTATTTATAAATGAGTTGTTGGCAAAAGAAAATACTTGCTCTGGAGCAAAGGGGACTGACTTCAGGGAGAAAAAAAGAAAACAGCCTCCTGTGGGGAATGTTGAGTGGTCCCGTTAGATTTTATACAGTCCAATGATAACGATAATAACCATAATGTTTTACATGACTAGAGTGGAAGAAGGACACGATAAGAAATGTGGTTAATGTTTAAGCTGTTGCATATGAATAGAGAGGGAACAGTTAAACTGTGGTTGCCTACTTTTTCAGACGAGACGAGATTTCTTGCAGCACCCATATTGGATGTAAAATAGGCTGTCCAAACAAAACATGTTGTTGTGAATCATTCTTAATAGATCAAAGGTATTTGGGCGATAGGCAATCCCATTTCTTGTGTAAACGTTCCTTGGTGCACTATAGTCAGACCACTTTACAAAGAGCAATGAGTGTTTGCAAAATAAATATTAGGGCTAGGCCTATACTGTCATCATCACATTATGAAAATCTATTACGAGACATAAAAAAGGTAACTGTGATTGACATTTTGTCTTGTGTGTAAATTGTGCAAGTAGGCCTATATACTAAAATGTATAATAGCCTGAGGATATTATAAAATATTATTAATTAATTGAGAATATCATATTATCCTCAATTTCTCAAAGCTGGGAAGCGGTCCTGTGGAATGAAAGAGCAAGTGGTAGGCTATAACAAAGAAAGACGATCTACAAGCTCACAGCGCATTGCTGTGCAATGCATTGTGAGCTTGTAGATCTACTATTTTCGGTGTAATGTTGCCAATGCAATGCTTGTATGCAACAGGTTGATGCAGCATAGATGGGCACTAGGGACATCTGGGCACCTCGATGTAAAATTGGCTAATTTGTCCAAAATGTTAAAAAATTAAATATTAGAAAAATGGTCTTAAGTAATGTAAAGTATACATGATGTGAACATACACTGTACATCATTATCAGACTTAACTTAAACTTCTTGTTTATGCCCCAAAATGACTGGATATACAGGTTTTGTAGCAATTTGTAGCAATTGTAGAAATATTAGACCTTAATTGTTGAATATTTAAGCATGTAATCGTGTACTTTACTTTACTTAACCACTTAAACCCCAGCATCCATGTTGTGGGGAAGGCTTTCACTGAAAATATCAGATTGGCAAGTTCACAATGCAACGCCCTATTTTCAGGGAAAGCTTTCCCCACAATGACACAAAACATTAAATACACAAGTATTGAGCCCTGAGGGACTCCGTTTCCCCGTATGGGGTTTAAGTGGTTATTTTTCAAATATATATATATATTTTTAACATTTTGGACAAAATAGCCAATTTTACATCGAGGTGCCCAGATGTCCCTTTAGTGCCCACCTATCCCGTTACCAGTGCTTGCATGCAATAGGTTAACACCATCACCAGCCCCCCACACTCACACCCCCAGCCCTCCCTCACAGAACTCCTCCTATTACACGGACGGAGACGCCTGGAGAGTGGAGACAGACAGAGCCGACAGACGGTAGAAGATGACCGGACAAGCGCTGCTTACCTGCGCAACACATGCGGCTGTACAGATGGGATCCCACTTCACCACAGCTCATTTCGTGGATGTAATTAGCGCGTCCATAAATAATATCCCGGTCGAAGGCGCCGCCATACCAAGAAGACGACTTAGCTGCGATGGCCGTATCTGTGACAAGTTTAGCCATCCTGTTTTGTTTTGTTTTGTTTGTGTGCTGCTGTGCGTAAATGCGCACCACTGTGGACACTCTTTAAACCCCCCCCCACACCACCCAAAATGTATAGGCTATCCTGCCGCACGCGTTCGTCCTCTGAGTTCAGCTCTCCAGACCAAAAAAAAAAGAATCCTTTCTCCTCTACCGAACCGAAGCCACATGAAGAAGTAGAGGGAAAAAAGGGGTCGTATCGCATTGCAAAGAGTCAAACGTTCCCTTTCCAAAAGCCCGGCCCACATTTGTTTGTGTTTAATGAAATGAAGGAGTGAGCGCTCTTCTCTTCTCCTCCATTGTGCCTCGCAGCGCTGCCGTTGGACACATCATGATAACATGGAACAAGAAGACATCCCAGATTAGACCGCCTGCCCCCGTCTGGAGCAGCGTTTACACACTGTCTTGTTTTCAGCTCCACACGAGATGTCTGTCACTACTTTAGCGTGGCGGTGCATGTGAAATGGAAATGGCTGTGTGCCTTCATTACCGAACATTACATAAGGCACCATGGAATGTTTTTAATAGCTTTCAAAACAGAAATGAAGACCGATCTTTTGGCAGGACAGACAGACAGTACATATAAATGCAGTATTATTCAAATCACTACCAGACCCCGCCCTCTACTCTGTGTGATGTCTTCCCTATTTCAACTGTACACTGTGTGGATGTGTCCGAAATCATTCACTCATTCCCTACTCCCTACAGCAGTGGTTCTCAAACTTTTTAATGTCAAGGACCCCCAAATTGACACTAATTAGCCCGCGGACCCCCATTTGAAAAGATAAGCCAGGGACCCCCATAAGAGAAGATTTTTACGGCTCTCTAGCAGTGATTCTCAACCATTTAAATTTCAAGGACCCCCAGTTTAACATGCATTAGGCTACGGACCCCCATTTAATGACATTTATACCTGGGACCCCAATTCATATTGTAAAATCAATGTTAATTTAACTCTGAGAGTGTACAAAAAGTACACTCTCAGAGTTACAGACCCATAAGGGTCCATTTGGTTCCTGTCCATCATTTGGGGACCCCCTGGAACCCCCTCAAGTACCCCTGGGGGTCCCCGGACCCCACTTTGAGAACCAATGCCCTACAGCAGTGGTTCTCAAACGTTTAAATGTCAAGGACCCCCTCCCCCCCTGACTCTGACAGTGTACAGATGGAACCAACTGTCAGAGTTACATACCTGTAAGTGTCAATTTAGAACCCCCTCAAGCAAGGAACACTGAGGGTCCTGGGACCGCACTTTGAGAACCACTGCCCTAAAACAGGGAGTTACAGGAGTAGGCTAATAAAGTCCTCAACTATAATAGTTGGGCTGGACTGGGCTATATCATATATCATTATAATGGGCTATATCATATCATTATAATTTCGTGATATATGAGACTAGATAGGCTATGTCTGGGATTTTGGATATCAAAATATCATGATATGGCATGTTGATGTTATTTCCTGGTTTTAAGTAACTTATTTTATTCTTTAGAAATAATTGGGAAAATTACAAAATAAAACCTATATTATCACACAATATCAAGGTATTTGGTCAGAAATACCAGATAATTTATTGTGTTGACATATCGCCCAGATAGTGAGGAGCCTATTGAGTGATTACACAGCCTGTGACTACTCTGTTGCACAGCATATATAATAGGACCAACTGTGTCTGCAGCATGTGCCATGGATGATAAATTACACTTTAGGCACATTCATAACAGCTGTGCGTCATAAATAATCTGAACAGAGCAGGCTTGTTTTCTCTTTCCATAACATTGAAAGCATTTCATATTCACATACAGTAAAATACGTTTTTCTTTCTTCATTTGTGCAATAAATAAGCTTTCCCACATTATCTGCAATACAAGTATTTGTTCTGGCACACTAATTCCTTTTTTTTGTTTTATTGTTTCTGTTCCTGTTTCTTTATTCACCACAGGGACCCCTCTTCAGAATCTGAATCACAATTAAACAAATTCAACTACATACAAAGTATTTTTTTAATAATAAAAAAGAAAAGAAAAGTGGATTCAAAAGAAAAATCAGACTTGTATTCCAAATGTCTTTTAATAAGAATAGAAGGACAAACATGGGGTAAATTTCCAAAGAGAAGAATTAATTCCCAAACACTTGTCAACCATTCAAAAGTGTAGATGAGGGGAAAATGTCAGTTCTGGGTGTTTAAGGATATCGTTTAATTTTAGTGCTCAATAGTTCAAAATTTACTTTTTATTCTCAGCAGCTATATACTGACCCAGATTAGTTCTAGGTTACTAGACTGATAATCACACGATACATTTATAAAAATTAAGTATACATATAAAGCTCCCTTAATATGCAACCATTCCAAATGTAATTATTTTGTAACAAAAATAAATTTCATTGCTAAAAACTTACCAACAAATGGGAGATAATGTTTCTATCAAAACAGGGTGTATTCATGTATTTCATACATTCTTTTTTGGATGTTTCATATTTTAAACACAGTCTGTGTAATACCAGGATTATACCAGTGTTATACCAGTACTGGTATTATCAATCATGACTATGAGTCTACTGCATCTGATGAATTCTGTGGACCACAATTAGCACACAGATATGAAACAAAAATTAAATTCCTAAAAGTAAACCTATGCTTAAGACTATGAGAATTGGGTTTCACATTTATTTATTTTTTGTCAAACTAATCAAAATAGAAAAACTGAAATAAAATTCTAATTAAAAGTCACCCTCAACTTGTCCTGTAGTAAAACCTTGAATGTTTGGTTGATGGAGAAGATTAAAAAAGTCCTGTTTTTGGCAGAGGTAGTTGGTGGTATTTTCCCTGATATGAGAGAGCCAGTTTTGATCAGAAAAGGGCGTTGATGTGACAAGGCTGCCGGCTCTTCACCCTATGAAACATAATCGGAGATATCTCAGACGCTGTATCAGCATTGACACTTGACACAACAAAACACATGCAGTATCATTTATTCTTGAGGACATGCCAAGATGCTGGAGAGGATCGATGGAGTGTTAATTCAACTCTGAAAGTAAAATTAACACTCAGGAGTGTGTTGCCTTGTGTTGCACCTGTGTATATGTGTGGATTTGTACACGTGTGCACATAATGTCTTTGTTGTCCGCAGGTCATTGTGAAAGGCATAGCGGGAGGTCAGGACACAATGGTTGCAGCCTGAATGGGCGTCCACACTCTTCAAATATCTCATTATAGTTATACAGACAAGTTACGAATCAAGAGACACAGAAACAAAGTAATGCCTAATTTATGCTCCGTTGTACGGCGGTACACAAATCAGGCTTTACAAGCCAAAACCTGGATCCATGCCAACTCAAAATACATGGCTTGGCGTTCACTAGACCGAGCCACCTTGTCTCCAGTGCCATCCCCTGCTCTACAGTAATGTTTGATGCTGACTTGGGTGTGTCTTCCTGAAAGGACGGATTAAATTCACTATCAAGAATGGTACCATAAAAGTGCATGGCAATCTTCTAATCTCCAGAGACCTTAGAGAGCCTCTAATAAAATACTGTTGACGGAAATCTCAAGGCAAAAGAACAGTAGAAGCACAACAATCGAGGAGAGCAGACAACAAGGATTCCTTTTCAGTTACTTTGCAACGTATTAAACTGCAGGCAACACTATACTATCCCACGGTTTAGGAGAACACAGATGAGGAGAAGCCCAAATCAACTGAAAGCGGGTGATTTACAACCTATGGTAATGATGGTCTGCTACTTAAATTGCTACACAAACTCTCATCTGTAATCATTACAATCACACGCGGCTCAGAGCAAATGACTCTTTCATTATCCAGCCATACATACACACACACACAAACACACATACACACACAAATAAATTACTCAGATTGTTTAAAGGTCCTGAGGATCAGATCGGGAACACGCGTACACAGCTTAGCAGCAACTATAAGTTTGTTATGTTATGTCTGTATCCAGGATACACAGACACGCCAACCCCCTCCTCTTTCCTGTGTTGAGTTGACCATCATCACCCGACCTCTGCGTGTGGCAGGGCTGCAGACATTCTGTGTGCTTTTTTTAACCTGGCTGGGGTAAATCCTCTTTGCCCCAGAGCCACCTTCCCCCCTTAATGAACGAAGCCAAAGGCACCTTGTTATAACAAACTACAGCCTCGCTTTACACAAGTACTCTTGGCCAGGCTTTGTCTGCCCAACATCATGCAGCACGTGACATCCACACTACGCACCTTTCCTTTTGTTTGAACTAGACGTGTAATGTCAACAGATAACCTACTGCTGTCTACCACCTCTACGACAAAGTAAAAACTAGCTCAAATACATTTAATGGTAGTATAATTGTGCAAGAGTAAGTACTATCGCTACGAGTCCAATCATGAAACCTGGTTTCTTCACATGCAAATGAGCTGAATATCAACATAGTGCAGAGATGGCATTTGGCCTACTTTACAGCACAAAGTTTGCCTGCCATTTACCAGTCAAACCTCTCTTCCTGGTCACATTCTATTTGATCTGTAGTTGAATAAGTACCTGCTGTAGTCTTGCAGTACGTGCAGCCACAACCACAGTTAAGCATACTATATGGTCCCGATCAATGCAGATTCCCTAACAGCAAATTGATGAAGCATAGCTCTTTATTTTCAACTATTTTATTTTATTATATTTTTTTGTCATCTAAGCACTTTAATATTACATTTTCAATTTTTTTTGCCTCATAAGCTCTGGAGTTTTTTTCAACAGTGCGCAGATCCCCCACCTTTCCTCAAGTTGCGCTGCCTAGTCATTGTTTTGAAAGTTACCCCTCATATCATAACATATCAAGTTGAAAAATCTCCACTTATCAGCTTTAGGCGGGCCCTCCTTGACTTCCTGCATGTGTGTGTGTGCGTGTGTGTGTGTGTGTGCGCGTGTGTGCGTGTGTGTACGTGTATGTGTATGTGTGTGTGTGTGTGTGTGTGTGTGTGTGTGTGTGTGTGTGTGTGTGGGTGTGTGTGTGCAGGGGCAGACTTATGATGATAAACCTGTCATCACTACACCAAAGCCATTACAAGCTGCCTCTGCCTGGGCATTGTTCAACAAAATAAAGTTATATCCCAAAAATATATGTGAAGGCAAAGGTCCTCTCAAATAACACTTTGACTGTTTTCCTTTAAAGTTGGCCTCAGGTGGCATCCTTAAAACTAGTAGTAGATGCCACAGATGTATGTTAAGATGCGTTATTATCATATGCCACTTCACTGTATGCTTAAGTATTTTTAAACTATGTACAGTGGCTGTTAAACAGGTTTTCTGACAGCACAACTGTAACGTGGGAGGGTGGGGAGAGGACTACTATTGTTCTCTTCCCACACCTGCAGACTTTCCCCTAGGTATCTTGTACAGTAATTTGCCTAGGGGTGTGGCTGGTTTGGTTACCTGCAGCCAGAGATGTACTGGGCATGTAGGCTATTTGACAGGCCACCATCGAGCTGTGTCAACAGTAAATTATAGATCAGCAAGGTGTGTCTGTCGCTAAACACCACATACCTGAGAGGTAACCTTCAGGTTTTTAAGTGAGCAGAACGCATTGGGAACTCCCACTCCCCTAAGAACAGAATGTCTGTGTGAAGGGGTATAGGCCAGCTGGGGCCTGTTGAACATTTTTTATAAACAACAAGTAGATTGAGAAAGTCTCAAATGTCAAAAGATTCCTGCATTAAAGATTCATCCTGCTCCATACAACATGACATGAACACAAAAGTAGAAATACAATATAAATGTATCAGTCTTTTAGACACTATGCAAGGTCAATTAAAATAAGACAGACCCAAACATCAAAACTTAGTTGAGTGTAATACCCCTGATCCTACGTCATCACATTTCAACCAGCATTTATAGGGTTAACTACACCACTCTCCACACGGCAGGAAACTGAGAGGGGAGTGTTGGGAAAAAAAACGAGGGGTGAGGAAGAGATACAGGGGAGTGTGCATCACGACAGCACACAGCGAGAGAGAAACGAGAGAGGAGGCACGAATGGTGAAGACCGAAGGGTGCCGGTTTGCCACAGAGGAAAAAAACAACTTTGATCTATCTCCCGCAGGCACAAAATACTAGCACCAGCAGCTCTCCTGAAGTAAGACTTGTAACTAAGCCTGTCTTACCTTGCTTCTTACGTAGTCTCCACTGCCAAAAGACGTAAAGAGTAACGAAGTGTCCCACAACCACCAGGGTTGGGAACACATGTCCAGGGGGGCTTGCCGGCATCGGGCCTGGGACAGAATGGAGAGTCACGGGCTCCGAGGACAGGTGGGAGGGCTGGGGTGAAAGGTGAGTGAGGGTGGAGGAAGGGAGGTGGGGAGGGGGGCGTCTAGGGGTGTGGTGCCATCCAGGACTTTAAAACAAGAGCGGTGGCCAAGTTGCTCGCGACTTTTACGAGAGTGAGCCGAGTGGAGCAAGCAGTGCACCCCGCCTCCCTCCCTCTTTTTTCCCCTGCCAGTGAGTCAGTCCTCTCTGGCTCCAGAAGTGGCTGAGCTCCCTCCCCTCTTTCTCTCTCTTCTCCCACTCTCTTTTCTCCCTGCCGGCACTTTCTGTTCTTTCTATTATTCTTTCTAGTTATTTAAAACATAATCTTTGTTCACAATTTACTTTTCTCTAACTACAAGCTCTTTACAGTGTTCAAAGTTAGTTCCTAGTCCTCTGCTGTAGTGACTCCACTTGGCCATTGCGAGAGGCTCTCTGCATTTCCCAGTGCCAGGCTCTCCGCAGCCTATCTGCAGCGGTTAATAATACATGAGGCTGTTTTGTGTAACACACACACTCACAGACAGACACACACACACACACACACACACATTCTCTATCTCTCAGGTCAGCATTGATAAGGAGTGCAAATACAGAAGTACACCTAAACCTTGCTTTCAAGTTTACTGTTCAATAACTCCATAGAATGTTTTGCCCCTTGACAAAGCCCCTTGCAGTTATTTTCCAGCCCACTTTATGAGTCATGTATGATCCAAGTCCTTCCCCTTTTTCTCAGTGTTTGTACTAAAACCATGACTCCCATTTTATTTTCCCCCACAGAATAGACAGACAGCTCGCCATCAATCCAGTTTCATCGTGCGGCTTAATTTACATTTTTTGCTCCCTAATTGCTTCCTTATGCTGGGACAGCATAGCACATGCCCATAACCTTCCCAGAAGCCTGCATAAATGAATAGTGTTTGACCAACAATCAGTGAAAAAACACCAAAATAGTGGTGGTTAAAAATAATCTCTTTTAAACCTGCTTCGTCACTCAGTCAATAGGCCTACCCGACACCATTCCTTTTAGGACATCCCCTGTTATTAAAATAGCCCCCCTTAAGTAGGCTAGACCAAGAGAAATGTGCAAACTTTCTCCTCATTTTGATAAATACAATTATTTCTGCACTGCAAATTCCTGAGATTACCACTTTTGTGTAGTAGGGTTATAAAGTACTGACTCATTCTGTAACCTTTGTTACGTCATGGCCTGTACAGAGACTCTCATTTTAGGGCTACATTATTATGCAAAGCTTTTGGTGCATATCCTTTCTCAACAAACAAACCCTATCTACTGATCCTCCCTAAGCTGTGTGCACACCACACACCCAAATACATTATGGCCAAGATCAAAAGCATCACGCAGTGGACACACTGACATTTGCCTCAAGAACCTTCAATTGGCAAAACACAGCCAGGAGAGTTTCAGCTTCGGCACTGCAGAGTATCAGTTACACCCTTAATACCATGCTGTAACCTGGCACCAAGACCAGTGACATGGTTGCAAAGGGATGGCGACGCAAGGCAAAATAGCAGCCGTCTCCCATTTAAAAAAAGCCCAAATAGATCTTATGACATGACCTGTGGCGTGCTCAATGTCAGTGTATAAACAAAACAGTGGTTCGCCATATACAGTAGACCTTCAATAAACTAGGCTAGGCTATAGTATGACATTTCCAAATATCTAGCAAACAGTTAACGCAGTTACAGCACGTGCCACCACAAAGATAGTTATGACATACAACATCTTATATGTTATGACATATAACATCTTGGGCCACTTAGAAACTATATCTCAGACGAACACGAAACATCAGTTGAGATAATTAAGAAGCGACAAATGCAGCAAGGACCATGTGCTTCGATGCTGACCGGGTTAATTTGCCAGGTAATAATCAGGAAGCTCTCATTTGAGACAAATATCTGGACCGTTATAAAAGTGAGAATGAAAGAGAGTACGGTGTGTAGAGTGAATATCAAGCAGTGGAATAAAAGCAATAAATACAGATGTTTGGCTACAGCACTTTAACCTCTCCTACCACTCCCACAAGGGTGGAGTCCGCCCACTTCTACTGTCCACACATGGGATGCTTGTTCAATCACCCCCTACGGTAGTAGAGGTCCTATGTTCTCACATTGACTGCAAGTATTGTTTAATAGCACATTCCAATGTAAGAGTAGTAGGTCTATCACAAAAAAAGTAATTTTGACATCAGTCAAAATATCAAAACAATAATAAGCTCTAGTAATGACCTTCACAACACTCAGAGTAACAAGGTAGTTTAAGGTAGAATGACTGGAAACTCAACGTTAACTTTGATTTAAAATCATCCTGTACCAAAAACAACGTACCAATACAGGGAATGGGACAGGTGGCTTGCATCACCACGTTTCCCTTACTGTCACCTTCTCAAAGCATCCTCAAGAGCAATGACACAAAGTCCAATAGAATAGGGCCTGTAACTACTACACAAATAAAATAATCCACTTACCATGTGTTTTTTTTCGACAACAAGAACAACAGCAAAGGTCCATCTTTACTCAGCCCGTTCGTGTCTTTCAAGCATTATTCTGAACTAATACTGCAAGGATTCACATCTGACCTCAAGACACTGCACACTGATCAAAACCAGGGGGGCGTGCTTGAGAAGGAATGAAGGAAGAAAAAAGAAAGAAGGGATAGAAAGTCTGGAAGCGGGCTGGGAAATAAAAACTAGACAGCCCCGCAAGTTGGATTTAATTTGTTCCGTTCGCAGTGGAAACACTGCATATCTCTGGTGCTCTGACGAACACTACTGGATAAGAGCCATTTGCAGGGCTGTGTAAATACTAGGGGACACATTTTCTTACAGGATGGAGACAAAGAGCGGAAAACATGGATTTGCCAGCCGGCTACCATAACAAAGGTCTGTCTGTGGGAGACCAAAAAAAACCTTGGAAATTATTGAAAATGTATCCCCATGAGCGCAGACTAGCCAATCACAATGTACTGCGCGTGTGACACCCACAATAAGTTGTCATATTGTGTTTATGTACTAGTCAGAGCAGTGGCTCTGGTACACAACTTGAGGGCTTTAATAGCATTGCACATCAATGTATTTAAATCGGCACTAGTAATCAAAAAGTAATCAAAAACCCTCTACAAATTGGGATTAAGTGCTACTTTATATAATCAAAAGTTAGATTAGAAATAATGAGCAAAATAAACTTGTAATGATGTGTTTAGACAAGGCCCAGGCAACAGATTCTAGTCATTGTGGGCATGCTATTTATATAGCTGTACATTATATTATATATGGCACCCCATAGGAATGACCCTCACTTTTGTAAATGCACGCAAATTACCCATGATGAGGAGGCAGAGTGCTATTGGTAGAGAGAGGTTGGGGGACCAGCCAGTCAGGCCTCACCCCCTGCCCACGCCCCCTGCATTTAACACCAGGGAACCTGATCCCAGACACCCACAGACACAGCATGGGTCTTTACTCAAAGTCTTAGAAAGCTATGAGCTATAATTTGCTTCAGTCTTACTCCCTATATGCAGTAAGTCTACGGTTGCAATAAATGCATGGGAATATATTTGGGAGGTACAACAAGCCAAGCACCAATTACAAATGTGCACTACAGTAAACATTTAAGGATTTCTAAAAAGCACATGCTTTGTCAAAAGCCCTTACTTATAACTGATGATACACTGGCTGTGTGCATCTTACAGTAGATTAGAGTGCCTGTGTCATGCTCGCTCGTTGGTCCTACAGTATCTCATCCCAAGCCAAGACTACTACCATCACGAAAGTGATGGTTTGTAGGCAGCATTTTCGCACTAGCCCCGCACTAGCCCCGCACTAGCCCCGCACTAGCCCCGCACTAGCCCCGCATTCCTATGTGGTGGTGACATCTCTTGGTAAGAAGACAGAAGTGTACGGATAGTAAATGCTTCCTACCTTGGCCCTGTTGGATCAATGCTTCCATGATGTCTATGACATGAGTAATTTCCATGGTAGCAGCCATGCTTCTTGGTGTTGAATTCTCTTAATTAATCTTAACCTATCACTTGCATTGTAAATGTATCCGAAAATACTAGAGACTAACTAAAGCTCTAGCTATGTGCTACTGTTGTCACTGCATTTACAGTATGCACAGCCCTTCTAAATGTTGGAGTTTAACGTTCACAGCAGGCTGGGCTTAAACAGGGAGTACTGCAGGCCAGATTTAAGGTGGCAACTGCCACATGTTCCCATCTGGAGCGCTCTGCAGCTTTGCCCTCTCTCACGGAGGCACGGGATGGGAGGCAGGAAAAGCTGAGTGTGGCTTAATTGGACTCAGATTTCCCGATCTTTGCTTAGTCATACATCAGCCCTGAGAATGGAAAGTTCTCGGGCAGGCCGTGCATCCAGGGAGGGTCAGCGAACAATTCGATGCAGGGCTAGTGCGAAAAATGCTGCCTACAAACCATCACTTTCTTCATTACAATCATTCACAAAGAAGAAAAGAAAAGACGATACATTCATGTACGAACTAGTACAAGATGGAAATTCAATACTGCGTGTTTCTGACAATAGGGTGGCCTTGACCTTGTGCTTAGTAAGCCACAGGTTCGATACACCCCCCAACCATGTATACACACCAAAGCCCTAAAACTAAAAGAAAAACTTCACAAAATTCACAGCTAAAATTGTAAGTAAATTGTGGGGTGGAAAAAATCTGTGCCACACAAAAGTGCCACATACAAGTATGCAGAGTATACTATATTTGTACACTGTGTAGACTCTACAGGACCATGTGCTTCAAGGCACATGGTCTCTAGTAAAGTACATGTGCTAATGTCCCAGCAGAGGGCAGCAGTACCACCATCACATCTTCAGTCATCCCTGCTGGAATATAGAAATATGCTGAGCAGGAAGCACACAAACTAGGCAACGGCCATATACAAGACTTGTTTATCTGGAATGAATACAGACCACAACTAGAACCTGCAGTAAAAATCTGTCCCTGGATCTGACGTGACAAAAGCCTTGATTCAGTTCCAACACAAAGCACCAGGATTTTGAGGTGCAACTCATCTCAAGATAAAGCATTTCTCAGACAATATCTTATAAAACTGTGAGTTAAAACCTCTGAGATCAATCACCAATAACCAAAATGAGATTAGATTACATTTTCCTGGGACAGCAACCCTCTGGAAGGGTTTTAAAAGATAACAGTAAGATAGTGTACGTGTACTGTGAACATGTTTTTCCTTATATTACAGTGACTAGAGATGGTGCTTATCCTGTGATATATATATATAATATACAGAGTACTGCATTACACTAATTAACATGAACCCTAGAGTCCCTATTATGGGCATATTTCATAAATAAATTATATATATATATAAATAAATTATATATATATATATATATATATATATATATATATATATATATATATAAACTAATAGGATCATAGTGATATAGCATGTCACTTGTCATGCATCACGAGGGGCTTTTGCATTCCTGCTATGCAAATTCTAAAGATGAGTGAAAATAACTTCATACTGCATTTCAATGAATCACCCATGACAGTTCAGTAGAGCACTCTCATTTTACCCACAGTAATTCTTCCAAATGGATACTTTGGAAGTGTATGTATATTATTTATTTATTTATTTTATTTATTTCCAGATCGATACATTTATTTTTTAAAGTTGATGCAATGGCTCTAATGGCTCTAAAATAAAAGAATGGATAAGCGGCGCCACTACTTCTGTGTGTGATGTTTAAATGTTTAATGTTTAAAACATACCGTATGAAACAGGTACAAAGGTACATACTGTACTGTAGTATATTATGACCGTTTTTTGCAGACCTAGTACTAGGTAGTAGGTCCTTTATAGAGGTGTAAGTGATATGTTTTTGTAAAAAGAAGTTAAAGCTCTAGATAATAATCATTGCTATAGAGTGTTTGTTCAGTAACAGGTCTCCCCATCTCTCCAGTTCTTTAGTAAACAGAAAATATATTTCCAGGTCGGCATACCAATCGTATCCAATCAGGAGAGAGAACCCCACAAAGATCATTCATCAGCTTCAATTTGATAGTGTTCCAGTACCAATACATTTCTGTTTACTTAAGAGAATCATATAGCATGATTATTACTATTGGAATGTAGAGCTATTTAACACTTATTAAAATAAAATCATAATATAATTTACACCCCCTTAACACATACGTAGCACACACCAAAAGTGGTACCTCTACAATTAATACACTGATCATGTGCCATCAAGAGATTATAGTGCAAAGCAACCAGTCAAGTTAAGTAATGAATTGACATTCTATTACTGTAATTGATAGTCACACCTGCATCTTTGCACGTACATCATCAAATATGTGCTCACGCCACAAACTCAACGTGGCATGTATTTCTCACCATCAGAGGTATGATAGAACTTCATCAGGCAAGAATCCTCACGTGATGAAGGTCTTCTAACCTAATTATTGCACCTATTTAACAACAGTACAAGTGAAGAGTGTACAGGATTCTTTATTTTTTTTGGCATTGACCTTTAACCCATTAAAACCGGGAAAGCATCTGTGTCATTTTAGATTTGAGCTATATATCGTCTATGTCGGGTGGAAACCTTGTATGTCCAAAACAGTTACTTTTCAGTTTCAGATTCAAATTCTAAAGTAGCAAAAGCAGCAGATCTCAAAACGCGTGGCTTCGCGCCACGTTTCGAGCTTGTGGATCTGCTATTTTTGTGTGACGCTCTAGTATGATCAAGTAAGGCATTAATTTCCCCCAAAAAGTTAAAATATGGAGATAAGAGGTTTCTGCCCGACAGCAACGATATACATAGCAACATAGGTTTTTCAGAAAACTGTTAGGATTTAGAATGCATTTGAAGAAACAGCCTCAGGTCTTAATGGGTCACGGTGTTTTTTTTGTTCTATAGTATGCACACTTCAGGCGTGCAAAAATTCTTTCTAGCTCTAAGTAAAATAAACATCTGCAGAACTATTTGACAAACAATATAGCACCTAGCACTTATTACGTAACCTGCATTTTTACAGCTTTCTCAATCATTCCCCCACTCAGGAGAGTGGGGGAGAGCAGGAGTAGAGAGCAGCGAGGAGAAAGTATGCCTTTGTAAATATTTGCAGTGTACATAAAACAGAACAGACTTGTAGCATCACTGGGCACACTGAGGAGCAGATGTAGGGGGAGGGGAGGGGAGAGGAGGGGAGGGGAGAGGAGGGGAGGGGAGGGGAGGGGGGGGCACTGGATAAGCACACATAGTACAGTCAGGGTTCGATTTGCAAAGAAACCAGAGGGGGAGGTGGGTACATTTTCTTAACCACTTATGCCCTATATACATTGTTGTAAAACAAATAGCAGAAATAGCCGATCTATAAGCTCACAACGTGTCGCATTGCAACACGCCGAGAGCTTGTAGATCGGCAATTTGTGCTTTTTAATATTTTTATTTAAAAAGTGTATAATGTTTACGATTTTTGAAAATTTGCTGAAGTTAAGGACACAGGGTTTTATGAAATTGTTAAACTGTGATATTATCAAACATAAACATCATTCAGTCTGACCATGATGGATGACCAGAGGGGGAAAAGAGGCATGGATTTAACCCCATCCCCCCAGCAAATCGAACCCGGAATACAGTGCACAGTAGTGCAGTACGGTACGGCACAGCTCAACTTACACTAAAGCTCCATTCCTTTTTTGAGCACAGCTACTGTACGCACGTGGCCACTGAAACAGCCCAAAGTAGCACTGCCAAATGCAGAAATAAAAGTACTTTTATACTTTTATACCAATTGTCCTATACTATTGTATCTATGGTTTCAGGTTGGCCTCTGTGTGAGTTTCAAAGTGTGAGTGTGCATGTTGAATATATGCAGAATGAGAAAATGTGTAGAAAATCTCCAGCATCTTGGCAATCCTCTGAACATTGAGACACAACAGAACACAATAACAAATTCTACAAGCACATTATCTAAGGCAATTCGTAAATGCAAATGGTCATGTACTGTAAATAAAATTGGGTGAGAAAATAGTTGGATTAACATTTTATATAAAATATAAACATTTTACATTAGGCATTCAGCATGCAGCATGCAAGCAAGCAGTAGCAGAACAGAGCAATGCTCTTCATCATGCATCCTAAAGATGACATTCAATTAGCAGTCTGGTTATTGTTTAGCTCTATCGAAAATGACAAGGCCATTATTTGTATCACTACTAAATCAAATTATCCCGCATTCACCCTCCCACACATTCACAAACAGAAAGAGTACCCATAGCAACGCCTGAATGTTGTCAGTGCTTCAGGAAAAGACAGGAAGAGGAAGGAATAGAGAGGAGAAGGGAAAAGGAACTAGAATGGGCTCGAACCTTCCATGGAGTCTGGCCAGACTTTCTTGACCTCCTGTTCCTCATTGGGGTCTTCTGTGAGGAAGCCCCAGTCTCCATGAGGCAGATTGCTCTTCAGGTCAGCGATGGAGCTATCAGAGGAGACAAAGGGGCTGGCAAAATGTCCCTCAAAGGCCTCAGCCTTCTCTTGCTCGAGTCCAAGCTCAGGTACCATGTTGGAAACCATCACTGAGGAGGAGGACATCTGTACGTAGGTATGGGACTGGGAGGCGACTTGGGAGACATCTGGTTCCTCCACTACTGTAACTGTTTCCTGGGTAATCTGCATACTGGAACTTTCAGGACAAACAGCATTAGGGTTCACTCCTGTTTCCGCCGACAGGTTTGTGAAGTCATCAGCGACTGGCGATGGAGGGCTTGGTAGTTCATAGTCAGAATCTGACTCAGGGGTCTGAGCTTTGGCCGCAGGGACGTGGGTTTCTAACTCGTTGTCTACAAGCTCTTTGGGTTCTTCCAGGATGTCAATCTCAACCTCAACAGGAACATCAGGAGTGTCTTCAGTGGACACTGCCTCGGTGACCACTTCCTCTACTTTGGGTTCAACCAAGGGGGCTGGTTGGGAGTCTTCATCAAGCTTAACTTCAGTAATGATCTCTTCAGTGACTTCAGCAGGTTCCTGCAAAACTGGCTTAGGTTCATCTTCTTCTTCGTCGTCTTCTTCGTCTTCTTCATCATCATCGTCATCATCTTCTTCTTCATCTCCTTCCTCTTCCTCTTCTTCCTCCTTGCCATCTCCCAACACATCTTGGTTCAATTCTTCTGAAGACACTTGGGTTATAGCCCCCTCTTCTTCCAATACTGTCTCTTCTACAGGCTCAGGCTCTTCAGCGACCTCAGGTGGCACAGCAGAAACAACCTCTTGAACTACTTCCTCCTCCACGACATCCTCCACACTTGGAGCTGGGACCTCTGGCTCCACCTCTGGCTCCAGAGCCTGTGGAACCTCCTCAGGGATTTCTGGTGTGCTGGGAGCCTCAACAGGGACTACAGAGACTGGTTCATCTGCAGGGATTTCTGGTGTGCTGGAAGTCACAACAGGTACCTCAGAGATTGGTTCCTCTGGTTCAAGGACCTGGTGAACAGCAGGAACCTCATCAGAGATCTCTGGAGCCACTTCAGGTATTGGCTCCTCTGCCGGGATGACCACTGGAGCAACTTCAGGGGTTGGTTCAGGAATGAACACTGGTGGCAAAGCCACTGAAACTTCCTTGGGGATCACTGAGACTCGAGAGGTTGGTGGTTTGGGCTCTCTAACTGGGGCAGCGTTTCTACTCTCAGAAGAAAACTGGGAGCCTCTGAAACCTCTCCTTTGGCCCTCCTCGGGCATGCGTTCCTCGCCTCGCTCCTCGCCTCTACGGAGGCCCTGGCCTCTCCTGAAGAAAGTCTGGGTCTGAGCACCAGGCTCTCCAGGAGGGGCACGGGACTGGTAGGAGCCCCTGAACCCCCCCCTGAACTGGGGCTTGTCAGATTCCTCTTCCTCTTCCCCGGGTCTCTTGTGGCGGTAGCGTTGGCGGTCCATCATGCCCTCCTGGCTCTCTCCAACTCCCCTGGGTTTGGGAACATAGGATGTGGGGCCTTCCACAGTCTGACTCCCCACCCGATTAGCCCGTCGCATCACGTCCAGGGTGAAGGCAGGGCGACGCACACGTTGCAGGGACGAAGGAACGATCTCGGGGGGCAGGTGCAGGTACTCACGCAGGTACACAATGCCCTCATTGGTAAGATAAAAGTAAGCATGTTTCCAAGCGAAGGTCTCCCTGACAAAGCCCCTGGATTTGAGTGAGCCCATGACACGAATCACCTTTATGTTGGCAATGCCTTCAAGGTTTGGATGCATGCACGTAGGACGGCCGTCCTTCTTCGCTACCATGACACCATCCCGGAAGAGGAGCTCATAGATGGCCCTCAAGTGGGCTAAGGGCATTACCATTCCGGCCACCATTTTGTCTTCTTAAATTTTCTTCAAGGGCCTAATCAACTTTCAAAACAAAAGAAAGCAAACTTGTCACACCCAGATATAGGATAGCAAATACTATAGCTCTCAATGTCCTGAGACATCACAAAAACAAATCAAACATAAAGAAGTTTTCTTCATCAAATACTTCTGCCTGCTGAATTGTGCAGTTCCACAACATCACATGCACCATCTATGACTAAAACACAACTCTTGGAATTGCTCTTTTTCTATCAATGTCTATCAGAAGTTACAAGGTATTGATCTACCAAAACAAAACACATGAGTCAGCACAGAGAAACAGCAATGCTCACAACCCCTCCTACCTTTTTATGTGTCTCTGATCGAAGGAGAAGCAGCCCGGACGAGAGTCGAGAAAGAAGAGAGAGAAAGGGGAGAAGCCAAGTATGTGTATGTGTGTGTGTGTGAGCGAGAGCATGTGGGATGCAAGGAAAGCAATAGAAAAAAGGGAGCCAAGCAGGAAGGGAACGCAAAAGAGGTAGAGAGAGTGACACACCCCCTCAGCACTAGAGCACATGTGTTCGTACACTGTGTACCTAAAGGGGCACCCCTCCCCCTCCACTGCCTCGACACACCCCCTTTAGGGAGCCCCGAGCAGAATGGGCAGGAGTCCAACACATGAATAAAGCTCACATATACAGTAGAAGACCTGTGCTTAACAGTAGCATATATTCACAATTCAGTTCCCTACAAACATCACACAGTTAACTTTAAATCTCTTTTTGCACTCACTCAACTTAACTTAAGTAACAGGCCAAGTGACACTGAAATGAAATGTCCATTCCCTTCTCTGTCCATTGTGAAGGAAGTTTGAAGCAGTTTCAACAATGGGGCAAACTCTCTGTTTACAGAGCAGGTGGGAAAATACAAGCTGTGGTACTTTATGAAACTGGGAAAAGTTTGCCTCAACACTATGCTAACAAGTTGCCTCTATGTGTACTGTACATGCATGTGCACATGTATGTCAGTGCGAGCACATGTGAGCTCTGCAGTGGAACAGCATGTTCCACTCCGACCCTATAACTGGGGGCATTCATACTGAATTGTACACTGTACATTTAAAATACTTTTGGGGCTACAGTGTTATGTATTATGGAAGTTCCTAATCTTTTTCTTGAGATATTAATTAGGTCATAGGTACAAATTGATCTTGAGAGTGACATACATTGTGTAATAGAGTCCTAATATGCCTATATACTTGTTCAGGGTGGGTAAAAGGAATTATCTTCACAAATGCTGACCCTGACATGCAGCTTGGCTAATCTCAAGTTCACATTTTAACTTGAAGATAATGTGTTCACTTATGCAAATATATGCTGCAAAACAGGCTGTGTGCAGAATGTCAGAGAGGTTCCAAGTTGTCTGTTAAACTGGTCTGAACAGATCCCAAGAGTTTGACACGTGGACAACTAGCAAAATTGGTTCGCTTAACTATACTGCACAAAAGTACATGTACTACATATATTAATTACACTAACTTCTAGACTTTTAGAAGTAGAAGCCATTCTACAATCAGAATGTCACATACTGTATTTTTTTACTCCTAATTCCTTTTTTCTGCACACAGGCTGTTCATTCTGACCTCTGGTAATTAATAGGAATCTGCATGCCCATGCCAACCGCTGTGCCTGGCTTACCAGAGAAAGGCCTTCATTTAACCAAAGGCTCGAGGCAAGTTTTGCCATGGTGGCGCTTATTTGTCCTTATAGCAGGTAACACCAAAGGTTGTGGTGAGGTGCTGATGACTGGGAATAAACTTAAAAGAAGAAAAATTTGTTGCACACTCTAGATCCATATGCAGTAACCTTAATAATGACGTTTCGACCTACAGGTCTTCTTCAAAATCAACAAATTTGATGATTTTGAAGGACTGTAGGCTATAACATCATCATTAAATTTACTGCATATGAAGCCAGAGTGTGTGCCACTTTTTTCCTCTTTTATTATTTTGTCTTTTACTATGTTTGAAAGCAGATAACAAACAACAATTAAAAATATAACCTATGCCAAATACATTTGAGTACATGTTTACAGTGTACAGTGTACTACTCAGGCTTGAAACAAAAAAATAAATCATCATGGTAAGGGAGAAAGCTGGCAACCAATCAAATACCCTAAAGGAAATGCATTTCCCAAATGTCCAACGGCCTTGTAACTGTAACAGTAGCCACGGTCCAGCTGTTGCAATCTCAGTGGGAGCAAACAGTTGCGAGTTTTGCAACTGGATGGTTGACATAGTGAGATTGTGAAGAGGTGACATGTTTCACTGAGGCCCCTATTCCACCAAAATAACTTTGGTTGTACTGTAGCACCGGTTCCGTTCAGGATTCTTGGAACCTTGGTGCTTTCTAGCAAACCGGACGCATTTCCACCGGTTTTAAGCAGAACCACTGTAATCAAGGATACATCATCAGGCTGTAGGCATTAATGCCTAGCTAGATAGACCTGTATTTTATTTTATCCTGCGGGGGAAATTCAGTTGTCAATGGCAGTTATAGTTTCCCAAAGTAAACTTTGCACGCATATTTGAAAGAGAACCAATATTGGATATCAGGGAAGCCCTTGAAGGATATGTACAGAATATCTTAAGTGGAAACGCATGCGTCATTTGAATAACTTGGATCATGAGGAGGAACTGCTGTTATACATTGGTGACACATTCATGATGTGTGAATCATTTTTCAGTGGACACACTGTGAATTGGTTCTAAATTAGGTGGGAAAGGCCCGGACGGTTGGCGTAACCGTCTGGGCACCTAGGCTGGTAATCCAGCCAGACGGCGTGTCGCAGGTTCGACTCCCGAATCCGACGACCTTTGCTGCATGTCACCCCCCCATCTCTCTCCCCATTTCCTGTCAGTCTACTGTTCCTATCAATAAAGGCAGAATAAGCCCCCAAAAATATATAAATTAGGTGGGAAAACAAGAACGCCTGTGGAAAAGGGGTATCACTGAAAAAATACTTGTTGGGATGCCACATTATCCCCAACAACTCAGTGAAGCACATTATAAAACTGGTCACAGGCGTGTGTTCATTTGTGCGCAGGTGTCGCACACCGAAAATTGTGGATCTACAAGCTCACAACACGTCACAGCATGACGCATTGTGAGCTAGTAGATCTGCTTTTTTTGGTGCACGACACTCATGCGCAACTAAGTGTAAACCAGGCATAACTGTGTGAAAGTGAAGCTGGACAGTTCTGTGAACCTGCATGCAAACTCAGCAAGTACTGATAAATTAAGCTCAAGAATACTTCAGGAGAGCAACAAAAAATTGTAAAGAAGAAAATGTAAATGCTTCACCATCCGAAAAGCATACTGGGTCCGAACCACAACTTATACAGTCTGTTTATTGGGGCATACAGTACCTTTCATAGCTTAGCATACATAGCTAGACTATAACTCCAACACATGTTAAAGAAAATAGCCACGTCACTAGGAACAGCAGTATGTATTTGAACAAAGAGGTAGCTAGTCAGCTATACTGCTATGCCGCCAGAATGTGGAATGCCCTACTGACAGGCAAAACAAAGTGTCACCAACAGGTGGTTGCAAATTGTAACTGGCCCCTGTAAAAAGTAAAAGTGTAAGCTTATCACTGGAAATGACCCCCCCCCTACACACATACACACCACTGTTCTTATTACTACTCGTACTGTATATATGATGTTTTTTTGCTTTGATTGTTTGTCTTTAAATGTCTCGATGAATTGAATACACAGGGCCTTAATGGAAACAAGCCCGAGGGCTTATCTGGGTTATCTATTTAGCATTATTTTGTATAAATCTGTGCCACGTGCCTTGTTTTTGCAAACTGTTAAAAAAGTATTCAATCAATCAAAAAGTCCACTAGTACTAACTGGATTTGACTACAGCTATCAGCTATTCCATTTTATACGGTATATCAGCATAATATTCTCTTTGCTGTTCATGAGAGTAAGGCCAAAATACAGTAGTGAATGTGTAGAAAAAATATATATACTGTAGCAATAAATGATCAGAGAAAGTTTTACTAACCAAAAGACTTGACAATTAGTTGAATAACTGGCCAAGGGAAGGCAGCTGTACTTGGCTCAGAGCCAGAGCAATGAGCACAGTAAAGGCATTCATGATCTCGTGCTGCTGAAATACATGACAAACGCATGTTGTGGCCCTGCTACTCTCCATTGCTGGGCGGTCAACATGTCAGCCATGTGATGATGAATGACTGCATCCTAAGCGTAAGTTATAAAAAATGCAATGTAACAAAAACTTGATGACCCAGACCAGAAATAGAGCCATCGAAAGGTCACTTGGAACACCCAAGTACAGTATGAACACATTTGGGATGGCTATAAAAGGTCATTAGTAATTGAGACCTTCTACTGTATGGTACACATCAAGACGACGTATGTTAAACAAGTCCAGTTGGCTTGTGTTGATGTGTGTTCCTCATTCACTGGGTATCCACATGTCGCGATATGTTGCGTTGTGAGCTTGTAGATCGGCTATTCTTGGCACAGGACACCATCATACCACAGACTATACATTAGGCAAAATACGACACAATGGCAATTGAAGAGCTTGTTCCAGAAATGTGGTATTCATCAAAGAATATCAGGAAAGAAAGCCCTTGATTGTCAAAATAAGGATACACTCACCTGAGGCTTTATTGCTGACTGGTGTGATTCCAGCTTTAAGTTAACCTATTTTATTCTCTTCATTTAGGATTTTTTTTGTATTGTATTTTGTATTTAATCAAATATTATATTATACAATTGATGCAAAGTTTTACTTTTAGAAGTGTAGTATGTTGTAAGTGGAGTTTTAAATATAAGCTCATTTAGCCTTCATCCGGCTAACTGTACAGAGAGAAAAGATAAACAAATAAGAGGAAGCATGTCTGGTGGTACAGTAGTGGCCAGCGGGCCATATATTCTAATAATACCTAACACAATGAAAGACAATAGGACTGAAATAGACCAGACATGATGCTACTTCTTGGTACACTGTGGTAAAAATAATAATAATAATCGATTGTCAACAAAATTCACGATTACCCCAAATTTCCAAAAAAAGAAAATAGCAGGCCTTCATGCGAGCTTGTAGATTGGCAAAAAAAAAAAATAGCTTAATGCAGCACTATGTAACTTTTGAACAACTATATAGCATATTATGTCCCACTAATTATAAAGTTACATGTTTAAGCAAGAACAATCATCCCTCCATAAATGTATAGATTCAGGGGGGTCCCTGCTAGGGGCTTTACTGTATTACTATGTATAGGGGAGACAATGAGTTTCATCCTGGCATTTTCCAAGGCACCAAGGCAGAACTGCCAGTCAAAGCAAAGACTGGCCAATCACAGCACGTCCTCGCTGGACATGCTTGCAGAGACTCTTGGGTAATGAAGTCAAAGACGTTGGCTGCCATGTTATTTGTGTCCATAGTGGCCGCTGATACCCCAAACATAGTGCTGCTTTAAATATAAAATAGGGCTTAAGTGGTTAAAAATGTGACTGATGATTGATGATGACGATGAGGGACAGATGATGGCTTCGGACAATGTTCAGAACACTGCAAGGCTTACAGAATGCTGCAATGTAACATACAGTACATGTATGTATGTACAATACATCCAATGAATGACAAATGAAATAAATGGGGTGTAGTGTATACTTATATGCTGTGCACATTTGTTTGGTAAAAAACTTGAACAGGCTTTGAAACAGCCAGTTATTTAGAACATGCCGCTGAGGTCTAAACATTGAGCTTCAGTATACATCTCTGCTTAAGATACAACTCTCTGCTTAAGATTTGTCCCTTGATAATGTGTTCGCATTTTATGTGTGTCTCTGATATTCAAGCGTAATATCAGCAAACTCATGGAACTGAAAGTGGTGGCACAGACTGGTTTTGGATGTTTCTATTTTTGGCTAGTCAAAATGCTGATAAGGCAGCAGTAAATAACAGCAGTAAAGCTTTATATGATTGGGTGCGGATGCGGAGAGGAGTCGACCGATCAAAGGAAAGAGAGCAGACAGACAGAAAAATATATGGAGAGAGAGAGTATAGGAGATCATATCTCCTTATAAATGATGTGTCACAATGCTCTAGTCATAACCTCCATTCTCATGCCCTCCTCACTCACAGTGAATTTAATATACTGTACTGTAGGTACATGAAGGGTTTAACCACTTAACCCCTATATCATTTGTCTAGCGATGAATAGCGGACAAAGCAGATTAATAAGCTCACATTGGTCACATCACAACACTTACTGTATATTTGACAATTTAATGACCCAAAGTAGGGGCATCAGGGTGAAATGCTGCAGTATGCATCCAGTACATCACCCATCAACAGCATGTGGTTTACATTTATAAGAACTACTACAGTATATTGAGCGAAAAGTGGAAAATATACGTAGTACAAAAAATGCAAAACAGTTTTGCTGAGTGTATTCATGACTGTATTAAAACTTGCTGAGCGTATTCATGACTCTCGCAATCAATGAACAATAAATAATAATAAATCTCATAATATAATGGGCAGATTGCAGGATGGATCCTGCTCGACTTTGGTGACCCTGTGGCCTTTCCTCTAGCACCATCCTAAGGCCACAATTTCTAAAGGCTTTGTGGTTATTTATTTTATTTCTTTTAAACTTGTGCTGTTGTTTGTGTTAATCCTTCAGTGAATATACACAAGTAAGACGCGCGAACGATATACAATATGGCACAATGTCTCACAATGGCTCACAGTGGTCAGTCAGTTTTAGGAGCAGCATGGCCTCTAGGGGCCACTACTGGACTTTTAGTCTTCTTCTTTTCTTTCCCTTATAAATGTGATTCTATTCAATATGTATTTATCCTGATTCCTGTTTACTATAACTTTTCCAGTGGTGTGAATCATAGACCGTGGCTATATGGAGCCACTACTAGGTGTCGGTAGGTAGATTAGTATGACTAGGAAACACAGCCAAATCCTGTGAATGTTCATGTAACTACGTTCATCCTGGCACCCCTATTTGGGGCATGTCCCTGGTCTGTCTCTGATTAAATTAAAGTTGTCATTTTTGAATGACAGGCCAAAAATATGTATTCTTTCAATAATATCTATAAGCTCACAATGCTCAGAGAGAATATGGACCTGTAAGTGCAATTTTTACACTCTTTTGAGTTAAATTAACATTCTTTGGCAGTGTAGCATTGCTATAAACTCATGCTTTTCTTGGATAAATAAAAGAAATGAAGACAACAAAAACTAAAACAAAAAACGCCTTAGTACAAACTAGCACTGGCTTGGCTGGATCTAATACTGTACCTTCTCTGAGAACTCATATCTGTCTTCCAGTTTGTAGCCCAATGCCAGATCACAGTGCGACCCGTATCAGCACCAGAAGTCAGACTGTTCAGACACTATAATAGGCCGGTAAAGCTTAATTTAGACTTCATCGCGCAATGTTGCTTGCTGATCTACAAGTTAACAACTAATCGCTATAGCAACACGCAGTACCACAGGGTATACAGTTCATGAGGCTTAAGTACACGATTCTAGCATCCCTATTCTGGGCATAAATAGGCAAAAATTCGGCGAAACATTCTTTGAAATTAGCCAATCTACAAGCTCACGGCACGTCTTGTTGTGATCTTGTAGCAATTTGGTGTGGAGGGAAAAAAGGAGGGATTAAAGTATAGACCCCTGGGGGCCTGCAGTCAACAAAGTATAGGATTTAAGTGGTTAAGGGATGATTGGCCATCTGGACGACATACTGTAACATCTTCCTGAAAGTTTCACATCTACAGCTTTCATGTACACTATGAAATGTATGAACGGTATCGTTACAAAAGCTTCTCAAGCATTTGAAACAAGTGGCACCTGTTGTTTCATAAGTCTCTGATAAAACTAAAGTTGTCATTTTTGAATGACATTTAAATGTGTGAGTGATAACATTTTTGCCCTTGTCCACAGCGTATCGCCAGCTGTACTTCAGAACCAGATAAACTTTATTTTTCTTTGGTAATTTAATCCTCACTTCCATTTTCAAAAAAATATCTTATAGCACTGTGAGCACACAGCCTTTATTATTTTAAATTAAAGTTGTCCTTGTGATGTTTTCCGGACCATATGAAATGCAACCATGAGGATAATGATTCTTTTTGTATGGCGTTTTTCCAAACAGGGTAACAAAGTGCTTTACAGAACAAGGTAAAAAAAGAGCAGCAATATAACCATAAAGACATAAAACAGCAAATAAAACAGATGATAAAATAACCGCAATTAAAACAATAAAGATAAATCAAATTAAAAACAAATAGAACTGACATGAGGCAAAAACACTAAGAAAAGGACTTGACACCCTAACCCTTGAAGAGATTTAAAAGATGTTACTCACTAACCAAGACTGAGGGGGGATTTGGGTGTTGAGTCGAGACCAAGCCTGGGGGAGGGGGGATACTCGAGATCGAGTCAAGACAGAGACCAGAATAATTGGAATCCCAAAAAGAAAAGATCCGCTATAAAGGTGAGCTCAGTAGAACGCAAATCTCTGCCAGGAGGCACGCCATATAGTGTTGATTCAATGCCATTTACCCATTGTCTTTGTGAATAAATAAAGCTACAGTATGTGTATGTCATAAACAAATTAGCAACCGGCGTTCGTTGTCGCCTTATTATCCAACCATTGGTAATAATGAATACATTAATATAATCTACAGTAAATAGACATCTATTATGTTTATTTTTAAGCTATTGTATAAATCACTGATTTTCAACGTCGGGTCCGGGGACCACCAGGGGTCCAAATGGACCCTAACGGGTCTGTAACTCAGAGTGTACAAATGGATGCACATTTGTACACTGTTAATGTCAGTTAAATTAGCACTGAAGATTGTACAGTGATTGGGGTCCCATCCCAGAGATTTAAAAAAAATCGTCCGTGGCCTAATGCACATCACACTGGAGGTACTTGAAATGAAAACGGTTGAGAACCACTGATATAAATTATGAGATCAGGTCATTTGCTTGCTGAGAACATGGATTTTACTTAATACTTAATACTGGACATTGCCTCAGTCTTTGCTGTTGCACTGGTTGTCTACTCTCTTGGGGTGGGAGAGTTCCTTGCTTCAACAGGAAGGTTTTCACACTTCTATGCAACTTATAAGCATGGTCATGACAATCTGTCTCTGAGGGCTGTGTCAGTGGGGGCAATCCAGAGGGGCTGGCTGTGCTAGATCAGTGGTTCTCAACCTGTGGGTCAGGACCCCCATGGATGGTCCCCACATGATTTTTTTGGGGGGGTCCCCAGATGACAGCGAAGTGACAATTTAAGACCTTTTTAACACCTAAAGAAATAAAAGGAAAGAAAAGAAAAAATTGCATTACTGCATCAAAAGTAATCAACAAACTATACTATAAAAACTGGTCAAACATTGGCCAAAATGTCAAATAATATAAGAGGCAACATTTTTGAAAACAGACGATCTATCTGTGGGACCGAGTCAAACAAATAAATGCCAACAATTCCAAGTGCTTGTCAGGGTGGGGGGGTCCCCTGTTCAAATATGATTATTTTGGGGGGGGTTGCAGCCTAAAAAGGTTGAGAACGACTGTGCGAGATGAAGCCATTTCTGGGCTGGGAGACCAGTGCTGCATGGGGTGGCGTGGTGAAGAGCGGAAACGTGTGAAACATTACTCTAACTACTGTACTTATGCAATCTCTCCTAGAGCAACTTATTAGCAACCTTTTGGGGTGCTCAAAAAAAAAAGAGTGTAAGAGCTTGTGAATTGTAGTATTTGCCTGAAGAGAACTGAAAAGCCCTTCGAAAATAACCGGCAAAGGAAATCCAGTCTGTGGCGTGTTGTCAATCCATTACAGTAGGTCGTCTCAGTTGTGATCTCTGTAAAAAGTGTTCCTGAAAATCCTGTATTCTGTATAATGCTGTGGAATTCTGTATGTCTTATGTGTTGTGTATGCCATACCTACTGTTCAGATGGTAGTAGAGTTCTCTATTCTCCTGTATGATGCGGCTTAGGTCCTGGTGGGGATCACTGAGCAGTGAGCACATTCCTGTGCTCTGCTTTCTTTCCCATATGAATGAAGGGAGCCTTTTTATATTTGTTCCCTTTCTTCTGCTCCACTGCCTGGAACTTATTCACTGTCATCGTCATCTAGTTTTATCAATTTTAATTAACCCATTGAGGGCTGAGGTTCCGATTCTGCAAAATGTCTTCTAAATCGGTTCTGAAAAACGTATGTTTCTATATCAGTGGTTTTCATGTCAAGGACCCCCAAAATGATATGAATTTGGCCACGGACCCCCATCTCAAAATATTTTGTTCCAGGGACCCCCAGAAGCAAAGATTTGAGTAAAAAAAATTGCTTTAAAAGAATATATATATTGAAAGATTTTCACATTTTCACGATTTTTCAAAAATAGCAGATCTACAAGCTCATAGCGCGGCACTCGGTGCCGGGCTATGAGCTTGTATATCTGCTATTTTTGAATAGCCAAAGTGTAAAATAGTGCTTTTTAGCTAAAATAAAATAATGACACAGATGCGTCCCAGTTTTCAATGGGTTAACTAATTTATTTATTTATTATTTTTGTGAGCTTACTGTTGGTTTTGTTTTAC
This sequence comes from Gymnoscopelus braueri, assembly GCF_963280865.1. NCBI lineage: Eukaryota > Metazoa > Chordata > Actinopteri > Myctophiformes > Myctophidae > Gymnoscopelus > Gymnoscopelus braueri. The sequence goes on along the minus strand of NC_137613.1, from coordinate 21,419,489 downwards.
ATTTTAGTTTTTTTAAGTGGGCTATGTTGTTTTTCTTCTGTTGCTGCTGTCAGCAATCATGGCCGCCAGCTCCCACCTGATGTTGTGCGTGAGTCCCGACTGCTCCAGACCATACTGAATAACTGCCAGCTTGCATAACGTTTTCAAACTAGGACTCAAGTCTAAGATGTACACCTGTACATCATTTACATATTCGCCAAAGAGAATGATACGATCTCCCACCATGCAGCAGTACATCCTATACATCCATGGACACAGGACTTCTCCTTTTGGCTCAATCTTCTTCCAGCAGAAGGTCTCTGGATTGAATTTCCATATTAAATCGATGAAGATCCAGTTCAAGATGTGGTAGCCACCAAATATGTACAGCTCTCCATTGTGGGCAAAGGCTAATCGACCCACGCGTTGTTCTGTATGAAGCTGTGCAGAGGGTGTACTCAGCCAGCAACTGGTCTTTGTGTCAAACACACTGATGTGGTTGTCATTGTTGCCCCCAAATACAAACATCCTTGTCCCGATCATGGTGGCAGAGTGACATTCTGAAGCAGGTGCCCGAGTGCCTCTGGTGTTAATTAAAGCCCAAACCATTGTGGTGGTGTCCAACTTGTAGATGTCATTAGAACATTGAGTCATGCAATTTAATCCTCCAAAGATATACATGACCTTCCCCAAGACACAGGCTGAGTGGTAGTGCCTCGCCCAAGGAACAGTCCCATAAGTCTTGGGCTTAAACCATCTGTGGGTGTCAACATCAAATGCATAAAGCACGTTGCTGTCCTCCCCTGTGTAAGTACGGCCCCCCCAGATATAGATATTATCTTCTATCAGGCCAGCTGTGTGGCCTGTGCACATGGAGGGGACCTCAGGGGGACATTCTCCTCTCTCAGTTGTCGCTGGGGGCAACTTAATCCAGCGCAAAGACACTGTGTTGAAGACGTGCACCGCAATCAGACCATCCATGTCATTTCCTCCAAACGAGTACACCTTGTGCCCCATCACCACAGCAGGAGGATAATATTTTCTCTTTGGTCCTTCTGTCAGATGCACCGTCCATCGCAACATCTCACAAACTAAAACCCTGAAATAAACTAAATAAATATAAAAGAATGGAGTACTGCTGTGCACGCTATCACTTAAGTTGGTACAGCGGCACAAATGACACACAAAGCTTGGCCAACATCAAAGGCTAATCCGGGAAGCCGATGCCCTAATATGGCACGGAACAGATGGTTAAATTCATACCTGGATATTGCTACCGTGACGCGCTGTGGGGAATTTCTGACGGGGGTATGGAGGTTTTTCCCTTTATAACGATAGGTTGTGTTTATGAATGATCACTAGACATGGGATTGAACTGAACACAGATGAGTGTGCAATTATCATTTCAATGTGGAGCCTTCTGGCTTGAGGTGGAGGGACAGAAGAATTATAATTGTAATGGCTAATATAGATCCCATATGTCGGAGAGACAGCTTGTGGTCGATTGGCTAGTTCCACTCCATAACCTTGCAGACACCCATAGATATCCCATAGCCTGGAGGGTGGGTGTTATTAATATTACGAATTCACAAAAATAACATAGTTGTCATTGACCGATTTGAAAGAAATCACAAAAATGTAACACATTTGGTCATTTGATGAAAAATCATTTGATGAAAAATGTGTTACAAATCTGTAACACATTAGAAGGACAATATCAGACACCAAGACCAAGGATGGGTGTTTTCGATGAATCTAACATGGTTAAAATGGAGATCGAGGGTGGAGATGATGTTTTCACCCATGTCTGTCTGTCTCTGTCTGTCCGGATCTAATCTTGCAAACTAGCAGCAGTTTGCGAGATTAGCGCCTGGCAGACACAGGCAGACAGACCAGACCCCTCTGGTCTGTCTGCCTGTGTCTGCCAGGCGCTAATCTCGCAAACTGTCTGCCTGCCTGCGGCTAGCCTCCTTCAGAGTCACTCTGCTGTTTGCTGCAAAAAACATAAATCTTACATTGTGCACGCAACTACACTTATCTCGCCCGCTTACTGAAAGTTTGGATTAATGAATCAAAAACACATTTTATTTCAATGGAAAACAGAACAGCAGAAAACTGTTTCTGTTAGAAGTAAGTGGATCCAGTGCCAGAGAAAGATTGTTCAATGAACTGCAAAGGCACCTGCGCAAATTGACATTGTTAGGGGTCCATGGTGACAGTTTCTGTAGTGTGTTGTTTTTATATAAGGTGTCGTAGAAACCTTTAGACGGCAAAGTAGTCCGATGACGACCGAGGGCGAGAGTGACAGCGAGAGTGACAGCGAGAGTGACAGCGAGACAGAGAGAAGTGGAGAGAACTTCTTGCATCCAGTCTATACAGCACTACTTCAAGGTCCCCAGAAGAGGTTAGATCACACTACCTTGGACAGCTTCCGTCAGGTCTATACATTGGAACTCAACAGTCCCCAGAAGGGTTAGGTCACACTAACTTTGACAAGGGTGTCTCCATGTCTCCCATCGCACCACTAGGAGCGGCAGGGGAAGGTGTTCCTTTGCCCCTGACCACCCCACCTGCAAGTTTCCCTCCAACCCTCCTTCAGCCTACACCACCACCCGCCACAACCTCTCTAGACATCAGCATATCCTCTGGGGTAATGGATAGGAAGAATGAGGGAGTGCATATGATTCCGACCTTCATTAACTCGAATGGATCTGTTCAGTTGGTCATCGTTGCCAAGCACCCAGACAAGGTTAGATATGAGAACACCACTGGAGGTGAATACGAGCTCACAGAAGTCATCTCCTTCACGGACAGAGCGAGTGAGAATGATGGCGACAATTGGTCAGAGATGGTAGTGAATGCCAGCCAGAGCAATGAGAGCATTGTCACCAGCACCACCGACCGGAGCCCCGAACCACCGGAACCTCTGAACGAGAACTCCTTTACTATTCTTTACCAGGTAGTGTTTCCATTCCTGTTGGCCGGGTTCGGGACTGTGGCAGCGGGGTATGTACTAGACATTGTTCAGCACTGGAAGGTGTTTACAGATGTGACCTATATCTTCATAATGATTCCAGGGCTAATGGGGCTCAAAGGTGACTTGGAGATGACACTGGCTTCAAGACTCTCAACAGCAGCTAACATTGGTCAGATGGACCATGCCAAAGACACGTGGCAGAGGATCATAGGCAACTTGGCCCTCCTCCAGGTCCAGGCAACTGTTTGTGGTTTCATTGCCGCTATAGTTGCAGTTATTTTGGGCTCTATCTCAGAGCAACAGTTCAGGCTGGATCATGCCGTACTGCTGTGTGCGTCCAGCTTGGCCACTGCATTCATAGCCTCTCTGCTGCTAGGGCTGATGATGATTGGTGTGATCATTGCATCAAGGAAGTTGGGGATCAACCCTGATAATGTGGCCACGCCCCTGGCTTCCAGCCTGGGAGACCTCCTCACCATTTCTCTGCTGGCAAGCATCTCAACTGGACTGTACAAGCAGCTAGAGAACAATTACTATGCCAACCCGTTAGTGTGTATGCTGTTCGTGGCATTGTGTCCTTTGTGGGTGCTCATCGCTAAGAGAGTCCCCTCCACCAGGGAAGTGCTTTACTCAGGCTGGAGGCCTGTCATGATCTCTATGTTCATCAGCAGTATTGGTGGTCTCATCCTAGAGAAGACTGTCTCCAATCCACACTTCAATGGCATGGCTGTCTTCACTCCAGTTATCAACGGGATGGGAGGAAACCTAGTCGCAATTCAAGCCAGTAGAATCTCCACCTATCTGCACATGAACGGCATTCCCATGGGAGCCCCAAACCCCAATGCCAGGAGGTTCCCCACACCTTGCACCACCTTCTTTGGTGCCAAGTTGAACTCTCGTTCGGCCCGTATGCTCCTTCTCCTTGTTGCCCCGGGACACCTGGTCTTCCTCTTCACCATCACCGGTCTGAGGGGAGTTAACCCAACGTTCACCTTCGTCGCCTCCTACTTAACTGCAGCACTTCTGCAGGTGATGATCCTGCTCTACCTGGCTGACTGGTTGGTCAACTGGCATTGGGGCCATGGGCTAGACCCTGACAGCTACTCCATCCCCTACCTGACAGCCTTTGGGGATCTACTGGGGACCGGCTTCCTGGCCCTGTGCTTCCTGATCTTGTGGCTTACTGGATGAATTGCACTGCTGCACTTTTCATGGAACTCGATGTCAACAGTCATAACAGCTACCGTCATGAAACACACACGTCACACCTCGTGTCGCAGGCGTCCAATTGATACCATCTCTGTGAAACTGCTTCCAGCAAGGCAGCAATCTGGATGAGTATACCTCAACCACAGCATGCTGGAATGGACAACACACACTCAAGACAAAAGGACACAGCGACCACCAGAGTCAGTTGGTTGCTTCTTTTGGTATTCATTCTCGTTTTGAGCGACCTGCCAGTACACACCTCCTGGCAGGTGTGTGCCAGTCACAGGTGTGTGACTGGCACCTGAACATGGGTCCTGCAAACAATGCTACTCCTTCATTCCAAAAAAATTTTTGTTCGTCATTATCGTTTTCATTTGGACAATGTGAGTGTGTGTGTGTGTGTGTGTGTGTGTGTGTGTGTGTGTGTGTGTGTGTGTGTGTGTGTGTGTGTATATATATATATATATATATATATATATGCACACACACATACATACATATAATATTTATTTTTATATATTTACAGATGAATTCAGCCATGAGAAAGGACTGGGCAATGGTTGTGAGGTGGAAAGAAAACATCATGGAATTCCTGTCAGTCTTGCAGAATTTACTCAAGGCTCAAGTCACAAGGCTGGCCGGTGGTATAGGGGACTCGCCGTTGACAGGTGACTGGAGGTTGGGGAGTGGCTGACAGACTGAACTGAACTGTTTAAAATAAAAACATAGTTAGTGGTGAGTTCTTTGCTGAAAAAGGGCAAGAATGACGCCCTGATCTCACCAGGAGTGATGGTAGTCTTCTACCCAGAACTCCTTAGGTAGGAAAAAAAAAGGACTTGTGGATTGCACAGTATGTACAAACAAATGGTTACTCTCATGCTTTGCTATTCTGAACCTGAGCAGTGTTATTCGTATGTTACTTGAAATGAATAGCAGGCGAACAGAGAGGTGTAGCATGCCTATCCAGTATATGTTCAGTAACCACTGGTGTAATCTGTTTTATAGTTGATTAATAATATGGCCACTTTGCTAAGTCTACCAATGAAGCCTTACCTGAAAAGGAAAAAAAAGTCTGCCTTGGGTCATGTTATCTCTTATCTGCTGAGATAATGGTGAAGTACATTCTAACTGCACTGATGGAGTGGAATTGTGATACATTGCCATCCGTAGTGGGGGTAGCGTTGTAAAATGAGGGTATGCCCCCTTTAAGAGGAGTCTGTGAATGGGATTTGGTTGGGCGAGAGAGGGATGCTGGGAGAGAGATGGGTTTTTGTATGTCTGTATGTATGTTGGATGTGTTGTGTATTATGTATGTATGTATTGTGTATTATGTATGTATGTATGTTGTATGCATTTGTCTATTGTACTGTATACGTTGAGGAAGTGAAGTGAACTTGAAATGTGTTTGATGTTGCTGGAGTTATAATAAACTAACAGTGCCTGAAGAAAAGAGACTGTTCATTCACCATTGTGCAACGGGAAAATAGTAATAAAAGATACAAGTGGGTTGCACCCCGAAGTTAATAGACGCAAGTATTAATTTCGGCTGTGGAATTGAACTTGATTCAGTTCCCCTGTGTCTGCCGGTTTTGAGTCCGGAGACTAAGACAGGAAAGGTTACTGGTTGTATATTTGCCAATGTTTTATATTTCTTTTGCATTATATTTAATCAATGATTTGAATCCCTTTGACTATTTGGAGTTTGGATTTTGTGTGTGAGCTGACTTTTAATATGTATACATTTGTGATTTTTTCTTTTTGTAAGTGCACACAAGTGTGTTCTGATTTGTTGCAAACAAAGACCGAAAATAAACCATTCAATAAACCACTATTGTAATTTTTTTTTACAATACAGATCTTAGTTTAGTACATTTTAGATGAACAGAAAATAGGTATTTTGAGCTTATAGTTTAATGGGGCTTCCTGAGGGCTAAGTGAGGGCTGCTTATTCATAGCCCCAAGTGGGCCCATGCGGGGTCAGTGTAGGCTCGTGAGGGCTAAGTGAGGGCTGCCCATGCACGGCCAGAACATAGGGGCCCACACTTTGCCGATGAGCAAGCCATCTGGGGCCCTGTGTGGGCAGCCAGAGTTGTACAACAAAGCTCTTGGATTTATTTTGAATTTTCAGTAACATATCGTCGCTGTCAGGTGGGCATTAATTTACAAAAAAAATCATAAAAGGTTGAAATATGGAAATACAAGGTTTCTGCCCGAAAGCAACGATATGAGAAGTCTAAAGGTCAAACTCTTAAGTGTGCTGAAAATCTATACTCCCTCGTCTCTCCCCTTGGTCCACTGACAGTCATAACCCACTTTCCAACTGTGCAAATGCAAATGGAAAAAAGTCATAATGTCATTTCTTTGCATTCAGACAGAGGACAATCGTGCCTGTGTTTAATTCTCTTTTACTCAGCCTCCTCTGAGAGTACTTGAGAGTGGAAAGAAACATGGAGCCCAGGAATGCTACGGTTACCAATCTCAGGGGCTAAAAATACAAACTTCAGACTCAGAAAATGTTTTGAGGAGAATTGTGAGAGATTTGATCTTCCATTTCTTTCAAGTTAACATGGTAGAATTGTGCCCTCCTCTGACAATTACAGTGTCTAACTGTCCTGCACAAGCTTAATTTACAGCAGGGTACAGTAGTATACACACCAACCTATACTGCCATCTGCAGATGGCTTGTAGAGACAGTGCCCAAAACTACTGTATCAATAACTCATATATTAATAAACACAATAAGCTCAATGTTTAAAAACAAAACAGAGAACATCTGGCATTGCCAAACTGATTCAGTTAGCTCCATTCAAATGATGTATCCATCTTTACAGTCCCCCTATAATGAAAATCACATTTAGCATATGTTTGTGTGTTGCCAAAATCCATTTATTGCAGAAAATAAATAAATAAATAAATAAAATGACTCGGCACGAGTCGGCAGGACTCATTTGAAGGCTCCAGTCGATGTGAAACAGGCCACTTGTATCTACTGGCAGTGATATTCCAGAACTAGACACCAGGATGAACTGCACGGAGAGGAGCCATAAGGCAGTACTACAATGGCTTTGATTGATTAAACACACCCTTGAGGACAGTCTTACTGTGTTTAATGGATATCAGATCGGTGGGTCTTTTCACATACTGTAGGACAATGCAATGGATACTAAACAACACAGAATTTGAAACTTTCTTTGAGCCTCACATCTTAATTGTGTAAAAGTAGTAAGCTCCTCCTATCTAGTAGGCCTACTCCGAGAGTGTTTGGACTCCAGGGCACATGATACCAAGCTATCCACTGTCGGCAAAGCTGTAGACTCAAGACTTGACTAAGGCCAATTTATCCTTTGCGCGACATGTGTTAAACGACCCGTTTAACGTTCTAAGTTTTGAGCCTTCATACTGTCTGCAACTTGCCAACAGCATCACAACAAAAGTTAAACAAGGAAGTGAATAGATCTTTATTTTTTCCAGAGCTACGTGACACCAATTGTGAAGGTCCTCTGTGTTACTTTTGTCGTGCGACGAGTCAGTCGACACTTGTTGCGCAAAGCATAAATTGGCCTTTAGACTCGTCCTCTGATGTGAGACTGGACTTACTTGCTTTAAGACTAGACTTGACTTGACAAAAACTCTGTCAGAATTGACCCGGTAAAACCCTGGAGCAATAGCTTACTCAAAGATCAAGAGCAACCTTAATCACTATCACAGGCTTAGTTTAGCCTACAGTTCTGCCTTTCTGTAGTGTTTGTTTGGAGTAACCTTGGTAACTCGCTTGGCACTGGCAAACTAGAACTAGATTTTATCTAGTTCAATTTACAGTTTCTTATCATTCATCTCATCTGCAAAAAATATTTTACTTCAAAAATGATTTGTTAGACTGGCAACCTTCTCAGATCGATTTGAACCATCTGTTCCTCTTTTCAAGAAACTAAACATTCTGTCTGACTTAAACTTTACAGATATTGTGTACAAATACATGTATGAACATCACAATCTACCAAATTTCAATAGTTTCATTTTTTTTTACTTTTAATTCGGATATTCTGCATACCTTATTGTTGTACTTCTCTTAAAGGATCTACACCATGAATTTAAAAAAAATATTTGATATTTAATATCATATGGTGTATGTCCCTCAAACCTTTTTCAAAAGGTTTGAGCCTAAATCATCACTCAGATATACTCATCCCAAGTCAATTGTCTCTGGCTTATACAGCACTTTCAGCTGCAATACCAAAACGTCCTCTTGGGCAGGGGGGGGCTACTGAGCAATTCTGTCTGTTAAAAAAAAAAAAAAAAATTAAAAAAAGGAAAAAAGGAAAAATTCTGCATAAAAAGAAGCATCTAAGAAAAATACAAAATCGAAAAAAAAACCACTTTGAACATTTTTGAACAATTCCACCAAGTGTTTGAGGTGCCTGTTTCACCCACTTCCGGGGGTCGGAGCCAAAATCCGAGCCCGAAGTATTTGTTCGTAGACCCCCACTTAGGGGGGGTAGAAAAAGTTTCGGAGCGATTCGGGCACTTTTCATTTAACATTGGGTTTGCCATCATTAATGTTTGTGATGTCAGAAACATTGCCATTCTGAGATCGCCTGTTCAGACACGCCCATTCTGGAAATCCATGAAATGAGAAGGAATGACTGAATTAAAAAAAAAAACATTTTTTGGGGTACAAGAGACACTGGGGACCCCAAAAAATACAAAAAAACAAGAAAAAAGTGATTTTCATGGTGTAGACCCTTTAAGACAGTTCTCAATAAGGTATAGAGGGTCTACTCTTTGGAATGCCAAAAGCTTATGAATTGAATTTGAATGGACCTTTCATGTATGTATGTATGTATGTATGTATGTATGTATGTATGTATGTATGTAAAAAATAACTCAATCACTTGACTCTAACCTCATTCCTCAAAATGTTAAGTGCAATCCCAAAAGAGTAAAACCATTTCTCATAACACTATACGACCTGCGCAAAAGAACCGATAAGAATCAAAATGATTAACATATGCATCAAAAGACACTAGTCAGTCAATGCAACAATATCACCAAATGTATAGCAACATCTGATCATTGTGTAACCCTGACACTCAAAATGCATTTTGTGGCGCAGTGGTAAAGTGCCTGCCCAACACTGCAGAGGTTGAAGGTTCGAATCCACCATGGTGTGGAGTGTCTACACGAACACAATTGGCTCGTGTTCGGGGGAGGGAAGCCGGGCAGTGACAATAGTCACTGCACGTACTCCTACGGGCTGTGGCGGCACCTGTCAGATGCAAAATATTTCCTGCCTCTTCCCAAATGACACCTGATTCGTACTCCATTTATACTTAGAAACAGTGCACTGGAACTCTTAGCTCTTTTTTTTTTTTTTAAATTAATGCCCTACTTCGTCATTCTACAGTACATTGTCCCACAAAAGTAGCAAAAATTGCCGATCTACAATGCGCCACAATGCGATGCGTTGTGACCTTGTAGATCTGCAAGTACAAATGGTTAAGTGTGTCTGTGGGTTTTATAAGTACTGAACCAATGAAAAGTATTAGTTTGCAACAAAATAAAAGTTACATTGGATCCATTGGAACACAGGTTCTTTTTTCAATATCCTGAAAAGTTTTGGACATACCAGGTTTCCACCCAAAAGCGACAATATTTTTGTGAGTATTGTGTTCGTAATTTGTGTTCTTTCTCCGTTACTCTACAATTGTCTCTTCAATATCCTTTCTACAAAAAAAATGCTCATTGTAGACTACGGTATATTTAGCATTTTATGATTTACCAACTGTGTCAAAACGAATAGGAATGTACATAGCCAATTGAGGAAAAAAAATCTGTTTTGACTGGAATGTCAAAGGGGAATGAGAACTGCATTTATACTGTAATAATAATGAATAAATGCAGTTTACAGTGCAGCCTTAATGTGTGGGGTTTTGAAGCGCAGTTCAGATACTAAGGTTAAGAGTTTCAAGAAATGCATCCAAGCAATTGAAAAAAAACGTAAGACTTGACTGGGATTTGCACCGAAAGACTACAGCTCTGGCTCTCAGTTCTTTGGAATTTTCATAGCCCATCATGACCTTTAATATTTGAGTGATGTTATCTGGAAGAATGACTCACAGAAAATAGATCCTAGAATCCTAGAATATAAAAGGCACTAAAGGTTTGATATAAATATTTCAATAGTTGAAAAGGGTCTCCATGACTGTACGATTCAATCTGTATCTTTTAACTAAGGAGGGAACAGTGGAATAATCAACATGTTGAATTGATTCAGTGGACGCTGATACTTCATCTCCATGTGTTCTCCATTACCTGAGCTGTGGCTCCAATTCAAGCAGCGCTGCAGTAACAATAGATCTCTGTTTGGTTCTATGTAATCCTGTCCTGAATTAAACAGTCAGACTTTGCGTCAAACACCTACAGTACGTCATAATATCATAAATATGGCCCTTAACAAAACACAGTGTGGACATAATTCAGGCCACACCACTTAGATCAACAACTCTATCCATCCATGTAACAAGCAGCTTACACATTTATCTGATCTTGTCCAGAATGAGTGTGAGGGTTTGGGTTTCAGTGTTTCTCTGATGGGACGTGTGCAGTTTAATGGACACACAATGGCTTTAGCAAAGGTCCAACCTAGGACAGGGTTTCTGGTCTGACCACTCGACCACCCTGCTGCACATACAAATAACAAGTTCAGAGTTCATCTACCACTGGTTCTTTGTAAGGCTAGTACATTACAGATCCTAGCCCTTTGACAAGGTGTAGGTGGTTCATGGTTTTTAAAGTAGATACAATTCTAGAATTGCTAAAATATCAGAGCTACAAGCTCACAATGCACCGCATAGCCTTTTTTTAAGCCATTTCACAATTGGGGGGGGGGGGGGGGGGCATGGCCAACCACCAGAGGCTCTGGCTATGTGGGGCTCCTTGGTATGGAAAACATTGGGAACCCCTGGTGTAGGTAAAAAAAAAAGCCTGAAGAATAGAGAAACCACAGAAATGGAGAATGGCTCCATTTCTGGACAAAATGTCTTATAGCTTCGCTCTAACATACCAATTTATGCTTTATAGAGAGCAATTTATTTAGGATGCAAGGCTGTCTTCCAGTTTGTTAAACCTGGAAGACATTTGCAGAACTTTTGCATTTTGATGTTCGGGCACAGAACAGTGTAGGGGAACATGCTGGAGGGGACCAGGGTTTACGCCCACAGTCAGCTCGCACCAGATGACAGAGCTACGCCCACATGCCTGCAACCATCACACATGAACACACACCCAACATCCACCAGAATAAGCATGTACACACACCCATGAGTACATGTGTACATAAGTTTGAATGTAAAGTACACGTAATAATATACAATAATATACACGTACGTACAGTAATATATTCCATGTCTGTTTTCTCAGTCATTCTTCCTTATAGGCTCAATTATGTAGATATACAGTAATAGTATCAAAGACCATACAGTAGCTTCATCTCTCATACCCCTCTTATCTATTCTTTCCAAAACAGGTTCTGTAGGCTGTACTGTGCATGCATGTGCATGCCACATGCCCAGTGAAGTCAAGAATGTTTCCCTGATTCGCGATGCATATTTTTTTCCCAGCCTGTCAATCTGATCATTCATCATTTTTGATGTGTGCTGCCTAACTTTACTTTTACTTTACTTTATTTGTTTATTTAGACAGGACAGAGCATATTAATGAACGTCACATGAACGTAAATACACCGGATTTAGCAAAGATGCTAATTTTCATCCGCAGTCCTCACACAAAACAGAAAAACAGAAAAACAATAACATCAGAAAACAGACAAACGGTGAAATACAATTACATTACATTACTAAGGATGTGAGACTTTTATAATACTCAACAGTTCAACAGAATATTCCCCAATTTGTACCTGCTCATCTACATATTACAATAAGATAAAATATCAAACCATGCACCAAATACCTGCCTGAGCACACAGATATTAACTTTTACTTCCATATCCTGCTTCTAAAATAAAATTTGGTGAAACATTGTATGAATAGAAAATGAAAAAAGAGAAACAGTGATCACTATCCTACGCCACAAGTTGTGAAACACTTACAATAGGAATTTAGCCCTTTGGATATGAGAACTGCTTTTCAGAGTGACAGAGATTGACAGACGGGGATTACACCAAAGAAATGAATAGAAATGTTTATGAAGCTTACTAAATAGCTGTGATGGAATATTTCCAATATTTTTATGATACACTAACGGTATTTGAGACAAAATGGTGGACTGCATGAGCAGCTAATGGATGCCTGATGATGAGGTCAGACGTTCTACAAAACTGATGAATCATTGTATAGTAGAATATTCCCCACAGGGGAGAGCAGAGTGGCACAACAACTTCAGGAACAGTGAACATTTCTTATTATATGAATATTTAATATTATCATAAGAAGAGTCAGAGCAACAAAAGAGGAAGGTATGTGTGTGTGTGTGTGTGTGTGTGTGTGTGTGTGTGTGTGTGTGTGTGTGTGTGTGTGTGTGTGTGTGTGTGTGTGTGTGTGTGTGTGTGTGTGTGCGCGCGTGCGTGCGTACGTGCGTGTCACTGACCTCTGGGATGAGTCATCAAAACCCCTAACAAGGGCGTGGCAGCTTAAGGATTCCCTTCTAACCTTGGCAACATGACCCACCGCAAAATGTGTTAAAATACAGTAGAAGGCCAGAACAGTGGTCAGAGACAGACAAGGTTTCTCTGTTACTAATGGCAACAGAAAAGAAATACAGGCCCACTCTTCCTGGAAGAGCTCAGACAGCTCATCATGATACAACCTTGATTAACTGTTGATGGACCAGCTGTGCCAATACAGGATGTGGCTGGAACATTCTGGTTTCTGTGATAAATAAGACTACGTTGGCACTGAGTAGGCACACATCCCACCTCTCACAGCTTTGGTTTGGGAAAACCTAATCTCTCAAGAACAGATTCTGCACTGCGTTGGAATCTGTCGGTGAGGTTCGTCATAACATGTGCGCATGGGCGTGCCTTCAGATCAGGAAGCCAGCCGCGCTTTACCCAATCAAATGTAGTGGGCGGGATTCACGTGTCCGTCGATCCTCCCCCCCTGGAAACAAACCGAAACTAATTTAACAATAGCGTCCGCGGAGCAGACAAAACCACGGAAAGATATTCACATTTTAACTTACTCTTTCATCATAGAAACAAGTGGGCTTATAACCAAAACGATCCATGTTCTCTGGGAGAAGTGGTGTTAGTGTTCCGTGTAGAAATATTGTTAGTGGGAATGAAAACATAGTCGCACCAACCGGAAGTGATGCGCTGAAGGCATACACAAAACACCGGTTTCCTTGCGCTCTGGCTCTACGTTTTCGTCCTCCCAGAGCCAACAGACATAGAACAAACAGCAGAGGGCGCTGTTTTTCATTTTCAGTTGGCGATGGGTTCCCAGATTGGGGAAAACCTTCCCCAATGTTTTTGGGGCTTCTGCCTTTTACAGTAGAATTTGCAATATACAGAGTATCGGCCCCAGAAACGTTGGCATATTCCCAACTATCACCCTGATTACTGATGAAACATGCAGTATATGGGGTTATTGTATACACTCAGATCATATGTAATATCAAGGAAACATTTCCAAACAGGTTGACATGAATTCCTGATTGGACCGCACAATATCTCTGCAGCAATTATTTCTTCACACAAGTCATACAGACTTCCCCTACAATGAATACACTTCAGGTGGGGCAGGAAGACTTCCATGTTTTGTGACTGCAAGGAACCACACCGTCTCCCCTCTATGTGTTTTTAGTCCACACAGATAACTTTGTTCAACCATAGGGGGCAGGCATCATTCACATAATCTTTCAAATACATTCAGCGTGGTCAAGGGTCATTACCCTGCTGGCCCTGATAATTAGCTGTGAAGAAGCTGTCGTCTGTGTGGTCCAAAAGTCAAGTAATGCAAACCTGAACATAACACAAAGCAACACACTCAGAGAGGCAAATCCCGCACATTCACTCTAACAGCAGCGGCGTTCTTTTCATGTTAGCAAAACTCTGTTGAAGACTAACAGTTACCATTGTAGGTCGAAAAACTACAGCAACTGTTCATTCATGCAGAAGTCAAAGATCAGAGCAGATACCCCGGTGTCTGCTTACGTCCCGGTACTGTATATCTTTCACAGCACATAGTTTAAACTTGAGCTACTACTGCCTTGGACCCGCCTTCATTGTCTTTCTTCACTGGGAATCTGTTCATGGCTCATTAAAACAGACCCATTCGTTGTATCAGAAATCATCTCTCTTCAGAGGTGTTGACACTAACAGTAGAAGTAAACACAAAACCACTACTCTCGTGAGCTTGAGGATGCAAATCAAGGGAATGTGGGTCATATATCTACCATGGTGGACCTATTGTGTTAGACTGGCGAATAAGCAGCGTCAGTACTAAGAAACAATTTGGAAGAACCCTGGACAGCACTCTACTATACTGTAGGAATGTCCATATGGCCTACTTATAGGCATGTTGTGTGTGGGGAGACCATAAATCGGCAGGGTCATATATAACAGCTTGCCCTCCTCGTAAACCCAGCCTTGACAGTGTGAGAGAGCCCCCTGGTTTGAAAGCCCTCTTTCACCGAGTGGCCCACCTCCTTTTCTACCGAGCAACTTTTTGCACCCCCTACCGCTTCTCTCCTAATCGTCTTCAGTGTTGCATTTGCAGTTCACTCCCAGACTTTGCACCACAACGATAAAAAGAACGTCACCTTGATCTGTCGTCAAGAACATAGGAGCAGAGTGGGAAGGCATCCCAAACAACTTCTTTTGGGATGCTGGGGCGCCTCCCTGGCTGTTGCCGGATGCTGCGCATGTGGCTAAGGTTGGCAAACAAACAGTCCCAAAAGCTTTTATAACTTCATCTCATGCCAGTCGAGTGCTGGAAATGGCACAAGGATGAAGGCTATTAAATTTAAGTTACTGGGAAAGTTGAAATGTCAGGGGGGAGGAATTGAAAACAAATGTGACACAACACAGCATGTATAAACCTCTTATAAGAGATTAGAAATAAAAACAGCTGGCCTAGATAATTGCAAAAATAACACAGATATGTAGAAAACATCAGATGTTGGAGTTATTTGTTTTGGGCAAACTGTACGCAGTCTTTGTAACCAAGAGACTTGATGTTTCTACATTACACACAATACGCATTCATTTAATGTTAAATCAACAGGAAGATGACAAAGAGTGAATTCAAATCAATGCTACATTGCTACCTGAAGAAACAAAACATGCAGCAATAAGTGAATGGACATCAGTAATCATACACGTTGCTTGACCCTGTGACCTTTAAATGGCTTGAGACTGGCTTAAGTTTTACACAGGTTAGTCTGCTGTCTCAGCAGAGGGATTAAACTGTCAGGTAAGACTCCAGAACAAGAGCAAGAGAGAGAGCAAGAGGGAGAGAGAGAGAAGACAGAGACTTTAGAGTAGACTAAGATTGACAAAGGTTCCCAATGTTTGGAACAACTTTAAGAAGAAGTGTTCTAGTGGTGTTAATGGATTTCCATTTCCTCCTCACACTCTGGTGTTTATATTCCCCAGGGAAACATGAGCTAGTGAAAGTCGACAAAAAAGAGGACATTGTAATATGGAGCGTGGGGGAATTAATTACACCAAATATTGTTATTATGTTGTTCACCTTTGGCCTCATGATATGATCTGACCATCTGATATCTGGTATATCATAGTCAAGTTGCCATGGCACAGACCGGGTATTAAGTGTTCTGGGTACAGCTTGGCCCCTTGGCACAAGCAGTACATCCCTTATCTTTGTATATGGCTATGCTCTCTCCCTGCATTCGTTAGAGAACCACTTGAACACCAACCTGAGTGTTTAATGTGCTTCTCCCATAAGCTCATGTAATAAACTTCAATCTTAAAAAGCGAAGTGTCTCCAACACTGTTTGCCGCAACGATTGCTAATTGATACAGAATTCCTCGGAGCTGAGGCAATAATCCGTGAAATAACAGCTCAAACGTGTAGAACTCATCAAGCATCAAGCACCCATAATCAGCCAAGCTACTGAGCACCACAACGCACCACTCACTATGAATTAAAGAGTTAAAACCAGATTGGAACTTTCAGTGTAGTTCCAACCTCCAGGTCATACGCAAACCTTGAAACATTTCTTTGAATCTATCAGCATATAGCCTAACTGCCAGTCTGAGATGTCAATCAGACAGACTTCAAGTCATTCAGCATACATAAATAAGCCAGTGAAAACAGGATAAAGCCACAGTCGCTTTACCTTTCTAGAAGCTCCCACCCTACCAGCACGGTGACACAACATGAGGACTGGAACAGCCACTTACCTACAGAGGGAAGAAAAAGACAAGAAAGAAAACAACATACAGTTACAGTAAGCAAAATTAAGTCATTATTTCCCAAATTGGGTATGCACTTAAAAGAATAAATAAAGAGAGACATGAGGCTAAGAAAATAAAAGAATAGTTAACCATGTACCCCGATAATGGATTTGTCTGAGTGAAATATTTTATGATTATATTGTTTACTGTTTTTTATCTTATCTCTGTTTGTTTAAGTTAGTTGTGTAATCATGTGATTGTAAAGAGAATAAATAAAATTACAGATGGACAAAAAGTATTTATAGTGGTTTGGAATATAACATTGTTTTCAAAAGTTGACATGAAAAGGATTTAAAAACATCTTATGTCTTTACTGTGTCTTTCTGAAAACCACATCGCAAGCAGCACCCTAACAGTGAAATTAATGAAAGCGCTATTGTTGAAGTGTTAATGGAGGTTGCAATTCTTATTGGAAAAAAAATGTTTTATAACATTCAACAAATATACACACACCCAGTAAAACTATTAAACTTTTAAAACCAGTGGAAAAAGAACCCTCAAGAAATGGCAATGGAAACTGAAAGGAAACTGAAATACGAGATTTAACACTGTGAAGGCCTATACCATCACATTTCAGCTTCATAAATCATCTGAGAAAAGTTAAACCAGCTCTGTGGAGCTGGAAATCAGCTTGCTGTGGCTTTGCTAACAGCGCCACCTGATGGCCGTTTCAGATAAAATTCCACTCAGACACAGCTGTTCAATGTCTTCAGACTGTCTTATAAGTTATATAACAAGTGTTCGTTTTGACAGTCACCTGGTTTTCATTCCCTAATTGACCCCACTCTCTCTCTCCCTGGCAAAGGAGAACAAAGTACACAATTATATCCCATCGGGCAGAGGATTAACAGAGGATGTGTCGAATTACAGAGCAGGAAACCTCGGGTTGATGAGATTTAGATAATGACATCATCTATAGGTTAGGCATGCACCCCACTGAGACTGTGGCCAGACATATCAACCAACATGAATGACAGACTTACTAACAGCTCTAACAGGATTATACACCAACAAGACCCAAAGCTGTCTAAAGTCACTGGACTGTTCTCTACACATACAGCATGATAGCTCTCAATTGTGGGTGTAAGAATGTGAAAAAAGACATTGGCAAACCCACATGACCTGCTAACTGTAAAAGGAATGCCACAAGAATGTCTGATTCAGCTTTTATTCAACCTGCTTAATTTCTGTCAAGTAGGCTAGTCACACATTAGACCATCATATTTTAGAGTTTGTACGTCATTTCATTCTACTGTCTCACTCTAATTATTCGTGAACATGAACTACTTTCTCCAGAAGTCTGAGAAGCTTATACTTTTTAACAGCTGCTCCATAGATAATAATCAGGAAAGGTTTACTGATTGTATGGTTTTCCGCTTAAAGGATATACTACGACGTTCTGTTGTTTGCTCAAGCAGCCATGTCATTTCCTGAAATGGACTGTGCTCATATACAGGCCTGTACCACTTATATATTACCCACAATGCATTTGGACTTTTCCCCCACATGTCTTGCTGTTATGCGAGATGCAAGTTCATAAGTCTGAAAATAGATCAACTGTGCAGCTATTGATATCACTCACACTGCATTTACTGTAGGAGATCAGCAGTGGGAGGGAGATAACTCACAGCAAAGAGAGTTCCTCTTTGAACTTATTTTAAGCCACACAGAGTTTTACAATAAGTCAAAGAGGTCACTAAAAGGGCAAATTGCATAACATCCAATATCTTCCACGTCCCTTGCACACAGCCAATTTTTTTTCGCTTGAAAACAATTTGTTTGCTTTAAAAAAAAAACTTTGAGCAATTCCTGAATTTTTACAGATAAAACGTATTGATCAATACAAAATTTATGTGGTATAGTTTACATGCTACAACTGATCAAATATTACCGGTAGGAAAGAAAAACCTTTGGCACAATTATATATTTTTTTACATTTTTATATTAGAGAAGATTATAATAATAAATTCTGTCCAACACCACTAATAATACCCCCAAAAAGCAGCATCTATTTTATTTATTCATCTTGCTCTGTAATTATGAGTATTGGACACAAATTCTTTATCGTTCAGGGCTGAAGGTACTGTCAACAACTAGCAAGGAACTAGGTATAACATTTGTACTGCACACTCCCGGGGATAAATGAACACTCAGGATCATCTGTGTACGACACAAGACATCCCTTCTGGAAGGATCAGATCTCCAGAGAGAAGCAGGTATGGAATCTGAGCAATGATCACCCTGCAATTCCCTGGGATCAAATAGCCTCTAAATGTTTATGAAGGTAATCGCACTAAACCTGTTCAGCCCTGGGGTATGAATTAGACACTTAAAACCCATACTCCGTTGACCGGGGTCCCACAGGGTTCTATACTTGCCCCATCCCCCCCCCTTTTCCCTCTACACCAAATCTATTTGCCAAAAAGAAAAGCTGATCAACACAACATTCACAACTGTAACATTAAGATGATCCTATGCAGGGAATTAGTAAATTGCCATGAATTTCGTAGAATAACTATAAGTATTTAGAGATTATAAAAGTATGTAGCAATTTGTGACATGCTACTCGAGTGGTTCAAATATTTGAAAATATATCAAAAGCTATATTGTATACACACACAGCAGCAAAGCACTTTGCACAAGTTTTGCATTTTAAGTTGTCCCCCCCCCCACCCTCTGGCCTAACATAAAACACATTGTGCGTGCGGACACACACACACACACACACACACACACACACACACACACACACACACACACACACACACACACACACACACACACACACACACACACACACACACACACACACACACACACACACACACACACACACAATGTAGCTTTATTTCTTAAGGGTGTTTTGCACAGTCACCCACACACGCACGGTCGCACGCACGTGCACATACTTTCTGCTTTGTCCCATCAGTAGTCATCAGCGGTCATCCATTGAGGCCCAGTGTTGTCCTCTCATGTTATGCTGGTAAAGCACTTGGCAAGCAAAGAACTGCAGTGGTAGAGAAAAGCCTAGAGCTGATCAGACACTGGACTAGACTGTGGGGACTTATCTGCTGGTACAAGTGGAGAATGACTGCAGATATGCACAGATACTGTAGGCGGTGTCCATGCTCTTAGATTCTCAGCCAAATGTCATCAGTAAACTACCGGTGTGACTACAGAGTAGACACATGTAAAGAGGCATGGCTTCTAGAAGGATATGCTGTATGCTTGACAGGACTTACATTTGGAGAAAAAGAAAACATTATTGGAGCACATGCCTTCTACATAACGCGTGAACGCAATCTAAATATCTATTTTGCATATTTGTTCATCTGACACAAATTAGCCATGGTGACTTGCTTTTTTGCTTGTCTACACCGTAATGCCTGAATTATACTTGGTTTGGTGCCGTGTTGTGTACCAAAAATAGCAGATCTCTCCTACAGCTTGTAGATTGTCTATTGTCACGCTCGACACTGGCACGCAACTACTGTAAGTAGTATAAATCAGGCTTAATGAAGAATAAATGGTACTGTCACTTGCCTGGAAACCAGACGAATCTGCCAGTGCAAAAAAAATTGCCCTTGGCCAGTAGCACTGTACCCTGTAAATGCGTGTGCGTGTGTGTGTGTGTGTGTGTGTGTGTGTGCGTGCGTGTGCGTGTGCGTGTGACAGGCCAGCTGGGTGCTGCAAGTAGGGGCTGTGGCTCAAAGCCTGATCTACAGAACCATTTCCCCTGCATGATCATCCAGGCTTCCGACTGTAACGCTGACATGTCATGTGCTTAATTATGTAGCAGACTCTTTTTTTGGGAGACTAATATCAAAGGAGCAAACACCATCTACAGAGCATGTGAACTCTCAAGAACATTTTATAGAAAGGCCTGTATACTGCATCTACTGTACACCCGTAGCTTTTATGGGGTCGCACTAGCTTAGTGGGTAGAGAGGCCATCAGGTAATCAGAAGTTGCACCGAATAGCCTCCCGGCCTGCCCATGTCTATGTGTCAAAGCGTCCCTGAGCAACGTAACCTCTAACAGCGGGCTGGCCCGAGCGCTCATCATGACCATCTGAGCAGCCATCAGCTAGGTGAAGCTGAAACTGAATTTCCCACGTGTGATGTGAACAACATGTATCCTTCACCAGCATCCTTCTGATGGTGGTGAGGTCATCCTCAATTCAAAGCCTCAGCTTCCTACAAAACAATGATGTCATGCGGATCACTGCAGTAAATACCATGGATTACTCAATGCCTCAGTGTTCATACGACACCACAGGCTGCAGGGTTAGGGGCATTGATCAGAAAGTGGATTTCACTCACAACTCACAAACTGAAAATTATCTGTGATTCTGGATGTTTTTATTCTAGATAGACAGACTGATGGATGGACAGAAAAAAGGAAATGTAAGACTACTGCCATTGTTTGTATCATTTTCATGTAAACCACAATGAATTGAAAATGAGTCCAACCCTGCAAGGCTGGCCACTTAAACCCTCTATACTTTGTAAACTATTACTTAGTTGAACGGGGTCGGCTCTGTACTTGGTCCGCTCTTTTCCTTCTACACCAAACATCTTTGCAGAAAATTGCCGATCTACCAGCACACTTGTAGAAAATGAACAAGCTAACCTTTACATGCACATAACTACAGATTTAATTAACAAACAGCACAGTATTATCTTTAAAAAAAGGGGGGGAAAGTACAAACAAGGTTCTTGTTGGCACTCATTGGCCCATCGGTGTGGACCGGTAAGTTAGCTGCTGTCCTGTATGTTTCACCTGCCATACGACTGCTCATTCAACCTTAAAAGTGCTGGAGGCGTTTGTCTTATGCATTCCCTGCCTTGTACTCCTGCTGTAACTCGATACCGCTCATAGGTCAAGTGAATCCCGCCCTGACCCCTTCTGTCATCCGCTCTTTAACCCGACATCTGTGGTTTCTAGATTCACCTTATTCTTGGATTTTCTCCAGGGCGGCGCCAATGCCCTCCTCCAGGCCGGCGTCATTGAGTTTTTCTCTGTGCCGCTGCTTCATTCAATACCTGTTCACTTCCGCCAAAGATGGTTAATTTATGAAGATACACCATCCCATTTGGAGCCACTAGAGGCGAAATGGTACACAAATCCTACAAATGGTCTCCTATGTGGCGACGGCAGATCTCGCAAAAAAGATGTTTACTGGCTAGATCCAGCGAGAGTGTGTTGCTGGGACAGAGAAGGGCTAAGGCTAGTTTTATCACTTTACATCCGCTATTTTAAAAAAATATTGGAGAAACATTTTAATAACACAAATCTTGTATGGGGTCCCTGGCAAAACATATTTTCAGACTCAGCAGACCTTGAGGCCGAGGAGTCGCGCCCGAGCGCCTCCAGGCGCGAGTTCCCGCGACGACCGGCCGATGGTCTGCTAGTCGACTAAGCGCCGTCCGAGTTATGTACCGATAGGCACAGAATCGTAAATAATATTGGTGGGGACTGCGTTTGCCCCACTGACTGCGTTTGCCCCAACTGCCACTCAAAGTGACTACTGGCCAATCACAGTGCGTCTTTCCCGGGACTTAACCAGCTCTCCACAAACGCAGCACACTCCCAAAGCTGGCCCACCCTACCCCCCTACCTTAGAGTGGAAATGGTGGGCATGGCTAGGAATAAGGTGAATACCAGTGGTTCTCAGTTACACAATTCATAGTTAGGAAACAAATGGACATGTGTAAGGGTCCATTTGGTTCTCTGTACACTCTCAAGAGTTAAATTAACACTGAGGATTTAAAAGTCTAGATTGGGGTCCCAGAGGAAAAAAATAGTATCAAACTGGGGGTCCTTGAAATTAAAAAGGTTGAGAATCACTGCTGTATATGACTTGAACATGGGAGTAGTGCAGTTGATGACCAACAGCTCTAGAAATCAATTCTGGACTGGGAATTTACAGTATGGGAGGGTCATTCAACCAGACATACGCAACTCATGGAAGAGCCGCCCGTAAAGGTCAAGGGTGATGGAGGTTAAGAGTGCCGGCACGTTGATAGATTAGCTATGTGTTGGCGGAGAGAGTAAGATAACGTAAGCAGACTGTGTGTGTGTGTGTGTGTGTGTGTGTGTGTGTGTGTGTGTGTGTGTGTGTGTGTGTGTGTGTGTGTGTGTGTGCATTCGTGCGTGAGAGAGACAGGGAGAGAGAGAGTCTGTGTGTGCATGTGTGAACTGGGGGGGCTGTGTTATTGTAACAGGAGAGAGAACTAAAGAGAAAGAAGAAGAACGCTTATAATGTGTTTGATGAAGGGGGTGGCTTCATTTCTGGATAAAGCAATTGGAGGTGGCTCTAATTCCATCAACCACACTGCAAGATGCCGAGCATTAAATAGACTCCATTTCCACTCTCTCACAGATGACAAAAGGCTGCAAAAATATAAACACCGGATTAATCAAGACCACCACCCACTGTGGCCACAGCGTGTCTATGCTTGTCCACATGTCTGTATGAGCTACTGTACTATGGAGCTAAAAATATCTAGGACAGGTCCTTCATACTGTCGGGGATGTATGTAACGTACAGTAACAGCATGTAACTGGTCAATATGGTACTAGTTGATCAGCCATGACATACGTACAGAGAATGGTCAAATCACATCTACTGTAACACGAAGGACATTTTACAATGTTTAGTTCCATTTCAGAAGCTCTGACCTTCTGATCATAATGATTATTGCTGTACTTAAAGAAAAAGAGCTGATTCTGTACACAGAATGCCCTGAATATAGCTGACAATAGTGGACAACAAAAGCAATGGTCTTGTGGTGAGGACATGCTTACCAATGAACTGAGCCTGACTGTTTAGTAGTGGTGTCAAACATATTAAGTAACTCCATTGGGAGTGTTCAGTGGAGTGAGGGAGGCCTTTGTCTTGACCACACAGGGGAAAACATTCTCAGCCCTATTCAGACCAGTGGGACTGTCTTCCATCCCTCTTCAGGGTCACATAAATGTCCCTGCCTAAGGAAAAACTGCAGCCAAACTGGTGCCACGTTTTGCCAGGCGGAAAAAAAGGGGGGGAAACTCAAGTCAAGCTTTTAGAAGGCGTCTCTCTCCCTTCTGGCTGTGTCAGCTCATTGAGTTGTGTGCAATTGTCCATGTTAAGTATCTTTCTTAATGGAGATGTAGGCAGTGGTAGAAAGTAAAATGTACATTTATGGGGCTTTCCTTTTTTTTAAAGATACTTTTTGGGACTTTTCTGCCTTTTAATGATAGTGTACAGTGGAGATGGCTAGGACACGGGGAGAGAGAGAGATGGGGAGAGACATGAGACATGCAGTTAAGATCGTCGGGAACGGGACTCGAACCCGCAGGCTACATTACATTTTTACTTTACTTGAGTATTTAATTTTTTTTGCATACTTCTACACTCTATCTCAGAGGAAAATATTGTACTTTTTTACTACTCTACAATTATTTGCCAGCTTTAGTTACTAGTTTGCAGATTTAGTTTATTCATTAAAAAACATTAACTTATATATTTTGATGTATTATTATAGGTTAACCTTTCCAGCAGGACAAGTGATTAAAATCAGCCGCACCTTTACCAGCTGAAACATTAAAGTTATTAACACATTAATGCATTA
This sequence comes from Gymnoscopelus braueri, assembly GCF_963280865.1. NCBI lineage: Eukaryota > Metazoa > Chordata > Actinopteri > Myctophiformes > Myctophidae > Gymnoscopelus > Gymnoscopelus braueri. Next base: position 21,395,269 of record NC_137613.1, on the reverse strand, counting down.
CTAATTACAGTCCAATCCAATGTTATTGAATAAGAATTGTGAAATGGACCATTCTGCATAATGAGTACTTTAAGTACATTTTGATGCTTGCCAATACTTTTGTACTTTTAATCATGTTTGAATGCAGAACTTGTACTTTGAACAGAGTATTTCTACATTATGGTACAGCTACTTTCACAAGTAAAAATAAATAAATCTGAGTACCACTAGATGTAGGAAGAGAACATTGATACAAGGAGAAGTGTTTGCCATTGCATGAATAATATCACTCTAATCAACAGCCTGGAAATACCAGCAAAAAAAGAAAGAGTAATACCTGTCCTGCAGATTACTACATAAAGATCCTCCCCAGAGATGAATGGCAAGAGAGGAGAACAGTTTTAAGTACAGTAGTCCTGATTCAGACAGGGATGCAATATTGTGCAGAGTAGCCAGGAGGCCTTGGGTAGCTGCCAGCTCATAATTTAGGCTATTATGAACATTTCTTACTTTAACTACAAATTACATTTGAATTCAGGCCCTTCCCTTTGCAAGTGGGGCAATTGACATAATCTGGAATGTCCCAGTGATAAGGATAAGGATAAGGATAAGTGAGCCAATGTAATGAATCAATTAATGTTAAACATACTTATTTAATATAATCTGGAATGTCCCAGTGAGCCAATGTAATGAATCAATTAATGTTCAACATACTTATTTTAATATAATCTGGAATGTCCCAGTGAGCCAATGTAATGAATCAATTAATGTTCAACATCTTTATTTCAATATAATCTAGAATGTCCCAGACAGTGAATGTAGTGAGTGATCAACATACCTATTTTAATCTTCCAGACAAATATTGATTTTGTCAAGCAACAGAAAATCATATCATACAAACTCACATTACAGCTGTTTTGCTTTGAACTGAGAGCAAAGCTATTAGAATAGTGTCAGTAATATAGCTTCCATCTTGGATCATTATTATACTGTATAACACAAAAACACAATAATTACACATTATAAGTGCGACACGAATGGCCGTGGCAGAGTAAACTCCAGTGATCAACAAAGTAGTCAAACACAAGTTGTAACCTATACAATGCAGGGGGAAAAAAATCAACTACCACAATATAGAGGGCTGTTTACAATACGCGATATGTATCATTTTAACCACTGTCCCATTAGCGCTGTTCATCCTGCGATTCTCTCCAACCACAGTCCCATCCTGAGCAGAGGGGCAGGGCTACAGTCAGCCCAACTGTTACCGCGGCGATGCAGCATCGCAGCCACTTTGCAGCTCCCAGCGCAGACGCATTCAGTGTGCCGCATGCAGCACCAGCCTCGCACAGCACTCACCCCGGCTCTAACACACACGCTCGTTAAATCAACATTTGACACAATCGCTGCCACTGACCCTCTCCAACCAACAGACCCCCGCTGGCCGCAGCCCCCATGGTCATGCTTGGGCACAAAAGGGAACAAAAGCCTTTCATTCCTTTTATCCAAAACAACCAGCAGAAACAGAGGGCGAGAGCGGAGGATTAGAATTCCTCCAACATTTAAAACGTCAGCACGGAACCCTTTCAAACTAAAAGTTTTTTTCTCTTTCTTTCTTTTTCCTAGCTCACATCCTTGAACAGCTCACATCCTCAAGACAGCAAGGGGATTGTGGGAAACCGAGGTCGGCCCGGGGAATCATGCAGATGTCTGCTTGAGGACGAAAACTGAAGGAGAGGAGTACCTTTGAGAGAGGTGATCTCATGCTGAATAGACCTCCCGTCCATGATCTCGCTTTCACTGCTCCAATCCCTGAGGCCGTTGGTCAGTCGAGGCCGAGCGCTGCAGACACAGCCCTGAGGCAGCAGCACGTCAGAGGATGGAAAACCCTCTCTGTTCTCTTAAACTGCAGCCGTTTATTTTCTGTGCGCCTCTCCTGTGCTGCTGCTACAGTAGCTGACAGCTTCGTGTTTGGGTCCTCTCTCTCTCTCTCTCTGCTGCTGCTTGTTCCGTCTTCCCCCCTCCACTCTCCTCTCTCTCTCTCTCTCTCTCTCTCTCTCTCTCTCTCTCTCTCTCTCTCTCTCACACACACAATCCTTGTCAGCCGAGAGAAAATTGTGAAAGAAAAAAGCACACTTCCCCTCCCTTCCTGATGTTGTCCCATCCCAACCCATCCTCTCGGTGGTTCACAGGGAGTTGCCTTTAACCAATAACAGTCACGCTCAGCCATCACATTACATTGATGCGTGAGTTGGCTCCGGCCAGCCAATGCGGCTGTTGTAAAGTGAAGAATGCATTTAGATTCTTAGGAGGGAACACCAAGTCTGAAAATTAATATTAAATTGTTCAGACTTGTGCACCCCTCCGGTGCACAAGTACACATTAATTTAATATTAATTTTAAAATAAATGCCCAAAACAGCTTGCGTTGTGAGCTTGTAGCTCGGCTATTTTCTCCAAACGAGATGTTCTGTCAACTAAATTTTAAGTGGTTAAAATTCATTTTAAGTGTATAATTAATTCACAGAAGTTTAATGAATGTATGATATTTTGAATGCTAACCTTTTACTGTCATCTAGTAACTCATCGTATCAGTCAAACATCAGATACATTATTGTGTTTGCAATACACAGAGTCTACTAGTGACTCAGCAATACCTGTGCTTCAGGCAGTCTACCACCAGAGCGTTGAGACTATCAATTTTTCATAGAAGTGCTGCAGAGGGAAAGGACCTTGACATAAGAGTGGATCATGACACAGCACTTTTTTTGGGGGGGATGGTTTCATCTTTACAAACAAAGCCAAAAAAAGACAGGTAAAGGGAATCAATGGTAGTGAAATAAAATCACAGTACAATACACAATACAGCACGACTAATATAAATAAAACAATCATTTGGTCATTTGATCAATTCAATTAAACAAAATGATAGAGTGTTTGTTCATTAACAGGGGTTTCCCCGTCTCTCCATTTCTTTAAGAAAAGACATTTTCAGGTGGGTTGACATTTTCATAAAATCACCCATTTACCCATTTATCAGATTACATTTTATAGTGTACCAGTTCCAATTTTGTCTGCTAATTATTTTGTTTCATCCCTTCCAATTTCACTTGTTTATCCTATATCCTGTATGAGTTCTCTCTCCTGATTGGATGAAATTGGTATCCGGACCTGAAAATGCATTTTCTGTATACTAAAAAGCTGGAGATAAAGGAAGACCCTGTTACTGAACAAACACTCTATAGCAATGACTATATCAGACTACAGTATAGAGCGATTATTAAGAATTCATTTAAGAAAGAAATATCACTGACTCAACCTTTAAATTATATGCTGAACATACAAAATTGTTGAAAAAATTAAGTCGAATCTAGTTAATTTCCCATAGCTTACTACGTATATGTTTACTGGTCAGAATGTATTCACAGTTCAGCAGATGACAGTGAAGGTGATGTTGACTTTGACTCAGCAGTGTCCTCAAGGTTACAGTGATAAGCTGTAACCTAAGCATAATTTATATAATGCCCAGTGTCAGCTTAAGATATACTGACACTGTACCATCATCATACCAAAATATGTATGGGTGAGCAAACACAGAGTAGAGCTATCAACTGTCAAATGTTCAACACATTTGACAGTTAATAGTTTAATTTGCGTCCAGTATGTGAGGCATGCTATTCTAACCAGGCAAGACAAAAGCAGGTATTTCAAACAATGAACTGCAGTAATAGAAAGGGGCCAAGTAGCTTGCCTCAAAACAACTGCCCATTCATTGGCACATAATACCACAAGCTAATCCTTCTAATACCGATTGGCACACTTACATTAGATGAGATCACAGGCATCTATTTGGCAATGGGGACACATGTATACACAGTAAATGCCTTTTTAGGAGAACCAAAAATGCCTTGGCAAAGTGGTCTGTGTAATACCAGATTATTCTATTTGGTAACACTTTCTATGAAGCCTCTCTATAATACATTATAATCTGCTTGTAACACTATAATTATACTATAATAGACTATATTATTACACTATAATTATAGTTATAAGCACTCAAATAGTCATAACACAATTTTATAATGCATTATAATCACAGCTGTATTGCATCATAGTGTTTATAAGTCACTACAAATTGTCATTGGATGCATTAAGTACAATAAAAAAAAAAATCTGTGCAAGAACAACAAATAAAACAAAGTTGAGACAATGACTCAGGAGGTAGAGCGGCCACTTGGGAATCGGAAGGTTCACGGTTCAATACCCTGCTCCCCCTGAGTAAGTGTCAAAGTGTCCTTGAGCAAGACATTTAACCCTCAACTTCTCCAATGAGCAGGTTGGTGCCTTACCGTCAGTGTGTGAATGAGTGAACGTAATGCTCACTGTAAAGTGCTTTGGATAAAGGTGCTATATAAATGCACCATTTGACTAGAAAAGTGTGCTCCTCAGAGCACAGGTCTCCGCCCGGCCGGGTTGCCTACCCGCAAACCTTGGAAGGCAGTCTTAGCCAATTGGAATGGGATCTGAAGAATCTGACTCATATATCTTGATCACATGACCCTGGAGTTAATGTGTATGGATTTTTGGACAAAATCTGTAGGAGTAGTTGTAAAAAGTGTGTTTTGACTAAAACGCAGTATGGCAGAAAATGTTACCTGGCACAAACGGTGCCTCCATATTGCGACATGATCCAAGGAATCCAGGGAAAAAATATGTCAATTGTACGACCTATGGTTCAAGAGTTATAGGCCTAACGTGAAGTGGGCTGTCCTTGGCTTAGTGGGAATGTGCGTGCAAAGATTCCCAGCAATCAGGTGCTGCATTTTGTACAAAACGGTCCATCTCCGCCAACTTTGGAAGTCAATCTTAGCCATTCGTAATGGAATATGAGAAATGTGACAGATCATCTTGATCACATGACTACAGAAATAATCTATATCGATTTGCGTGAGGTTTGGACAAAATCTGTAGGAGTTGTAACAAAAAAATTGTTACGCAAAAATCTGTCTCATGGTGGCGCTATAAAAAGCCGATTTGAAAAACAAATTTTCCTTTGCCTACTGGGAGTGTGCGTGCAAAGTTTCCCGCTGATCGGTCCACCGGTGCTTGCAAAACGGGCAGGAGTAATAGGCCTATAAAAAAAATCGGCCTCCTGGAGGCGCTATAACAGGCCGAAAAATTAGTTGCTCACAGATCAACGGGCACACTGACACACGGACGGACAAGGGCGAAAACATAGTCTCGGCCACGCCACACATTATCCAAATTGATGTTGCAGTAAACCCTACCCATCTGAGGCTCTAAGCAGGATAAAATAATGATTTGCTATTTATCCTAATCATTGCTCATCATCGCTCCACTACAGCAATGGTTTGAGGGTATTTTTTATTTTCATGATGAAACTTGGGCAAACTAAGGAGAAATAAAATGACTGTGGCTCTGTGACTTGGCTCTGATCTGGTGTTACTGAAAATCAAGATCTGAACCTTGACGATAGAGTTACTACTGTCAACCTGCCAGCTTGGACATGTTTAAGAACAAAGGGAGGGAGTTCCCTCCCTTTGTTCTTAACGATAACAAAACTGAAATCATTATCTTTGGACATCACCCCACCTCTCCTGTCAACACCCTGGGCACTCTCACTTCCAATATCCACACCAGTGCAATTAACCTTGGCATTATTTTTGACAGATTAGCTCTGTCGGCTACTCGCCAAAATAAAACCTCATCTCCCCCTCAAACTATTTGAAATAGTGATCCATGCCGTTATTTCATCTAGGCTGGACTATTGCAATGCCCTATACTATGGCATTGACCACTCCTCACTCAGGCTTTGCAACTAGTTCAAACACTGTAACCCTATGATAGAAAAAGAGGGGTATGTTCCTTTAAGTGGTTGGCGGGCTGAGCGCACCGGCCAAAGGTATTATGAGATGGTTCTATTGTTTGTGGACTTGTGTTCTGGTGTAGAGGGAAGCGGTCGCACTGAAAGCGAGGAAGTGATATATTTTATGTTTACTACGGATGATACCATTTAGAACCCTGGCTGTTCACGTGGATTTATTTAATCTATTTTTGTTATTAAATCACCAGTTCTCCAGCACGGACTCCTTCTTTCTTTTAGCATAGAAGAAAGGTTAAGGATTACTCTGAAAAGCAAGAGGAAGGTGGTTATATTGGCACCCAACATTGTGGAAAATGTATCGCTCCGTAATCAACGCCTTCTCACAGGTACCAAAAGACACACCAGTGGCCTCACTCCATTGGCTCCCGGTTAAATATAGAATTGATTTTAACATTTTGCTATTTGCTTTTAAATCTATCAATGGTCTGGCCCCCCCATATATGGCTAAACTTTTAACGCCCCATAATCCACCCAGAGCTCTGAGATCTGCTGACCTGTCGCTACTGACTGTGCCATCAAACCTAACCCTCAAAACCCGAGGTGACCTTTTGCGGTGGTGGCCCCAGAGCCGCAGATCTCCATCCCCACATCAGATCTGCTCAGTCCATCGAGAAGTCCTTACTTAATACTCACCTTTTCTCTCTGGCTTTTAACAACCTAAATATTACGTTTTTTGTTAGCGCTTAGCCTACACGGTGCTCAATGTACAATTCCTGTTTAACTCCTATCTAACGTTCCTACCTTCTGTGTACATAGGTGTAAATGTACAATCTCGCTCTGTGTCTGTGTCTCCTGTATGTATACATGTTATGTGTTTTATACACGTTATGTGTTTTTGTTCTTTGTTTTGATGTATTGCTTTGCTTTTACCTGTGCAGCACTTTGGTCAACTAAGGTTGTGTGAAATGTGCTCTAAATAAAGTTTGATTGATTGATTGAGTTCCACTGCACCTCAAGCCAGGTTCAGGCTGGTCAAGTCACATAATGTGACGAAGATGTATTGACATCTAAATGTTGTCTTCCTTTTATTTGCACCCTAATAATAAAAGAGGCTCCAACTGTCCGAGTTGCTCCAGTGACTTCACTGTTTTTACCAGCTTGCAAGCTGGTAAGCCAATGGGGATACTTTCCCATACTCTGAATGGGCGGTCTCGTCCTCCCAAGCTATGGTACTAGACACGCCTCTCGCCTCCATGGCTACTACACACGCCTGCCGTCGGTTCAAATCGCTGTGACACAGAGTAATATATAGGACAAAATGTAAGTAAAGTACTTAGTTCATGTCTTGATCTCTTGTTGTATGTGATGTGTGACTTTGTTGTTATCACACTCACATACTTTCCTGTTTGATGTTTTTTGTCTCACCATGTACAGCACTTTGGTCAGTTTCGATTGTTGTAAATGTGCTTTATAAATAAAGTTTGATTTGATTTGATTTAGTTACTTAACACCTCTGCATACGAGCTGCGTAGCGTCCGTTCAGGCCTAGCAGTGTTGCCAGATTCTGCGAGAGAAATAAGCAACAGGTCTAAGGGAGACAAATCAGAAACCAGGTCTATGAAAACAAGCTGTGCATACACGGCAAACACACACACACACACACACACACACACACACACACACACACACACACACACACACACACATACAGAGAGAGAAAAAAGAAAGCAAGCTGGTATACATGACTGAGTCATGTCTTGTTGCTATATGTGTCCTGCTATGGTTGTCTTAGAAGCAGATACCTACAATAAAGTATCAAGTTCAAACAAGTCTCTTTCAGAGTGAATGGGAGTCTGCAGCTAGAACCACTTATTGTAGAGCACTCGTAGTCAAGGACATATATTATCAACATAAATAAGTGTTTGTAGGCCAGACCACTTAAGGTCATTGCTTTAAAAAGCAGCTGTTAAGACTAAATACTGTAGATTGTAACTACCGTACTCAGTATGGGAAGTTTTATAACATCCCAAAAAAGCAAATGTTTCACAGCTGCTTTTCATTATAATAACTGAAATATTTCACATTGCTTGGAAGCCACCTAAATAACCCCAAATTATGAAAATAGGATTTCGTAAGTTACCACTGTTTTATAGGCTATGATGAGCAAAACAAAGCAGAGTTGTTTGAGGCAAATAACAATTTGAAACGCTTTGGGTCTGATCGTCAGCCAAGTGACTGGAGACAGTCAGTTGAGGCGTTCAGTCAATGCAAGCCTTATAGAGTTGGACTTCAATTAAGATAGCATGGGACGCTGACAATATATGACCATTCAATCATAATGTTATAATCCTCTGAGGTTTTAGATCTTTTTTTTTTTTTACAAGGGCCACCTGGTTACAAATCCTATTTTATCCTCTCGCAGGGCCGTGTTGAATTCAACAGTCTCTCTGTGACCTTCACCTCTTTCAACACTGATCTCTCATCCTGTCTTTCTGTCCACATGGATGACTCAGTGAGCAGACTGTGTGCGAGGACAGTAGGAAATCCTCAACCGTGTACAGTCACCATAACACTGAGTCAGTTTCTTATTTAGTCTTTTTTAGCCAGTACATGTTACATCCTTCACCACAAGTCAGCTAAGAAATGAGTGAGAGAGGAACCACTGTCTTCTCCTCCAATCAATACCTGATCAATAACTGATTATCATGAAGAGGCTGTTGCACATATCCAGTTACAGAGGGTGTCAGGCAGAAACCTTGTATCTCTATATTTCACCTTATGTTTTTTTTCATACTGTAAAATTGTATGACAGTGTCACACAAAAGAAGCAAAAATAGTAGATCTACGCACAATGCAACGCAATGTGAAAAACTTTTAACATTTTGAAAAAGTTTTAAAGACTTGCCCAAAATATGGATGCCAGGTTGAAAGTCGTTAAGTCTGTCTGTGGGTTTTATAAATATTTAACCTACAGTATGAAACAAGAGCTTGTGACTAAGTAATGACATTATAAGGTTTATGCCTCACAGCGAAGATTGTCATAGGTATCATAGGTAAAACTTAGTTTTCAAGAAACCAATAAGAAAACAGTACAAGTTTCAGAGCTAATGTGCCCAAGACAGTAGAATCATAAGATTTTCATGAGGTCTCAACAGCACACATGTTGTACCAAACAGACAGCACAGAAATGCATTTGAAGCTATCCAGCCATGTGTGATAATAACTCATCAATGATGTGATGCAACGTGCAACGGGATGTTACTATAAACAGTTAAAACCTCCACCGCTGGAACTACGTGCCCCTGTTGAATCACACCCAAAATATCCATGCTGAGAGAAATCAGCACTGCATAGGACCTCCACTAATGCTCAGGGCTTCAGACCAAGGAAATAAACCCTCTAGTGATGACAGATGGTAAATCTAATGTAGCAACTGGAAGGCCACACCTGAAATATTATCTTAATCAGGGGAATGTTGCTATGGAAATGTGCCTTCGTGCGTAACCCAGTCTAAGCTGATAAGACAGAAAATAGAGAACTTGTATGAGAAGTTTAAGTTCTCCAATGAAATGCTATCACATACATCCTGGAGGTATAGCATGTTAGGGATACGTGACGGGCACTTGCAACGTTGTTGGATTTGAATCTGGCTCATGACCTTTGTTGCATATCTTTCGTTTCCTGTCTCTCACCCATGGCATATTACCTAAGAAATGCCCTGAAATGATCTTTGTATGAAATGTCATAGCATGGAGTGCAGCAAACATGACTCCCTTGCCTGATCAGTCGATGTTGCTGTTTACATGCAGCTGTTTGAGCTTGGTGTCAAAACTCACTCTGAAACACTGCCAATTTTCTTTCTGTCACAGGCACAAGCATACTGTATCATCACTCTCAGGCAGAAACCTTGTATCTCCATATTCGTCTTTTTATATTATGTTCATGAATAAATGCCCTATTTTATAATTTGTCGTATGACAGTGTTACGTAAAAGTAGTGAAAACAAAAGATCTGGAAGCTCAACGTGTTGCTCCACGACGTGCTGTGAGCTTGTAGATTGGCTACAGTAGTTTCTCTATTTTTGACCAAAAAAATATATATGTTTTGCAAAATGGAATATTTCACCTATAATTACATGCCCAAAATAAGGACACCAGGTTAAGTCCATCTGTGGATTCTAACTCAATTGGATTCTTTTTCCATTTCCTGAAAAAAAATTAAATACGAGGTTACCACCCGACAGTGAGGACATCATCAAGAAGAAGACATGATACGCCATTAACCCCCCTGATGGGAATTTGGTTCCACCCAATGGGATTCCAGCATTAGAATTTGGACTAGGCCCAACACACTACCAAGCTTCTGAGAGGGGTGTGTGGATGCAGGACATGCCAAGCTTTGACATTGGATTCCCTGACTGTGCCAGACAGTCAAGAGGCCTGTGAGAGAGACGGGCGATAACGTCTTGTGTGCCACACAATCTAACTTTATTAAAGTGATATTAAAAACCCAGCACAGTTGCTCCGTCTCATCTGCCCACAAATAAACCAAGAGCCTGAGGGAATCTTCCTCTGACCATTACCAAAATATTTGTTTATCATTGCTTCTCCAACTAAGACAGACAGACAGACAGACAGACAGACAGACAGACAGACAGACACACACTGTGTATCAGAATCTCTATGTTTTGGTCAAACATCTAAAGGATGTCCCAAACAGATTCATAAACAAAACAGTGACATTGCAGATAAACATCATTTATTGCGTGGTCTGATTCCCAAGGATATTTCCCTACCAAAGTCTTTCTAATAGGACACAAAATGCAGCTGAAGAATCTGAAAGAATTTCAGGAATGGGAATTGTACTTCGTGTAATTTTTCTCTGAAGCCACATATCTTTGAATTGATTGCCAGGCCACAACTATAAATACGAATTTGTTCTTAATTGTTCTGCCTGGTTAAATGAAAGAATATGAAAATAAAATTTGAGTGTGTACTGTAACACTAACAAAGCTCCACTAGAGGCTGTTCTAGGGTCAGCAGGAAGAATGTTTTGTTCCTGCACATCTATTCTGTGTGGACAAATACACTCATGACACGTTCTTTAGAGATAGGAATGAAGCAGACTATTTCAGGCTTAATCGTGAATCAAATGGCATCAATATCATCCGTCTAAAAAGTTTCCATCAGGCTCTCCATCTCAGTAGCAATAAGCTCGAGACAAAATCTTTTTCAATGTTGCTAATAAACTCCATAACGTAGAAGCCCATAACCTAGTGTCTATATTGACACTATAGCGGCAGGCAGGGCACTAGACTTTACCAATAGTCCCCCAGCCCAGGCCCAGTAGCAACATACAGTATGTGCCAACAGACTTGCGATGACATTCCTGGCATTAGTCTGGCTTTAGCGTGCCAGCATCAGGGGTGTTAGTACTATTGTTCTACACACCAGAACCATAGCTAGGCCAGGATGTCTCTGACTTGCTGCACCCTGGTTGATAAACAAAGAGGCTAACAAATGGACGTATAAACAGGGATGTGTACCCTAGTCCGCCGTGAGACTAGTCCAGGTGTGCTTTGGTATTGTGTCACAACCACACATTGATAATTGCAATATATACAAGCATACAAAAAGTTATGAATTATTTTGTCATTTATTACATCAGTACTTTTGTGTGCACATTTCCCAATATATAGGCACATTCTATACCGAAATCTATATCTATATCTATTAACCACTTTCAACCTGGCATCCCTATTTTGGGCATGTCATTATAGAAAAAAATGTACACAAAAAAAGCAATATGAATGAAGCAATTATGGCATGGTTTGAAAGATACAACTTTTAAAAGAAAACGAGAAAATGACTTTCTGAATGTTTTAGAAAAGAACTCTTCAACTTTAGTCTATGGTTGCTCAAGTGATAGTTCAATCTATCAAAGTATCTACTCATCACCTTTTACAGCCTGGCTTTGCAGGACACTGAGGATGGATACAATAAACAGTTTGTGCCCAACTGTAGCCGGGGGACCAGCCAGACAGATTTGTCTGTCTATGACATCACCCTGACAGGCAGATTAGAAAGACATCCCTTCCTGAGTCACCTCCACTCTCTGTCAATATTCTAACAGAGCAGCGTAACACTGAGCTCAACCATTTCTCGGCGCACACTGTGGGAAAGTAAATACTGAGATTGCGCTCATGAATCATTAGAGGTTAATTGTTAATTTGCCTAATTGCTTCCGTTGATGACAATCACCATCGACTCTGTGGACAGAAGTGTGTTTCAAACGGAAGGAGGAACAACTAACACAGATGTATATCGAAGGTCATCAGTCTGAATACTGATGTAATGATAGTGGTGACATTACTTTATTGATCCCACAGCACAAAATTCATTATCAGTGAAACACCACAGGTGATGGAGTACACTTAAAGAACAATCAGTGCTCTGTTCATAGCAGACAGAACTGGTAGCAAACAGAAACATACAGCATAACTAGAAATTTACATTTTGCACCGCAATGTGCACAACAAGAAATATGTAGGTCAGACCTATAACTAACCACCTAACTCAGTGGCTCCAAAACTGTGGTCCAAAATACGGTGCAAAAAAAAAAAATATATATATACATATATATATATATATATATATATATATATATATATATATATATATATAGAGAGAGAAGAAAGAAGAATAACAACAACAACAACATGACATACAACAATATTGTGTTTCAGCATTCTTCTGAGAAGCCATGCTAAAAGATGCGTCAGACTATACTTCTTGTCATGTCAAAACTATTTCAGCAAACATGGGAAACAATCCTTTACTGTCGTTCTGGGTTTGGAAAGAGGCTGGTTGACTAGTCCATGTCCAAATCCCACTACAAATACAATTAAACATTCAGTCTACTTTTAACCCCAAGGAGGCTTTGCCAAGACTTTATTTTGGATTGTTGAAATGAACTTATCTAGTATAATTTATCTTCAGAGAGGCTTGTGACCCAATGAAAGAATGTGATACTACTGCCAGGTAAAGTGGCGTGACAATTCTCAGCTTTGCCCAGGAGTTGTTCAGACTGGTACAAGCATTACAACATGAGAAACACAGATGTTCACAATAGACAGTGTTCATATACAGACCCTCCACTTCCGTGTAGCCAGCAATAGCACAAAATTACATCACAACAAAAATATATTATGTGGTAAAAACACACAATCAGTCGAACATATGAACAAATGAAGACAAAAACAGGGAACCTTACGAAACCATGTGAAATGGCATATAGGTGAGAAGGCCCCTATAAATCCTGGGACAGCCATTCTTCAGCTAACTCTGGACAGTAAACCATATCTGACACAGTGCTGCACCTGGGGCCAAGGTTTAGGTAGAGTCTAGATGTGAATAGTGAATGAAAATGATGAATGACTATCACTTCTGCTTCCAGAGGTTGTCACAAGGTGATCTGTTAAGTACAGAGACAATGGGTGGCGTACGTACAGGCAAAACACTTGTATGGACAAAGACACTTTTCAGTGTTCGTGGGTGGGAAGCTGGCAGGGGATTGTGTCCTTGTCGCTGCACTAGCGACTCCTATAAGTTCGTACGGGAAAATGTTCAGCGGTGGAAGGGATCTGGGCGAGAAGGGTCGCTGTCAGGTGAAAAGAAGTGGTTGGTGGCTCCAGGTGTGTGGAGGGAGGAATGTGGTACATGTGGTAGTCGACTTCAATTCCCCAGGCCAACAGTGGTGCAGAAGTTAACAACAACAGGGACCGCAGCACACAAGGGGAATTGGCAATGACCACATTGGGGAGAAATAAACAATAACAAATGTGTAGGTGGGTACTAGTGTAGGGCCTTCATTCTTAGTCATTTAACCATTGGCTGGAAGTAAGAAACCTTTTTAGGTCAAATGCAAAGAAAATTAACTAGTGGAACAGAAAGTAACCTGATCCCAGGCACACTAAGCCAAAATGTTCAACTATACTGTAAGAGAGATCTCTTGATATATATAATCATCAAATAAACATGTACTGTACTCAGGGCCGAGACCGAGTACGCACTGATAGGCCGGAGATTCAAAGACATCAATCATGAGCAACAACAATCTACAACAAGTCCTTTTTTTTTAAATAAATCCTGCATAGACACCTGATAATATTCCATTACTGAAACTTTCCTCGTAACACAATGTGCACCCAGACTTTTTCCAGACTTGACAGACTGAGTAAAGAGAGAATGGAAGGAAAGAGAAAGAAAAGAGAAAAAAGTGTCATACACTCCATTTCTCTTCTAAATTTCCCATTTTAACAACAACAGCTAGTATAGTAGTAAATTAGTCATCTAACATACATACTGTGTCTGTGTCATACTGTGCATCTTATTCAATTAAAGTTATTCTTTCACAATAACCATTCTACAGTACATATATATATATATACACTTCTCTAAACACTAATAAACACTATTTTTATTCATGAGTGTCTGCACCAGATGCCAAAATGGCATAGCCAGTAGCCACCGGAAATGTATACTGTATATTATATATTTAACAGTTACGGTAATATATAACGTTTCTGACAACTTGTTGCAATCCAAAATATCCTTCTGTCAGAACATTGCCACTGCTCTCTGTTGATACTAATGGGATTATGTCAGCAAATGATTGCCTGACTTGGAGCCCCACCACCAAGACACGAGAGGCCTTTCCATTATTAACTGAGGACTCATTCTCCTTAAAGGTTCCCATGGGTTTCTGTACACATGGTTGACAGTAATAGGACTGATCGCAACTAAGTCTCTGATGAATGAACTAAATGGACAGGTTCACAAAGGCTACTGCTGGTGGATAATAGACAATTACTATTGAAGGGCTTGGGACGGGAAGACTATACATCAATTACAAAGGGAAAAAAGTCACCTGGTGTTAAATGAAGATAAGAGATAAGAATAAAGATAAGGACAAAGACAACAACAAGAGATAAGAGGAGATAGAAGAGATAAAAGATAACGGTAAAAGATAAATAAGAGCAGATAAGATAAAGATAAGATAAGCCTTTATTGATCCTTGGGGGGGGGGGGTGATTCTAGTGTCATAGCAACAACAGCAGTAAAATTGAAACAGGAATAGCAAAGACTACAAATAATAATAATAATATTTAGGCTTAGATTCTGACCGAAGACACCTGCACTGGGTCTCTGAATGAATGGGTTAACATTATGTACAGTTTATAACCAGGGAATATTATGTATACACTGTCAATAGGCATTTAACTGTGAGTATCTAGGTAATGAACAGTCTATCAACAATGAATATATAAGTGAATATAAGTGAGTCTCTCAGCAGTTATCCTTAACAGGTATTCATCAAGATTCTGCAGTGTACATCCTAGTAGCTGTCGAAGGGCGCAAAATGAGTCAAAGCCGGAGTCAGGTCATGACAATAGGGGCGTTAAGGATGGGTGTAGGATACAACAGCAGTGACAACACACAACTGTGTGTGGCGAGGACTTAATTGGCATAACGACTAAATTGGGGAGAAAAAAATAAAAATAAAACAAAAAAACAACAACATAGATATCAAAAATTACTCGCTGGACTGCAATGGAATTTGCTGTGCACCTTAGTCATCCCCAGGGCTGACAAATGGCCTTTTCTGTAGTGCCACCATTAGGTTAAAACTTCTGCTTACACACAGATGTCCTATGCTATTGTGAGCCAGTGTGGCCGCAGCCAAGCAGGGTGCCGCCATTTCCCTCAAAAACTACTGGCTGGATTGCCATGAAACTCGCTGAGCACATGCATGCGAGGATTATACCTACTTTTGGTTACCCAATGGCCTCTCCAGCACCCTCATGCCAAAATATAAACTTTTCACACAAGATAATCTTAATCTAATCAGCAGATTCCAGGATGAACCCTACTGATTCTGGTGACCTCTTCTAGGGCCACGCTTAGACCAATTTCAAGTTGAGTGTAAAGGCAGCTCTCCACCGCACCCGGTGTTGGAAAGCGTCTGCTGCCGACAACCTGTTGTCGGATAGCGTCGTTCCGTCGGGTAGAGGTCCGTCGGGACCTCTATCGACGCGACGATGAGAAGCCGAGCATGTTCAGTCGTTGGGCCGACCAGTACAGCTGTCGATAGCCGTGGGGTAGTGAAGAGGGGGGAGAGAGGGGGGTGAAGGCTCCGTAAAGTGGACCTCTCGTATGCTACTGACGCCAGAAGCAAGCCTAAATAAGCCAGAGACATTTGCCCGTCGCACATTTGAACTAGATACCATATTCTCAAATCTCAACTCTCAATTGCTATACCAATCAATCAACTCCAATGCAAAGCAATGTGCTTTGTATGCTAAAAATGCTATAGTGTTTTGTTTTGGCGCGAGATGCAAACAATCGGTGTTGCCAGATTCTGTGAGTGAAAACAAGCAACCAGGTCTAAAAACAAGCCCAAAAGAAGTGACCAGTTTCACCACTTGAGCCCTATTATATCAGCTATTTAAAAAAAAAAAATCTTTAAAGCAAGCCCAAATAAGCAACTACACTTGAAATCTTGAAAACAAGCCAAACAAAAGCAAGTCGCTTATAATAAGCAGAACTGGCAACACTGGCAACACTACTGCAAACTGATTTCCTTAACACTACCACCGCCAGGCCCGTAGCCTACGGGCCGATAAATCCAACCGTAAAGCGCCGATCCCGTAGCCTACGGGCTGTGGTGCTTTTTCCTTTTTTTCGAAAAAAAAAAACTTTTTTCAATTTTCTATACGGCACATTTCATTGTAACACCACCGGAAACGGAATTATTCGGGATCACGTTTTGCCGATCCCGTCGGCCTCCATTCTAAAGCGCACACCAAAACCATTTTCTTCGATTGTAGTTTTTCTCCTCGCTGATCACTGTTTAACATAAACCGTTCTAACTACAACATGGCGGCTCCGTTTGACACGTGGTTTTCACTGGTAGACGCAGGGAGATCTCCGCGATGTATACAAACAGTGCACAGCTCAATCTTAAGGATTTTAACGAGGTCTATGGTGACGTGAAAAAAACAAAAAACAACAATAAAACGTTGGCACTGGTGAGTACATTATGAGATTAACCTCTGGCGGTCAATGTGTTAAAGCATGCGAAAAACAATTTGCCGTCAGTGGACGGCACATTGTTTTGTTGCTTGTGCTGAACGAAATGCCAACCTTTTCCAACAGACTACCAGTCTGTTGAAGTCTGAAGTAGTCTGTTTGGTGGAGAGTCACCTTAAGGAGCAGCATGGACCCCAGAGCTGTGCTGCTCCAGGGAACCTGTTGACAAGTGAACTTGTTGACAAGTTCACTGACTAAGTTGTGGGTTTTGATTATTAGTCACAATTGCCATCACTGTGAGAAGAACACAAGTATTTTTGTATTGCAGTTTAAAATGGTACAGAGCCAGGGTTGTAAGACAATAAGTAACTGAGCAATGCAGTGCTACTTTATTATGAGAGCCTTATTCCAGTATATTAACAACAGTAAAATATATTAAGCCATGCCCACGATAATACACCCTTAATAGTTACTGTTGTTGTTGTTGATACACCATTGGCCAAATGGCAATTACATAAACTACAGTACTTGCACAGTCAGAGACTCATTCATAATAAAACTAATAATAATTTCCTAGCACATGATTTCTCTGTGTACATAGTAAAATGTTAATTTATCCATTTATAACATATACAAATGTGACAGTACATTTGTATATTCCTCTCAGTGAAATTAACCCGGAGGATTTCATTGTGTAGTCAAAGCTGCAATCCTCAGACTGTATACCACAGTGTATGAACATGCACAACTCAAAGATGCTATTTATGAATGCAAGGTCATGTTGCATGAAACCGATCTGAAAAAAGTACTGGAAGTAAAGAGTGGAGGAGGGGAGGGGGTGGAGTGTCTCTGCAGCGGCAGTGGCTCAGACAAAATTATCGTAACCTTTTTATAGCTATTTAGACATGCATTCTGCTAAGCAGGCATCTGGTATGGTTGCGTGATTTGTGAACGTCTTCACTCATTGTTGTAGGTGCTTCAAGGTGCTTTTTTACACACCCAGCGGAAAAAAGCACTTACACTGTGGGTTCTGCAGAGGGTCCTCCATTATTAGTATTGTCTCAAAAATATAGTTTGCATTGTTCCCTTTAAGACTATTTAAAGGAGGAGTTCACCCCAAAAATGACTTATTTTCTATCAATTACTCACCCCATGAAGCCTTGATTTCATGGATTTATTTTTGTTTTTGTGGCATTCCTAAGACAATCATTTGATGACCGTGTGTATTTCCGGTAGGAGACACAAATAATCTACTTTGTGTCTCCTACCGGATACATTAGCCGGTAGTAGACGGGAATCAAATTATTAGCTTAAGAATGCGACAAAAACTAAAAATAATCCATGGATTCAAGGCTTCATAGGGTGTGCAATTGATAGAAAATAAGTCATTTTTTGGGTGAACTCCTCCTTTAAGGTTACGGCTATTGAATTGCAGAGAAAGGCAGTCTAATAAACTCATGACCTGTTGGACAATGTTACCTTAAGGCTTTTGTGCACATACAATTCTGAGAGTGAAAAAACACTCTCAGATTGAACTTATCACTGTGTACAAATGAAGAAGAAAGATTGGCGTTTGTGTGGAGCTGCATTTCTAGTATATGCCAGTAAAAACATCAACCGGTTTCGACCACAATGATGTTGTTTTTTTCCTAGGGTGTTTCTCCTGAAACACTGACCCTTAAAGGGGAAATCCACCCATTTTCAATATTTAACTATGTCATTAATATAGCATAAAGGAGTTGTGTGGAAATAAGAAAAAATTTAAAAAAAAATTAACATTTCCAAAAAATGTAACATTGCAAAAAAATTAACATTGCAAATTACACTGTGATGACTCATCATGGTGTAATTTGCAATGTTAATTTTTTTGCAATGTTACATTTTTTTGCAATGTTAATTTTTTTTAAATTTTTTTCTTATTTCCACACAACTCCTTTATGCTATATTAATGACATAGTTAAATATTGAAAATGGGTGGATTTCCCCTTTAAGCATAATGAGGAATGACATCACCAGGGAGGATATCTGGTAAGACCTGAAATAACCCCACTCAGGGGGCATCTGAACCATGTGCTATGGTCACTGGAATTAATGGTTGGCAGGTGCAGTACCAGTCCAGCAATGTTGATTATGGGATCATCCTCACTCTCTCACTCGCGCACACACACACGCACGCGCGCATGCACGCGCGCACGCACGCACACACACACACATGCACACTTAACTGTTATGTACTGCAACTAAGGGAAAACTCAACTAAGGGGGAAACTCAAGAGTCTCAGACCACTGCAATGTTTCTCTGCAATGTTCGAATGTTCGAACGCTTAATTCATACGAAGGTCTCACACACCGGAAATAGCAGTTCTTCAAGCTCAAAATGCATCGCATCCGCAACACATTATGAGGTTGTAGATCACTATTTTTGATGTGCGACACCGTTGTATGACAAATAATGACATTTGGTCTTGTTGTGAATCTTTGGTCTAAACTAGGCTTAAATGTTGTGTGAGAAACCCATGGATTGTGCCTGCACACACAGGTTTGAATTCAATTCTGTGTGCGATGGCACCAACTTCTTGTCTCATTGCTATCTTCACAGTCTTTCGCAGTCTTTCATACTTCCATCTGAAAACTACAGTCTCTTTACGTGAGATGTCTGACCTAGATGTCATGATGTCCTTTCAACCAGAATAACTTTAAAAGAGACAGGCTAAACTCAAAGGATATATTTGAGGTGAGTATTTCAAGCAGGGTGGCGTGCTTAACATTAACAGATGTCTACAGTTACTATTATGACAAACAGCCATGCCAACCATGAGCTTAAAGGGATATTTCACTTTCAAAAAAACTTTTGGTCATTTTATCGTCTACTCAGGCTTTTGTGAGCCCCCCAGACCGTTTTTAAGTTGCTTGATTCAGTATCTAGATATTTGATATTCATTTTATCAGACACGCCCCCTTCCTATACAAACCCATTATAACTTCAAACTCCATTTTTAACATATTAGATTCATCAAAAACACCCGTCCTTGGTTCTGGTGACTCACCCTGCCCTCCTAATACGCGAGGGGGGCCGTGTTTTTCATTTTTCATTTTTTTTTTTTTTTTTGGAAAATGAAAAAAAATTAATACATTAAAATATATATATAAAATAAATGAAAAAAGCAATCGAAAAAACACGGCCCCCTCACGTATTAGGAGGGCAGGGTGAGTCAGCAGAACCAAGGACGGGTGTTTTTGATGAATCTAACATGTTAAAAATGGAGTTTGAAGTTATAATGGGTTTGTATAGGAAGGGGGCGTGTCTGTTTTCACTTTTGCTAGTCTTGCCACACTTAGAATATCAAATAAAAAAGTATAAACCCATAGTCATATTGTATCGCTATTGAGATATTTTTTTCTGATGTCCATCCCCCAGGGGGATGAAGATGCACATGAAATTCCATGGTAATCCAGAAAGGTTTTGAGATATGTTGCTTGGGACCAAAGTGCAGGACTGATGGACAGACGGATGGACTGACCAACCAATATTGTCATCCATAAAGCCCCACTACCACTAGCGAGGAGAGCTAAAGAAAAGCATGTTATTTGTTATTATTTCATTTTTACAAGGCAGGAACAGCATCAGGTGAAAGTGTAGGATGGTGGTGTGGGATGCTCACGATTCTCTCAGCAGCAGTGACTTTCCAACCAATCACCAAAAAGAGGAGCAGGAAGTCAGATCTTGGCAGAGAGCAGAGGGTTTGACTGGGGACATGGAAGAACAGACTGGTTCCAGAGGGGCACAGTGGGATTGTTACCCACAGTGACCTGCACTGTGGGGGACTGCATGGGAAGAAAATAACTAGACCAGTGAAACTGCTTGGATGGATTCTGTTTCCCAGCAGTAGCACAGCAGATTCGAGGCCAAGATCACTTGTTTGTTTCAGCTGTCAAATATCTCTATTGAACATAACTGTTCCTAGACTAGTTATGTTTGCTAGTTTGGTTTTAATCTATACCTATAGGGAAGATTTGATGGGCATGCTCTTTTTCAACAACGCCACATTTTGAATTGATATACTGTAATGCAGCTCCAAAAAACATTCCTATGGTAAATTAACCTGAAATATCCATAAGTGAGAGTACAACTGCCCCTATCTACACATATAACCATGCTTGAGGTAAATCCTCTAAGTGCTTTACAATTTTTGAACAGACAGCAAACCCAGCCACCTGTAATAAATAATGCTAACCTTCACACAACTACTATCAGGTGAACATACAGTTCATACAGTATGTACCACCTCCATTTAATTAAAGTGCGCTGTGGGCATGGGCCCTGTGCCATTCAACCAGGGAACAAATGTAGCACCTCTCTGTGCCCACATAGCCCACAGTGATTCCCCTGAGACATGTGAGGTTGATAGTAGAAACAAAACCAGATCAGGCGCAACAGGATTCCTTTGTGTGCTATAGATACACAGGCCTTCTATTACTGAGCTCAACGCTCTTCATTAACCATATGAACCCTAGTGTCCCTATTCCGGGGTGAAGATTCTGCTGTTTTTGGTGAAGAGATTTGGTGTAGAACGAAAAAGGAGGTCCCTAGCATAGAGCTCCAAATGGTTAAATGGCAACTTTACTGTAAAGTCTAGCAAACCCTGTGAGATTTTTTTCTGATACAGAGAACTGGCCGGTAGCACTCTCACAATTCTCTCTCTCTCTCTCTCTCTCTCTCTCTCTCTCTCTCTCTCTCTCTCTCTCTCTCTCTCTCTCTCTCTCTCTCTCTCTCTCTCTCTCTCTCTCTCTCTCTCTCTCTCCTCTCTCTCTCTCTCTCTCTCTCTCTCTCTCTCTCTCTCTCTCTCTCTCTCTCTCTCTCTCTCTCTCTCTCTCTCTCTCTCTCTCAGACTGTACTGAACAAACCAAGTGTAATACCCAATGATTGATGCATTGCCAACAGTACAAACTTTTCACTGTATGTACATGTCACTTCCATTAGAGGCATCATGGTTCCCGTTTCTCTGTCTGACTGAGGGCCCTCCTGAAATAGAGCACATCTGTGCAAATCAATATGGAACCAATTAATGTTGGACAGTCAGGCAGGCTTTAGAACCCCCACACACATACACTATACACACTTCCCACTTAGCTTTGCAAGATTATTCTCTCTCTCACACACACACACCTCCCACTTAAGGCCCGTTCATAGTCCCTAGATGGGTCTAAAACGTGCGTCAGGGGGTGAGGGATTCCGTCCGTTCTTTACAGACGCATGCATAGTCGCTGACGTTAAATCCGTAGGAATTATAACGTTGGGCGTCGTACACCTATTAATCCACTAGATGGCAGCTGCGAGGTTTTAAATGTTGTGAAAAGTGTTGCCATGTCCGCTTATTATAAGCGACTTTGGGCTTATTTTTCTGTAAAGTTACTTGTAAACAAACATTGGTGGTTGCGGTTTTATTTGGGCTTGTTTCTAAAGTGTAGTTGCTTATTTGGGCCAATTATTATTTAAACCAGTGATTCTCAAATAGATATTGTAGATCTGCTATTTTCATGTGATGTGGCCTAGTCGATTATTTTGGGCTTGTTTTCATAGACCTGGTTGCTTATTTCTCTCACAAAACCTGGCAACAGCGCTAAAATGGACGCCAAAACAACGCAATAAAAGACACAAACTAGTCCACAAAGTAGTGGACTAGTAGACAAAAACAATGGTTGTCTACAAAACGTGAGTTTCGACCCATACTGCACTGTGCTATATTATTTGTGTGTGTGTGTGTGTGTGTGTGTGTTTAGGGAATGGCTGGCTGGGTTCATTTTGTCACAGTAATTAAGTACATTTACTCAAGTACTTCCACCACCAACGTGGGTCTTTTTGTGGAGAAAGAGTGCCCAAGGAAAACTTTTTTTCCCTGATATACTGCCAACGGTTTCAACTGGTACTACAGGCAACGTACAAACGAACGTACGTCGGCCTGACGGTGAATGTTGATCGCACGGACGGAAATCCTGGAGCCGTAAGTGACGGAGGGGGAGACAAAAACGACAACGCAAGGAGCGCTGGCGCTGGTTACGTATCCTTACGTCCGACTATGAATGATACTTTAGCCATGCATGATCTTTGTTACACACACACACCTTCCACTGGACAATGCTCCCTCACATAAAAGTATGATTCTCATTGACATGCCATTTACCAGTAGTTCAGCCACTGAAGGCTGTGAGAGGAGGAGGAGGAGGTGGGTGAGAGAGAGAGAGAGAGAGAGAGAGAGAGAGAGAGAAGGAGAGAGAGAGAGAGAGAGAGAGAGAGAGAGAGAGAGAGAGAGAGAGAGAGAGAGAGAGAGAGAGAGAGAGAGAGAGAGAGAGAGAGAGAGAGAGAGAGAGAGAGAGAGAGAGAGAGAGAGAAGGAAGAGGAGAAGGAGGAAGAGGTAGTGGTGCAGGTGTGGTGGTGCAGGTGTGGTGGTGTTGTTACCTTTATACTTCTCCCTGACGTTCTCGTACGCCTGCACATAGTCCTGCTCTTCTGGGAGCCGCTGGCCCGGGTCAAACATGGACATAATGGCCAGACAGTCTTGGGTACCACTTCTGTCTTTCAAATCTCTGGGTCCTTCCTTTAACTCTTCTGCAGACACTTTCTCAACTCACTCTAACTGCTGCCCTTCTGCTCTGAGAGCACCCAGCCCTGCTGTCTGTCTGTCAGCCTGTGTGTCTCTCTGTCTGTCTGTCCCTTCCTTCTGTCTCTCACTCTCTCTGTCTATCTCGCTCTCTGACCCACACTCACTTACAGAGTATTCCCTCTAAAGCAGTAGATTTAGTTCCGGACCACCACCCACCTCCACCACACCAACACTACTACCACCACCACCTCCACCAGCACCACCGCACCCCTCCTCTCTGTTTGAGAAATACCAACACACGCGTCAAACCCTCCTCCTTAAAGGCACAGAGGCTCACAGACCACAGAGTCTGATATTAGGAGAGAGACAGAGGCACCAACTCCCCCTGCACACACACACACACACACACACACACACACACACACACACACACACACACACACACACACACACACACACACACACACACACACACACACACACACACACACACACACACACACACACACACACACACACACACACACACACACACACACACACACACACACACACACACACACACACACACAGCTCCACCCCAAAACAAGAGAGGCACACATGGCTACACAGTTAACCTAACTCTGAGAGAGTGGATAACAATGGAACCTTCAGAGTTAAATACGATACTGAGGATTTTGCAGTGCACACCAGCAAGAGCATATGACTGAGCTGACTGCATGGAAGGTTATATGCGTTCAAACTGGCAGGTTTAGTGCATCATGACTCCCGATGTGCAGCTTAAAGGAAAATAATAATAAAAAGTTATTCGCATAGGCCTACACTATTATGGTATTCTTCAAAACCATGTGATATTCCCAGAACAGGATGACGGCAGATTGTAAAGTTTGATGCCAGAAGACCACACCTCTAAAGCTGAGAGAACACTGGATCAACACCAACTCATACAGCCCATGCTGTAGTTGTCCTGGTTTAACCCGATAAGACCTGAAGCCATTTCTACAAATGTCTTCTAAATCAATCAACAGTCAAAGTTTTCTGAAAAACTATTTTTTTTCTGAAACTTTTTCATGTCAAGGAACCCCAAAGTTATATGTATTTGGCTGCCGACCCCATTTAAAAAAAATATGTTCCAGGGACCCCCCAGAAGCAAATATTTGAGTTAAAATGGTCGCTTTAAAAATATATATATATTAAAAGATTTACACAATTTTTCAATAAAAAAAAAAAACAGATCTACAACCTCATAGCACGGCACGAAGTGACGCGCTATGATCTTGTATATCTGGTATTTCTGAATAGCCAACCAATATGCTATATATATCAAAAATCTAAAATGACAGATGTCTTCCCGGTTTTAATGGGTTAAACCACAGCACTAGGCTTCTGTACAATCATCATGCTATCAACTTAAGAAGAAAACAAACAGTGGCAGCAAAAAGGGCTATTTTCAGCAAAAAGATTTGGTGTAGATGGAAAAGGTAAGGTAAGGCTAGTATAGACCCCTGGGGGACTCCAGTCAATGCTATATTACTGTGGCAATTGACATTAATCCGTTTCAACCAAATACTGCAGCTAACTTACTAAATGTTAGCCGATCCAAAAGCAACAACCCTGTCAATCAGGATTGGGAACAGTTGACTTTGAAAGCACTTGTACTGTTACCTTTGGACATAAAACCATTGTTATGATAACAAGAGTTCAATTCCTTTTGGACGACGAAGAAAACTTGCTTCCTGAACTGATTGAATTGCAAAGGGGATTGACCTCTGTCTGCTGCCAATATATCTAAACAAAAAGTGAAAGGACTTCAGTATCTATTTTCTTTTCTTACAGCCTCCAAGTTTCACTTCCCTATGCTGACTTCCTAATTGTGGGAAAGTAAAGCCTGATTTTATAGTTTGACATTGGACGCCAAAAATAGCCAATCTACAAGCTTGCTATGCATTCTGGGCATAATTTGTATACATTAAGTATTAGAAATCAATTAAGTGACACAGATTCTGACAATAGTGAAGAGATACAATATAGCCTACTGTACACTCACAAGACTACACTGAGAAATACAGCTGATAGAATGACTGAGATGAGGATTCCAAGACATATTGGAACAGCTACAGTACATGTACAGTATGGGGTCTTCCTGCAAGGAAACTGTGATTGTGAAGGCTGTCTGGGAGTCATCTTCAACAGGAAAATAGATATATATCAGAGGAAATGGTCTACAAATATGAACCACTCAAAGAGGAAATTGAAAGTGTGTACTTTATGGAAAAATACTTTATTCATACTCGCATGTGCTGGCAAAGATATTGATCAGGGTGGAACGCGACATGCATTGCATGCATTCATGCGTTTGCGTTTGTGTGTATGTATTCGAAGGAGATAGGCGGAGAGGCAGAGTGTATGTGTACATATTGTATATGCATGTGTGTAAAAGAATGTAAACATGCCTATAACATGTAAGTAATGAGATTCATATCCTGACAGACTTCATTCAGTTTCCAACCACAAGGAGGTTTCCATGTTGATTCTATTTAATACACTGAAAGACCTCCTACAACACTGTTTTTTCTATTTTATTTCAAGGACCCCCAGTTTGATATGCATGGGGGTCCATGGTGCCATGGACCTCCATTTGATAGGATTGTCATCTCTGGGATGCAATCTACACAGTAAAATACATTATCTGTGTTAGACCATGACCCCCATGGGTCCATTTGGTTCCTAAATAATTTAGCCGGGGACCCCCTGGAACCCCCTCAAGGACCTCTAAAGGGTCCCAGGACCCAATGTTGAGAACCAGTGTCCTACAACACGTTGCAAACATGAGACACTAATTACTGTTGAAATGTGTATAAAGTATTGTTGCAATGTCTGTGCATTGCTTGCCACAACAATATGCTGGAATTCAGTTCGGAAGGCAAGCACCAAAAAGTCATACATATTCCACATCATTCAAATCAAAATGATTTATGTACAGTACATCTATTGTGTATCCATCTATTATGTATTTTAGATTTGCTATTTATTTATTTTGTGCCTCCATTTCAAAGTTACTTATTATAATCAGATTGTTCCACACTAGTGTAACAAGAATTCATTCAAGCTGGATGAATATTGTATCATGATATTCATGTTGCTATTGAGCCAACAGGTATCCGTTTGTATGCACATCTAGCATTAATTAAGAACATAGCATTGTTCTTCTTTAATCTCTATGTAACTTACAGTACTGTATATAAAGCAAATAGCTATTGGAGTGCGTTTGATGACTCAAGTTTGATCATAAACAACATTATTGGGCACATAACATAGCCTGGTATAATCACAGTTACATTTTCAGTTTGGTCCGTCAAATAACAGCACCCACTCAGATCGAATGTGCTGCAGACATATGTGCATGTTATCACTTTCTCATACTGCGGGGCCTTGGTGGTGTTTACAAAGCAATCAGGAAAATGTGGATAAATTCCACAGAATGAAATAAACCAGTGAAACCGCATACAGAAACTATTGCTAAATTTCCGTGAATAAATCGTTCATGTGTGGAACATTTAGATATTTCAACATTTCTACTTGAAATGTTGCCACAGTGGAACTTGGAGGAGGGAGTGTTACATACAGACGGTTTCTCAACCAGTGAGTTACAACTGGGTCATGGTCCCATTTTGTCAAGGTCATGGACATGTGCGGTGGGTGAACAAACTAAAACATACATAGCACTGCAGAGGTCTAATTTGGAGTTTGTTCAAGAGGTGCATTTGATATAATAGGAAGGTCAATCTTATTACTAACCTTCCTTCATCTCTTTTCTCATCTTTCTCTGGATTATTTCTCCCTTTGATGGTCCACTGTGGAACCTTGGGCCGTCAACCTTTACTATTATAGAGTGTGGAGCACTGAGGTAGTGCTCTAGTTAGAAAACAGGCCTTGATAGCCACAGCGTTGATATACTGAATGTAATAGATAAGAACTTCAGAATTCTCCAGGTGCTCAACCGAACGCTTGTTTTGCATGCAGAATGTGATGTGGAGCGAATTGCCTTCGTGATATATCAGGTCGTATTGTTTTAATATCATTAATTTGCTGTTCTTTTATTCACATATTATAGAGGGAATCTCCCTTATTTATCAATGAAAGTGTGAACGGTAATTTCTGTATATGTCGTCTATAAACTGGACTTTAGGGTTTTATTGAACCAAGAGTGACAGGTCTGCCACGGCACATCACCTTCCATCTCTCTGTCTCTCTCTAGTAGCCACAGTTTGGGTGTAGATTATGTCTCTCAGACAGAAACAGTCACTTTTGTGTGTCTTTGTTTGTCCAGTCAGCCATGGGGGGCTGGGCTCTGGCCCCCATGGCTGACTGGACCGCCGGCAAATCCTCCCATGCCCATTGCTCTGGCTGTGGCATAGTGGTTTCTCTGTGTTCCTTTACAAAACATATAAAGAAATAAGGATTAAACGAGGCATTTGAAGAAGATTTCCACCTCCCTCCACTGTTCATCGATTGCTGCTGTGTTCACTGACGTGTTATGTAACTTCAACTACAACCTCAGCACTGTCAATCTAGCAGCTACCTCACAGGCAACTTGAATGCCAGGAAGAAAAGGTTAGAGAAATGTTTCTGATGATTTTGTTTAAGTTTCATAGACTGAACACAGGCTCTGACCAATGATTTACTTCAAGGAGCTATAGGCCACATTTAGTGAATCCTGAAAACCAACCACAAAGTAGATATTTAGACATTCTAATTGGTATGACAATGTTAAATGTATTTATTATTTATTTATCAGATGAAAATGCCCCATAAATACTAAAAACCTTTTGTCAAGAGCTTAAGGAAGGAAGGCATGCACAGAAAGCTCCCTCTGCAGTTTACCAGCCTTTGGCTACTGTCCTCTAGTGTTCACTGTGAATATTGCATAAATTCATCTCTTAAGAATACAGTAAATAGTAGTAGTATTTACCAACCCCAGTACGGGTTAATTTCCACATGACCACAAATATCATGAGCACTCATGAAATGTCCCTTAGGTTATTCCATATAATTTCTGTATATCCAATCTGGTTGTGTCTGGTTGCATTGAACAGGTTAATACTATAAGTTCGACCTAGAATACAGTACCTAGAATCATGTTAAACCAAATATTGCTTGGGGTATTTCAGTCAAACTGAAAATATAAATGAATAATTGAAAAGGCTTCAGATAAATCTAAGAAAAGACTGTGCACAAAGTCCAGCACTGAAAGTAATTGCCTAAATAATTTATTTGACTTTGCGAATAGCAGAGGTTTGATGTTTTAAGTTTTAGCTGGGATTTCCCTGGAGAATGTACACAGGCAACATAAGGACATAATTTTGCAACACTAAAGGCCTGGTGGCATACTGAAAAACCACTAACAGTAACGGCAGGTGACTGTTAGTGAGTTGGATGGCGAGTTGGATGGCGCAGCAATCTATATTTGCTTTAACATTTATGTTCCCTCTGTATATTAAAACAAACGGAACACAGGGAGAGTTAGCTGCATTTATTGCAAAACAATAGCTCCCAAGTGCAAATTATTGTTGTTTTCCAAATGAATGGTTATTGGAGTTATTTTTGGCAAAGAAAAGGGACATTTTGTTGGCCTGGTGGGGGTTCTCTGAACAATTATATGGGAAACAGAGAAGCAGAAGCAAGCAGTTGCCAATTGTCTTATCTTTTGCATCTTATAACACCCCCTCACTTTCTCTGTGGGTTTCGGTGATGAGCTAATACACCAGTCAGGGATGTCTCTGCCCGAGATTTCACTAATGATACACTGGTACCACCCACCAGAGCCGTCTGGGAGAAATGCGGGCCCTGTGCGAAGTCGTGTGCGCGCGGCGCGATTTGTTTTGGGGTTTTGGGCGGATATTTCCGAGTTTTTGGTGGTTATTTGCGGTTATTTCTTTTTATAACTCTTAATAAATGTGATTCTGTTCACTTAGAAAAAGAAAAAAAAACGCACCGGGCTCCCCCAAGTGCGGGGCCCGGTGCGGCCGCACCGCTCGCACTACCCTTCCTGCGGTCCTGCCACCCACACACACACACACACACACACACACACACACACACACACACACACACACACACACACACACACACACACACACACACACACACACACACACACACACACACACACACACACACACACACACACACACACACACACACACACACACACACACACACACACACACACACACACACACACACACACACACGATAACCAATGCCTATGTTATAAACTACAGTAATAATAGGCCATTGAAACCATATCTGTTTCCCCAGGGGCAAACGCTTCAAATACCAGGACATAACAGATCCCTGAGGTTCTCATGGAGGGAGAGTGGGTGCAACCCTTCTAAGTTCTCACAGGCTAAACCTGAGATGGCAAGAGGTAAAGTTTGAGATTTGAGGACAATAGGTAGATTCCTAAGGCTGCATGCAAAATAAGATGTTTTAGTTGTAGAGCGCATAACTTTTCAAAACGCTACTGACCCCATTTTGTTCGGCACTGCATTTTAATCTGGACAGATAGGAACGGAGACTTTTGAAAGATTATGACAGACACCCACATGCGCTTGCTGACTGTGTGTTAACAGTCAAGATGTGTCCTTCCTGATTTGTCAATACCCTTTTCCATAAGAAAACAAACAATGTCTTGACAATCAGTATTTCATCCATGGATAACGAATAGCAGTTGTTTGCGTACCTTGTTGTCTATGCCAGTGGTTCTCAAACATTTTCATGTCAAGGCCGCCCATTTTAAAAGTTGTGTCAGGGAACGCCTAACCCTAACCCTAAAGGTCCTTACACACCGGGGCGATTTTTTCGTGCGAATAATACGCTTTTTTTAAAAACCTTATAAAGTCAATGCAAGCGTACATGGCGCGAAAAAGCGGAAAAGCGAAGCGAAAAAGCGTCTTTTAATTATTCGGAACGAGTCCGAATTTTGCGTATATTCGCCACATTCGCCGGTGTGTAAGGACCTTAAGAGACAAATATAGTTGTTGAGTACATAACTGTCTATACTGTGGGTGGGGACCTAACCTGAAACCTAAACATTCTCTCTTCTTGCTTGTGAAATAATAGTGAAATGAAACTGTCCCTCATTTTGTAACCCTCTCAATGACCCCTGGGGGTCCCTGGACCCCATTTTGAGAACCAGTGATCTATTCTAGCTTTTTTTGCTTGATTTGTTTTCTGCCGTTATTTGTTTTTTCAAAATTTACTATCTACGATCTGCAAGCTCACAACGCATCACATCACAAAGCGATATGTTACGAGCTTATACTGTATATTGGCTATTTTAGCTATTTGTGAAAGTATAAAGGGCTTGAGAGGTTAATTCAATGCACTCACTAAATGCACATGTGACTTTTTGGAAATACGTCCACAGATTTCTAATGACACATTAAGGTTTAACTGTTGTGTCTATTTGTTTTGTTTTTTTATCCTGATCACATCCTTGATTAACTGAAGTGTCTTGGGGAACCCATCCAGAGTGCTACAGTTAAGTTAATAAGCTTAAGCAACTGCGTAAATTTGCCTAAATTAACATAAAACTGCTTGGTAACACTCACTCTGCCAGCACCGTGTGATTCCCAAGCTGTCTGCAACCTGATAACAAATGGCCTCTCTCCAGTTGTTGTGACTTGGAACGGCAACAACAGCCTTGGCCCTTGCATGTCTAGCACAAAGCTGATGAATGGCGACAAGACTATTATGGCTGCAATCCAGAGAGCCATTATTAACGCTGTCATTCTTAATCTAAAATAGTTGTTCTGAACCGGAATCTGGCATGCCGTGTTTAGAAACACTAGTCATGACTGACTCATGACCATGATAAACCACCACTAACTCTCTGTCTGTTTCCTACTCTGACAAGAAACAAAACCAAAGGGACAAATTCAAGTTCTGTTTCCAGTCAGCTGTGCGATAATAGAGGATAGACTGTATTAACTGGGATGAGGTGCAGTTACTCACATACTGTGTCCAAACCCTAACCCTCACTGCTACACATTGAGCCATATGGTCAATAGCTAAGAAATGCTATGCAGAATATTGTACCCGTCAGATGGAGACCCCAGCAAATATCCATAACTTCATGAAGCTAATCTATCAATGTATAAAAAATTGCAGGCATAGTAATTCCATAATTGTTTCCCAAATAAGCGTTTGGATGCGTGTCTACATAAAGGCATCAAAGCAGACTGTGTATGAGCACAAGTGTGATGTACAATATGTTTAAAAAACATTGTACAATTCATATTATCCAGTAACTCTACAGTGTGTCCAAAACTGTAATCAGATCCCAGTGTTGAGTGGACAACTGGACAATAGCCCACTCACATGATACTGCAGCAGTATCTAAGGACCCCACCCTGCCAAATCAATATCAGAGAGGCACAAGATGGGAGGGGGGATAAAGAGGCTGGTGATACTGCTTATGGTCCAGAAACAATCTCAACTCTACACCGCAGTAAGTGCTGAGACAGCAAGATGGATCACCTCAGGCCTGCATCAATGGCCAGATAGCTGGAAATGGATGATGAATGTATATGCTGACAAATCCTGACTGTTACAGGTACATTTTTACAGTTTCAGTGTTAAATTTACTGCGTAGCTAGCAATACTAGGCATGTTCTCCCAGATTGATAAATTGACACTCTGGCAGGCTGACACAGCACCAATGGTATCGAAGGAACATAATGACACGTCACTTATGGGCTTGATATATACTTTGTTGCGTGCGTTGTCGTGCATTGAAAATAGATACAAGCTCAAAACACGTCGCAGCGCGATGCATTATGAGTAGGGTGACCACCTCCAAACAGGCCCATTGCAGGACAGGTGAACCCGTTTGGAGGGACAATGCGGGACACATGGGGGGGGGGGGGGGGGAGGGGTGTACAATTACACAAGCTTTAGTAAGTTCTCACTATAAACCTCTTTGTTTCAGAGGACATATAGACACTAATAACAAATATAATATAAATACTGCATAAATATAATTTCCACTTAAATCAGTCATATTCTTGTCATCTCAACTCTACCAACCAAGTGTAGCCTAGTTATTAACAACAGCTTGAACACATATCTATAAACCAGAGAGGGTCGCTTGTAAAACATCTATGGCTTTGATGCAATAGATTAGATGTAGGCCTATTTGACAGTGCAGAAACATAACTGTCAACGAGCGTCAGCTGGACACAGACACACACACCTCCCCTCTGCAGTGCTCTAAACTGAAAGTGACTGGAGTCTGTCTCATTTCTCTCCAAAAGCCCTTGAATATGGGGAATATGGATTGAATAAGGATTACTGTGATTATGGTAAGCTCACATTTCATATAACACACACCATACAGTGACGGTCCAATTTCGGGACTGTCCCGCGAGATGCGGGACGGGTGGTCACCCTAATTATGAGAGCTCAACTAAGCATAAATCTAGCTTTAGAAGCTTAGAGATACTGTAGCTTTACTACATGTACCATTATTATTATGATGCATCACAAGCAATTACACTTCATATAATGACTGCAGATCGTTCAAAGGGCACCGGACAGGCTCTGATCTCATTATATCAGTTAATGCTGTGTGATTGGCTGAGGGGCATTCTAATGAGTGCCATTATCTCCCAATATATGTAGCTTGTCTGTAACCTAGTATAGTAAATGGCAGCCACCAGCTGTTAATAACAAAGTCATTTTTGTTTTCTTTACTTTCTAATACTAGATATTAGTAATGAAACTGTGGTATTATCACAACAATACACTCAAGGTCATGCCCAGCCCATGATATTGGCACTGGCCAGTACAGTATGCGAGCCACAGTATGATGATAATGTCTTGCATTTGCCTATGAATGCGACTGAAGCATGCATTCATGCTTAGGACATCCTTTTAGCCTAAATGTCTTACTGTACCACCGTGCTGTTTAAATTTCTGTCTAATAAAGTATTCAATCAATCAATTAATTGAAGAGCTTGACAATTATGCTGGGAACGTAACGGCAGCTTGTCCATGGCCCGACCTGGCCTTCATTTACAGTAAATTGGGGGTGAATTTGTCAATTCATTGTATACTAGTCGTTTTCTCAATTCCTTAACAAAACCTATTTTACAAAATCACTGATCGTTCCCAAAAATCTCAATCCAAGACATTTTGGGTTCAGGCTGAGCTGAGCTCAATGTTGCAGAAGCCTTCCATCCATGGTTAACACTTAACCCATCAAGAACTGGAACTGTGTCATTTTTAGATTTGAGCTAAAAAGCATTATTTTACACTTTGGGCTATTCAAAAATAGCAGATATACAAGCTCATAGCGCGGCACCGAGTGCCGCGCTACGAGCTTGTAGATCTGCTATTTTTGAAAAATCGTGAAAATGTGTGCAAATCTTTGAATATATATATTTTTAAAGCTAACATTGTTAACTAAAATCTTTGCTTCTGGGGGTCTCTGGAACACAATATTTTGATGGGGGTCTGCAGCCAAATCCATATAATTTTGGGGGTCCTTGACATGAAAAAGATTGAGCACCACTGATATAGAAACATACGTTTTTCAGAATGCTGTTGAGATTTAGGAGACATGTAGAATTGGCTTCAGGTCTCAATGGGTTAAACCCCTCGTAGCCACATACTGTATGACCGCCTGACTGTCCTACCTGCGATGCGGATGACAGCCCTCTCCGCCGGGTCCAGCACGTCTCCGGAGGCCGACTTGGAGCGTTTGATGCGGTGGTGCT
Organism: Gymnoscopelus braueri; assembly: GCF_963280865.1. Taxonomy (NCBI): domain Eukaryota; kingdom Metazoa; phylum Chordata; class Actinopteri; order Myctophiformes; family Myctophidae; genus Gymnoscopelus; species Gymnoscopelus braueri. The sequence goes on along the minus strand of NC_137613.1, from coordinate 21,360,970 downwards.
TGGGCAGGTTCCAGGGCAGCGTGTCTCCCAGTGAGGGCGGCCAGCTCATGGAGCTGAGGAGGTCACTGGTGCTCTCCTCTGAGGCCGCTCTGACCAGAGTCTTCCTCTTGACCTTCAACTCCTCCATGGTCTGGTTGAAGATGGATAGAAGAAACATGGGAGTTATACAGTCTTTACATACAAGAATAGAATAGAATAGAACAGGGTTCCCCAATTACTTTTCCCCAAGGGCCAAATTATGTCTCGGGTACCAAGCCGAGGGCCAGGGGCATTGAGGGCGCCGAAATCGCGCACGCGCGTTTAGTTTTTTATTCGTTTTTTTTCTCTAATCGAGCTAATTTGACACTGTGTTATTTTAGGCCTGGGATTCTTAAATCCTGTGTTGAGGGTCACACAAGGAAAAAATGCACTCTGGAAACAAAATAAGTCTGCTTGAAAAGTAATACAGATTAACAGCAGCCAGTTATACATACTGAAAATTAAAATAAGTCCAGAATCAACAATTTACTTACAGATGTGTCTGCTTGAACAGTAATACAGATTTTAAAAAAAAAGTATTTTCAATCTTTTTTTTTTAATGACAGGAGTCGTCGCGGGCCGGACAGTTGCCCCTCGCGGGCCGCAAATGGCCCGCGGGCCGCCTATTGGGGAACCCTGGAATAGAACGTTCACTAAAGTTGGAAATGTATTTTCGGACAAATGCTTTGCACAGTCCAATATACAGTACAAGCCGACAACACAGTTTGGCTGGCAAAGAATGGTAAACAAAACACATTATTATATGTATACATATTCATTAATATACATTTAGAGTATCTACATTTGGACCACCTCACTACAGTATCCATAGAGAGTACTGTCTCTTTTAGAGACTTGCTGGGAGGAGCAGGGCAGGTGTGATGCACAGAGTCAGCGCTGCTACGCTGCCAGCCTCCTTTTCAGCTGAGTCACCATCCAGCGCACAGGCTGCTCTCCACAGGGGCGCTGGCTAGCCCGCCAGAGCTTCTCCGATTGGATGAGAGCAGGCAGGACCATGGTCCCAGAGGTAACAGGGCGTAGAGCGCATCAGGAAGTCCACAGACTGAATATGATGCAACTATAAAGCCAAGCCGGTGTACAGTATCTGACTCTCCATGGTTTATTGTCAGTATTACATGAATACCATACAAAATGTAGCAGCTAACATTGTTTACATAGTGGCTTACGTGTGTAAAAAGATTCTATAAATTAGTTTTATTTAACATGCTTATATTAATTAAAATGTTAAACATTTTCTCCGGTTACTAATTCAATATCAATGTCAATTATAATACCATGTCGGGATAAGTAAGAAGGAATCAAAATGTTATGACATCATCTGTTCCACAGAGCCTACATACACATGGAGAGGAGCGCAGTACCTTGAGTCATGTTCTTCGATTTCTCCAGCGCCTAACAACATCAAGACACTAAGGCTAGCTAAGAAGCTTTCAGTGATGCAGGAGGACCATGACCATGGCCTTGGATTACAAACAACCTCACTAACAGTCTACCTCGTCAGACTACAGGGCAGCGGCCTGTCAGGTGTGCTGGTGAGTTACTGTACAGCGGCGCTCCTCAAGGAACAGTGCCGTCACCCCTCTGTCCAGTTGGACAAGGACAAGAAAGCCCAGGTGGAGAGCTTCGTAGTGTGGTGTGGCAACAATCACCTCCATCTCAACATCAGAAAGATCACGGGCAAGGTGGTGTTAAGGCCTCCAACTGCCATCACCACCAAGGGGAGGAGATGGAGGACACCTACACGTTCCTGGGAGTACATGAATAAACTGGACTGGCTCTACAGGAAGAGACAGAGCAAGCTATTCTTCCTGAGGTCCTTCAACATGTGCAACAGCCAATACGTTTTCCCTGTCTGTAGTAGCCAGTAGCCTCTTCTTTGCATGGTTGGCGGTTAACATCAGCACAAGTGTTAGGAAACTTTGTCTGTGTCTTGTGGCATCAGATCACACAGCATCACATGACTTCACAACTGAGCAGTTTAAAGTTTAGCAGAACATAATATAGCATAAATGGTAAATTCATATATCCAAAGGGCTTTACAATGTGCATCACATTCACCTATTCACGCACATATTCACAGCAGAGGAAACCACACAAGGCACCAAGCTGTTCATTGGGAGCAGTTAGGGGTTCAGGGTTCAGTCTTGCTCAAGATCGAACCGGGAACCTTCCATTATCCAAGCTGCCGCTCTAACTCCTGAGCCACTGCAGTGCATGAGTTATATGGACATGGCCATAACAGTATGAACAGAACAAATGAATACAGATTGCTAAAGCTCATTCAAAAGTCACAAATAACCTGTCCATTGGTCTTCACTCATTCAGAGAATCAGTGCAGACATGTAGGGCCAGCAGCTCAATACTTTATTGTATCTTTGTTAATTCATCTTGGTTTAGTTCTCGACTCTTATTGCGACATGCACCTCTCCTTTGTTTCATTCTCACTGCTGTTGCTATAATGATACCTGGATTTCCCTCTGGGGATCAATACAGGTTTAGCTTATCTTTATCATTGCTAGAGTAATAGTAATAGAGTAACAGAATACAGAAATACACAGTTGTAGTGGTTTACTGACCCATTGAAATGCAAACCTGTGCTTCTGAATTCCATTATCTCTGCCACAGACCGGCAAGAGTATTCTGCACTAGTCAGCAACTACTACTACTGCTGCTGCTGCTGAAATCCCTCCTCTGGGCTCACAGTTATTGCTGGAATTCAGTTTTAGCAGCCTTTCTGCTCTTCAAAAAAGATATCATGACTACGTTTTTGTATACAGGGGGTACGTGCAGATGAAACACTCTTTTTTAAGACTAGAGCTAAATAGCTTTAAGCAAATCACATTAAGTACTTATTGGGTTATCAAATAGCCGAGGCACATACTTCACATTTGGATATGTCAAAATTGGACATACAGTATGCCAAGACTGCCACAAGGCAAGGCATTACTATGAGCTATAACTGAGCCATGCGTCCTTGTTAAATAACACATACGGTTGCCTGCAGTCAGCAAGGCAGTGAAGGGAATGGAAATTACATTATATAATTCTGTGCGCCAACTTGTGAATTAAATATTAGAATTACCATACTGCAGAACATGTAGCCAATACTGAGTAGTACTACTGAGTCAGCACTACTCAGTGGGCTACTGAGTAGAACTGACTGGGTACTACTGACTGTAGACTACAGTAGTTACTTGCACCTGATAGATCAGAGGCATCCAGTCTTAACTCAGCAAAGTGCAAGATGATGTGACTAAAAAGTGACCGCTCACTTGAGAATGTGATGTAAATGTTACACACAACTAACATACAGATACCACATCAGTTTCCAAATCACATCTAGATATTATGCAACCAAACTGTGCTATTCAGGGTACCGTTGTTTTCTTTGTGTGGAGTGGACTGCATCCAAGCAAGTTGAAAGCATCAAGGTTGACTGTACTGTTACTAAGCAACCCTGAAAAGCACTAAAGTGAATGCTCCTGTCTCCTTAAAAAAAAAGTTAATAAGAGCTGGTGGTTTGAATGGCGTCTTGACGTTGCTGCCATCACACTGACAAGCTGACTGAGAGTCGTTTCTGGTCCAAAGAACCCCACTTCAGGTGACAGGTGACTGGCTTAATCACGTCTAATCCGTTGTTCATCAGCTGCATGCTAGATCAGCTGTCAAGTGCATTGGTAACCAGAGGATCCCCAGCAAAATGTGTTAATATAGCGTCACAATCATTTTAACCACTTTAACCATATTTTATACTTTGGCTATTCAAAAATAGCAATAGTGCTCTATGAGCTAGTAAATCTGCTATTTTTGAAAAATTCCTGGTCCAAAATATTTTTGAGATGGGGGTCTGCAGCCAAATACATACATTTTGGGGGTCCTAGACATGAAAAAGTTTGAGAACCACTGGTCAAGTGGGTAGGCCTATAGGCCTATACTGCTACTGGACCTTTTTCAACATAACTTTAGTTGAAAAACACTAAAGCACACAGCTGTAACCTTGATGGTCACTCCCAAACCAAACCACATTATCATTATAACAATGCAGTTGTTAATAGCCTATTTTATTTTTGGTAAATCCATGTGAAATCACCTCAAATGCGCTGCACCGATGTGTGAAAAGCAGGTGCCCCACCTGCCGGTTTGACAGGTGGATTTATGGTAGTGCGGTATGATGACCCAATAAAAATCACCCTATAATGTCCCATAAGCCCGAACTAATGCTCATCGTCGGCACAAAATCCAGTGAGCATTCTCCATCCATAATGCGGCAAAGAGTAAAGACACCTATTGTAGCCTAAAGTAGTACATTCCTTGTTTATACCCTATACTTACGCCAAAATCCCTGAGTAATATTTTTGCTCGCCGCAGTATCTTCCCGTTAAACAGCCGGATATTCCTGGACTCGCATCGAGGACTTGTCCCACACGCTGATTTTGGTTCAACTTCAGAGGCAATAAAGCCTGCCGATGCGATGCAGCAAAGGCGAGTCTGTCTGTCTGTCCTCCACTAATGTATGTAGACACTAGACAAGACGACCCGGCCGTGATGAGCTATATAGGAATCTATATCTGCTCCCATGCAAATACGACCGACGATGGTGCTGTTGCTGGAGGTCTTTCCTGCCAGCCTTTTACAACGACACAGTTTAGTTTGTTGCTGAATGACTACGACGATCGAGTCGCATGTGGATTAATATGAGATGAGATGAGAGATCTGATATCACATGGTTCCTGCGCGCTTGGACCCTGCAGGTGCAGATACCGTATCATTGGCAGCGTGCTGGTCCTGCATAATACTGTCGAAATTGATTCACACCTTTGTACGACAGTAACACAGAATACATATTTGCCGTGTTCAGTAAATATGAAAAAAAAAACAGGTGGTCTGTTGTGGCAAATATTCTTAACCTCGAATGTCGTTATAATAGTTTAAATTGGCGATTTTAAAGATTCTGCTCACTAAAATGACAAATGCCTATATTTATTTAAAACATATCGGAATCACTTTGACTGTTGTTAATCACAATCCAATACAAATACATTAACTAATTGACCTTACTCTAGGCTACAGTAGGCTATATCATTAATTAAGGGGAGCAATAATTGACTCCACCTGGCTATGTGTAATAGTCCTGTCCCACATTATGGCCTAATAATTAGGCTATATAATTTCCCTAAATAGGGAAGGGTTGGTTTTGAAGCTGACTACCTTTACCACTGCCGTAAGTGTATGGGCTCAAATCGTGTGTGTGTGTGTGTGTGTGTGTGTGTGTGTGTGTGTGTGTGTGTGTGTGTGTGTGTGGTACCCAAGAACCAGGCAGTAATGGGGGGCCTGTGCCAGATATTGTGCTGAGAGCGCCTCATTAATTCAACCAAGTGCAGCATCAAACCCAGAATAGCAGCAGAGCTCAGACAACACCATGTTCAAAGACCAAAATATTTGAATCTCTCAGACCCTACTTTTTGGTCTATCCCGGTGGTTCTTAAACGTTCTAATTTCAAGGACCCCCATAACTCCTAGAGTTACAGACCTGGCTGTAAGGGTCCCTTTGGAACCACGTCAAGGCACCCTGAGGGTCCCTGGACCCCACTTTGAAAACCATTGGTCTATCCAATTGAGACTCAGAGCCCCTTCACACTTCTTTTTCTATCTTTGTTTTGTTTCCCCCACCAACTTTTTTAACCTGATTTTGACCTAAAAGACATTAGTTGTAAAGTGAACAAATTAGTGACCAGCAGTTTAAGACCACCTGTTTAGGGATAGCTCCGGAGTCCCAGGTATTAACTTATCATTAACTGGAGTCCCCCAGAGGTCTATACTTGGTCCCCTCCTCCCCCCCCCCCACCAAATCAATATCTTCACCAAAAATGGCAGATCTACAAGCTCACATTGTTGTGAAACATGTTTTGCAATTTTTTGTCAGATGTTTGCCTATTATGACATGAATTTGACTCAGAAAAAAAACTGGGGAAAAAAACAATTCTAGGCAAAGTAACCTTTCCCAGATAAATAAAATGTAGAAAGAATAATCTTCATATGCTTTAAGAATCCAAACACAGTGATCACATCACACAAGCATCACCTCACTTGCTGACCCGAACAAAGTGGAGAAAAGGTTCCAGAACGTGAAGGATAAATCAAACTTTATTAAGGACTATAGCAAACACATGAAGACACATTTCTCACCTGTTGTGTGTCTTCTACCGTCATAGTTTCCGTCCCAGCTTTATGTCCACGTCTTCTCCTTCTCCTCACTGCAGGACCGGGTGCTTCCTGCTCTGCTGTGTCACCATCATCCAACTGGACAGACGCTACTTGCTTGTCCTTGGGCTTTCTCTTTTTCTGAAACGACATGCATTTCACATTGTTCACTTTAAATAATTCTTAATATAATACAACATTCTCATGTTATAAAACTGCAACAAGACACCATCAGGACACAAGGAAGCTGCAGGGGAAACAGTGTGTGTATAGTCTCGCGTAGCCAGACAACTATTCCACAATCTCTGAATGCTATATAGAGTCTGGAACTACAACTCCCAAAATCCGAGAGAGGAAACTGGCACTTCCGTTCATGAAAATATATTTTAAAATATCTTTGCACTTTACTTTTTAATTTCCATTTCTGCTAAGCAGCAAGCTATGTATACTTAGATGATTTGTATTTATATTAGGATAAATTTGCGCGACTGTAAAGACGAAACGGAAGAGGAGGCTCCACATCCGGTTTATATTCTAATCATGATCAGAGCTTCCGAGTCCCAGACTGTATGCCGGAAACATTTGAAAATTGTGGGAGGGAACAGTCTGGTAACGCGAGACTAGTGTGTGTATGACAGATGAACCAACAGTTTGTGTTTGTGGTGCCCCCTATGAGCAGAAGTGAAAGCGGTTTTGGAGGTGCGCTCTATTACAGAGGCCCCAGATTCCAATTTGGGTATGATTGGATTTAGCATTCATGATATATGGTGGGGGTTTTCTCTTAAGAAATAGTTTCCGCCCACAAATTTATGAAGGCAATTACAGGAAAAATGGTATGGAGTATCAAAACCCTGTTTGCCAGTCATTGTCACAAAACCATTTGTGCGGCCTGTTATAGCACCACCATGAGGCCAATTTGAAAAATTTGGGGTGAAGCTTCGTCCTTACTGGGAGTGTGTGCGCCAAATTTCACACGATCGGTCCAGCAGTACCTGAGATTAGCTGTTCACAGACACGCACGCACACACACACAGACGAACAGGGGCGAAAACATAATCTCCGCCTCCCTGCTGTTCGGCCTGGTGGAGATAAAAAGCCCCACTAGCACTCCCAAGAGCCCTGCTGCTCCTTACACCCAGTTGGAAATTAGCTGATGGGTGGCGCTAGAGGAAAACCCATGATTTCACCAAAATCAGTAGGGATTATATTGAAATATCCTGGCCAAGGGTTGCGCAAGAAACACACTGGGTCACCAAAATCAGTATGAATCATGCTGAGGGGGATGGAAGGGGAATGCCTCTGCTTTTGACATACCCCACTCTGGTCTAAACATTTTTAAATAACCGGTAGGGATGTTTTATCTCTGCTAGAGTCCATGCTAGCAGAACTCTGGCAGGGTTCTATCTTGGCAATCTAGCTTGTAGATTGGCTAGTTTTGACATTTGTTGTACAACAATACAACAAGTACAGGGCTTAAGTTGTAAGGAAAATGTCAACCCCCTCAGAAAAAACGAACCCTGGATACATGAAAGTCTACTCACTGCTGTATGGTTCATTTTCAAATAAATTTTAATGAAGTTGTTTCTAATTATAGAGCTCTCCAATCAAAATCACTCCATTAGATATCTGGCAAGCTATGTCAGGGCAGGACAAAGACATCCTTATGCAGAGGCCATTGATTGTAATTAGCACTGTCAGGTACACAAATAGGGGTTTGTTTTCCCCACTATTTCCCTGGACTGAATTTCCATGAGTGGAGTAATGCCACAACATCAAATGAGATCTGTCACAAAATGACAATTCTGTGACTCAAATTTGACTACTTTAAACACCTTAACAATGAAACAAGTGATACGATTTAATTGTTCTTCTTAGGATAGTGGGTAACTCACGTTGTCCTTGGTATGTTCATTGCAGAACTACTACAAAATTCAAAAATAATCTAAATATAATAGGCAATGTACATTTGTTTTTACAAAACGATTTTTCTATTTACTCACTGGATCCACTATGATTTAGAGATACTGAAAGCTTATGGTTTAAATTAAGTTTTTTCATTAAAAAAAAAGTATAGATAACATAATTGTTAAGAGTATAATTATATATTAGTTGTGATAAATCATGTAGTAATTGCAACCCATAGAATCAGCAATTAACACAACTAGCTAGGACAACACAATATTGGAATGCAGGATTACATGCTATGAGAATCATATACAAGCTCCAACTCATGCAGTCTGTATGACGTATACTTTCATTATGACCGAACAACAATGCTGTTATTCACTCAATCATGAAAGAAAAAAATGAACTCCTAATGAATTCATTCAGATCTCATACCACACTACAGAAGATAGGAATGTAAGGTCATGGATTTCAAAAGTTCAGCAGGCATTCATTGCTGTACTTGTCTCTGATTACTGTTGGACATTTGTCATAATGGGTCACGGCGCAGGACCTTAGCCATAACTTACTACTGATGATGTTAATGTCCCCTCAATAACTACGATTGAGATGGCCTTTAGGGAAGAGACAGTAAACCTCCCATTTGCTCCAGTGGAGCCGCTTACTGGCCAACAACACTGCCCAGTACCTCACACATCTTACTAAATGTAATGTATAAGTATGAAGCAGGTATTTACTGTGAAAGAGCATCCATCAATTTCCACTGGGCAGATTATTCTTTACAACAGGATAACGGGCCTTCAGCTCAATGGTGTGTAGTAGCATGACCTGAACTCCTTGTAATATTTTTCTATAATCAACTAAATTGATTAATAACTTATGCCGTTTTATACTTGTCGTACAATGGTGTCATGCAAAAATAGAGAAAATAGCTAAAATAGCTATAACCTACAAGCTCCCATGTCACCATGCAATGCTATTTTCAGTATTTTTCAGAATGTTTTTTATCAAGTTATTATTAGATTATTAAATACTAGATTTGTTTTATTAACTGTTACGCGGCAGCCAATTTGCTCTGATGTCATGCATACACAAAGTATGATTCAAGACCAAAATGGCCGCAGTGTGCATATGGTGGTCAGGGCTACTGCATGTTCTCCATGCTCAAGCTTAATCATTTAATTATTATAATTTATTCCCCACTCCTTTAGGGTATTTTCTGTCACTGAACATTTTTTAAATATGTCCTCTACATTTACCCAATCTATCTATTAGGAGCAGTGGGCGCCATTGATACAGTGCCTGGGGAGCAGTAGGGGGTTAAGTGTCTTGCTCAGGGACACTTTGACAAACAGACTGGGCGGACCGGGGGGCGGACTGGGGGACCTTCTGATTCCCAGACGGCCTCTTTACCCATTCAACTACGGCAGCCCAGCTTCTGGTGGCAATTAACATTAGCCACAGAGCTCTTCTTTGCAGCAGAGAGAAGTCCAGCTCTCTGTCAGCAAACAGCATGTGTTGGTGCTCCAACACAAAAGCCGGTTTCAAAGCAGAGGTTGAGATACCCAAGAACTGATGGTCACTATGTTAGCAAGGCAGGCATGTCTGAACGCTATTCTCCATAGTGAGGAGAAGAAGAAAAACCCCTCTGTACACCCACTTGGTGCAGTAGGAGAAAATGAACCATTGTTGGTCCATTACCACCTCACAGACAGAGGCTCCCGCTCATGGCCACAATCAGGGGCCAACTCAAAAAACCTCTTGAACTTCACACACACACACACACACACACACACACACACACACACACACACACACACACACACACACACACACACACACACACACACACACACACACACACACACACACAGGTCTGTTGTCCATTTGCTGTGCCAAAATTCATTCTCAGAGCCTATTAGTTTCACATTATAGTCCAAAATGAGCTCACATGTACAGTAGTGTAGTGTTGTGTAGTTAGTAATGGAACAGATGCCAGCTGGGAGGCTCTGCTATACAGACTATAGGTGTGGAAATAAACAACTTCACATGAAGAGATGCCACAGTTGGATGTTGGCAGGGGGCTTGCGAGAAGTGAGGTGACACAGGATCAAAGAGGTATCAGTGTGTGTGGTGGTGGTGGTGGCTGGTAGCCTGGGACCAGACGAATCTGCCAGTGCAAATATAGTCTGGCTAGGCGAGGCTAGGTGGCTGGGGGTCAAAGCCTGTCAGAAGGCAAAGAATTCCTAGCAGTCCCCCTGTTCTATGTTTATGGTTCCACATCAACACAGTCTCATGTTTAAAGGTCTTCATAGCTTTCCATAAATACAGGTAGAATATCTACACACAATACACATTTAGCAGGCCAATAGATTGTTACTTAAACAAATATGGAGAATAAACTAAAACTGAATAGTCACAATAGGGGGATGAGGAAAGTCGTAATTTTCAGTGGCTAATTGAAATCTATCTTAAAATAATTTACTTTTGACAATCGACACTGTTGTGAGATGAAGCACAAATTAGGTTTAAGTCAAATTTAGATGCTGCATACCCACTTCAAGGAGGCATCCAAGTACCATCAGCTCAAATGCTGCACTAGCCTGGCTCCAGACCATAATCAGGCTAATGCTGCTCACCTACCTGTACCTGGCTCAATGCAAACATTTGGCAGTTTGGCAGGTGCAAATTAAGACCAAATGCAGCTCAGGTGAGCCCTTCACTGCCTGTACAAACGGCGATTATTATTTTAAATGTAAATGCCATAAATTGAAATTCAACAAAATAATTCCAAATTTGACAAATATGGCATTTTAGGGATAAATACATAACAGAGAGGAGAGCATATGAAAAATGTTGAGGTTACACTTTTAGTTGGTGCCAGGTGAGTTTTCTAACTGAGCCATGGAATACTAGGCATTCAAATAATCTGATTAGGTCACAAATTTGTCTGGCTATCTGGCGCGAGGAGAAAATGCTAAATTTATTTCATTTATTTAAAGTCAAAATCTCAAGGCACGCCAGATGTGATGTATTGTGAGCTTGTACATTGGCAGCTTGTAGATCTAGCTATTTAAAAGGATCCCTGGCTAATAAGCCTTATGCCTTAATACATTATAATTGTCCTCCATTTCTAAAATTTAAATCACCTTAAATATTTTATTTATATTAGAAATAGTTTGTCTATTCATGTGTGGTCCAGCCCTATGGAATGCATGTTATGTTAAAACATAAATAAAATATTGTTTTGTTGCTCATATTAACCTTAGGAAGTATTAAGTTGTTTTTTAGTTAGCACATGCATTCCATACATTCCATAGGGCTGGACCACACATGGACCACACATGGACAAATGACATCAACGTTGATCCCCTTGAGTGAAAGATGAACTATTTCTAAAATGAATACAATATTTAAAGTGTTTTTAATTTACAATTTTAGTTATAGAGGGCAATTATTATTATTATTTTTTAAATGTGGGTGGATATAAATACATTTAAAATATTTGCCTACCGTTAAGATATTTGCCTACTGTAAAATACCAGGTTGAAATTGGTTAAAATATATATTCAGAATTTACCTTTATAAATAATCTATAACTTTGTGTATAGTTGTATTAAATAGCAATAGCATGTGTTTGATACAAAATCCCAAGGCACACCAGGACTACTATTTGGGAACCACAGCATAAAGCGGCCCATTTGATGAGAACATTTCCTGTGCAAGCAGTGCCTTCTGAAGTCCAAAAGAGGAATTGCAGGGAGGCCCAACGAGGATCATTGAGTCTGTATTATTCTATACAGGCTACTATAACTGCAGCCTTCGTCCTCACACTTTGACTTCTATGTTTACCCAGGGTGAGAAGTTAAGACGTGGCATACAGTATATTGACAGTTGGCCTCATATATCCCTTAACAGAAACAGAATCATGTCTACTATATTATTGAAGTACTCACCTGACTTGAAGCTTTTGACCTCGGATGCTTCACCATAACTGTGGAAACAAACCAATTATTTCAGCACGAATTCATTTGACAATCACCCACCATTTTCCATTATAAAATGCATCTTAATCTGTCAATAGCTAAAAGCTTGATAACTATTATACCAACTTTGTTTTTGTAGACTTTGGAAATAATATAATATAGCAGGGGTCTTCAATGTTTTTCAGGCCAAGGACCGCTGATAGCTTTTCTTATGCACACACATACACAGTCAGAGCTCGGTAAATTACAACACACACATGCACACACAAGTGAAAGCACAGAGAGATGAAGCAGGGACGCCCACTACATATTATACACATGAGTTGCAGATTTAACTTTTTATAGATAGCTTTTTAGAGTTGTTTGACAACTCTCATCACTGTTGTGCAAATTAATATTTTTTGGTTTGTCGACTTATCTTTTCTATTAATAGGCCTATGGTGGATACATGTTGATGTGTATTTTCAGACATTAACTACTTAAACCCTCAATACTAGTAAACTTGACCTTTGGCTTAGTCTGCTCTTTTTTCCCCCTCTACACCAAACCTCTAAACCGGAAATGGACGATTTACAAGCTCACAACGCCTCGCAGTGCGAGACGTTGTGTGCTTGTAGATCGGCTATTTTTGGCTAACGTTCCTCTCAGAATAGGGATGCTACGGCTGAAGTGGTTAATGGGGGAAAAAAACTACACAAAGATTTGGAGATCCCCCTGTACTAACTCTGAAGACCCCTGTAGCATCAAAAAAGGTTCTGTGGACTAACAGAGAAGAGGGTGCAGGGGGTCATTGCACACTAGCAACTACAGTATATTAGTTGCATTATCAGTATTGACAATGGTTTCTATGATACTGAAAATTACTCTAGCAAGAGAAGACATAAAATATAAAACATGTCATTAGGCTCTCAGTGTGGGCTATGGTACAACCACACATAGAAAATAGGTTATATTCTCTGAACATTTATGACATGGGTAGGTATGCATATGATGGTTTACAACAATTTGAAAATAGACTTGTTTTAATGTGCCATTGTGCATGAAAGACCCACTGTACCCTCACAAATAGTTATATGTATATTTAAGCAGCAATCAGCCAAGGCCAACCACAAAATGCTTCCTGTGCCAAGTCACAGCAGCTTCTGGAAAATGTGGGAAAAGGGCTGTCTTGGAAAGGAAAGCCTAACAATTTACAATTACGGGATGAGGGAAAAAATAGAACACATTTCCACTTAAAGTACCGCCCAGGAACCCAGTTGAGCCAAGTTTGTCTCCACATTGGCATGAGCTTTCCAGTTTACTTGTGCCAGTCTTGTAGTACCAGCCTATTGGTGGCCTCTGCCTATTAGGAGAATACTACAGTACAGAGGGCCCACCTACCTTCCAGGTACCTCTCCAAGGAGGAGGATGAGCTTTGGTTCCAAGCATAGCAGCAGAAGAACAAGGCCCAGACCAGGAGGGTGGCCAGCACCAGAAGCAGAACCCAGAGAAGCCGGGCCACAGCCGGGTTGGTGATGGCCCAGGCCATGAGGGTATCCATGATGAAGTTGAAGACTGAGTGACAGTCTGTCAAGTGCGTTCCAATAGACCTCCTGTGCGTGTGGGTTTCTGCAGGGCCGGTGTCTCCTCTCAGGGGAAGGCACAGTGGCTCGTAAACGCAGGAAGAGACGGCCTAGGCAACAGCAACCACAGATGGGCACCAGCTGTTCCAGGAGCAGCCCTCAGCCCACGTCAGCTCTGTGCTTTCACTTGTGTGTGCATGTGTGTGTTGTAATTTACCAAGCTCCGACTGTGTATGTGTGTGCATAAGAAAAACTGCTTACAGAGGAGTGGCTAGCCTGGAATCTCCAACGGCCAGTCGGCCACTCCCCAGGTGAACATCAGAGTAAACACATATAACATGCACATACCACACTCCAGGATCCTGCGCGCTAATAGTAAGGGGGCAACTCAGAAATGCACCTGGGGCACTTTCTCTGCACTGCTTGAATACCTGTCAACCATCATTTGTGCAGAGAGAGGTGTGTGGGGGCATGTCTGAAGGGGATGATTGTCGAAGGAGCTACAGTAAATACCATTAAAGATGCTGCCTATTTAGGCCATCCTTTCACCTTTTCAGAGTGACAGACAGAAAAACAGCCCAATTGTCTGTTCACTAAACCAGTTTAAAATGAATGCTTGCTGATCGCTCACCTTGCAACATCATGCCATTGTTCTGTAATAATGTACATATAAATATATACATATATATGAAGTCAATAAAGACTGGTTTCACCAGTACCCCAACATACACACGTTAAATATTGACTCAAAATATACTGTGCATGTCAAAATATTGCAAACTAAGGTGTGGTCACTGAAGCATCAAATATGTCAACAGAAACAACTCAAATGGTTAAGAATCCACATATTGTACTTCAGCCGTTGTTCTTAAATGTAATTAATATTAGCTGTGTAGCTGCCTGAGGCACTCTTGTGAGTCAACCATCCCAATAATTTCAATCTTTTTTTGTTCCTACAACTGCAGTATGCCATTTCCCAAATTCAGCCTAGAAATTCCATATCCATGCTTCTCACAAGCCAAAGCAGGCTCCAGCTCAGAAAATGACATTTTCCTTCAACTGTATCAAGTTTCATTTAATTGTGTACCACAATACCATTACACTGTGGCTTTTACCACACATAGTGCCATGTTAAATGTATGCTCAGCAGGAGACCCTATAGTGTGGGAGAACTGGAAAGGAATGCTGGGTCATGAAACACTGGGAAATGGATCAAGCACGCCATCTAGTGGAAAATGGTATGAACTGGAATACATTCATCAAATTCATTGTCCAAAGGTAAAGAGGAGACATATGAGCTTTATTTCCCATTTGTTATTGTACATACTGTTTGTGGTTGGATGTTCTGGGGAATATCAAATTTGTTTTAATACAAATGCTAATATATAATATAATTGATATAGTAATATAATACCATGGAGTGACACACTGCTAGTAGTTTGAGGAACATTGTGTTTTACACGGCATTATTCTTGTGTGTAAAACCTGTGTATTAAACTAAGAGTTTTGGGAGCACACAATAACGCCAAGATAATTTTCAAATGTAATTATGCATACATAATACAACTCAGGTAAACATTTCTTGGCATGTTACCCTACTATTAGCTACTGAATTTTCAGTCATAGTGATACAATAATGTCCACTTAATGTGTGCCATCTTACCACATGGTCAAGATTTTTGCAAACTCAGCAGAACTGAGTTTGCAAAACTGGGGGTTAAATAAGAATTGGAGAGGATGGATCAATTTAACGTGAAACATTGCTGATGTCCCTTCATCCACAGCTTCATCCTGATAAGTCCTCTAGAAGCCAGTAGTAGTAGTAGTAGTAGTAGCAGTATCAGCAGCAGCTCCCCAGTTTGGTGTCTGGTAAAAAATAATTAAATGGACAAAAAGCAAAAGCAATATATAATGATCATTTGAACACATTTGCTACATCACCGATATTAAAAAAATCCCTATCCCTATTAAACAAGAGATCCACCATTCATACAATTCTAAGTAATGATGTGGTAAAAAGAATAACATTGTTAACAAAATAATCATTTATCAGAGAGGACTCCCGATATTTAAATCTGATAGCTAATGTTGAACTGCGGATACCAATATCACTATTATTACCGCTTATTATGAATTTTTAACAAAAAATAACAATACAAATTTAAGTGTCTCCTTTAGTTATGGTTGGCGTTAGGGGCGGAAATCGCTAGGTAACTGACGATTCAATTCGATTCCGATTGAGAGGGCTACGATTCGAATATATTTTTGATTATTGCGATGCATTGGGATTAATTTACTCCCATTATCTTTTATTGATAATAAAAACTAATGGAAGAGATGTGTCACTGTCAGCTGGAAGGTTATATTTGCCAACATCAACAATTGCAGAAAACCAAAAAGAGAATAAACAAGTCCTTTTTTGTAAAATACTGACTTATAACAAAGGCTTCTCAATATTCTGATAACCAACCAAAATATGGCGTCCATGTCAGAATCGTGATGAATCGATTTTATTTTCCACCCATAGTTGCCATATAGGCTAAGTACATTTGCACATACCTGGAATTTATACTCTACATTTAATTCCCCTTAACTATTAGGAGCCATAAGCAACTACAGCACTGTATTGGGCAGCTACTGAGGAGCCGTTGGGTTTCAGTGTCTTGCTTAAGGATCCGACATCAGTTAACATCACATCAGTTACCATCAGAGGATGTACACAGACCAGCTTACCTCATTCCTGCTGCTGTGAGCTATCTTCTTCTCTATGTTCATAGCCAGCATCTGGCTACGGAAAGACAGACTCTTGGTCTTCTCGATCACTTGCTGGTATGGCGACACTGCATTGTTGCCCATCACCACATGACTCTGAGGGGTGAACGCCGAGATGTTTATCAATGTGGCAAAAGAGAGAGTATGAAACACCATGATACATGCACACTATTGGCTAGTTAGAGTAGAAATGAATGTTGTTTGCTAGGATAATGTCCTATCCAACTTTGCAGTGAGGGATGCTAGCTTTGGACTTTATAGTGTTGAGTGAGTTTCAGGGCTACTGTATGTGACCCATGAAACTCATTAAAAAAACAACCGTTGTTTAATTTCAGTAAATTGCCCCATTTCACACGATTAATGGCTTTCAATCTGAATTTTTTTTTTTGGAGCATGCAAGTAATTATTCGTCCTTCACCCTTGTCCACAAAGATGGCTGGTCCTGGTTTTCTACCATGAACCAGGAAGTTATCTGCGGTCACCTTCCTTACTTGTCCTTCTCATTCTAGTCGTTTGATCAAGGACTAGTGAGTAAACTTGCAATGCCACATGAACGCCAATGCCTACATGGCAGAATAGAACACCAGCAGCACCAGGGTTGCAACCCACTGCACTGGATTAAGTGGCTTTAACCAGAAAGTCTTCCTCCCTACAGGTGGTCTCTGAATGCAGTCTCACCAGTTTAGAGTCAATCTTAGCGTCTAGTCTGGCGTTACGGATGAGGTTGACAATCCATCTCTCCGCCTCCTCTGGAGTCATGTTGAGCTTGTCTGCCAGCATGCTGAGAGGAAGAAGAGAAGAGAGGGGACATGAGCTTAACAAAATATCCTCGGGGATAAACCAAAGTGTTTAATGTTTTTGACAGTTCACCCCATGGTGCTTGAAAAGCAGGGAGGGCATTAATGTCTATAGTTGTACATTTAAGTTCATTTGAAAACCGTTCCAAATTAATGCTAAATGATTAACTATAGTTCTAGATTGCCCCCTTTTTTTTCTTTACAAAGGTACAGTTGCATCTGCATTTTATTAAAGGTGAGAGGCTAACCCTGATATAACTGGTTTTGATGAGAAAACTTTTTTACAAGAGGCTTTACCTGATGCTGATACATTGATGGATGCGACAAAAGGTCTCAAAGATGAACAGTCGAGCATTCTCAATAAAGTCCTCAAGACAAGCGACCAGGAAGAAGTCATTCACAAGAACCTATACAGGAATAAGAAAACAAAAATCATTCAGCATGTAAACATGTGACGCCTCCGAGTGCAGGCGGAAAACATAAAATCCTATAGTAAATGGTCAGTAGTGCAGAGGTGTGGGTTGCACTGTATATACAGTAGATGACTTGTCCATCACGACATCATTGGTCATTATAAAAATAGCTAATGCTACATTAGAAAGGTACAGTAGAATAGTCTAATGATTAATCTCACACTGATTTCATGACAGAGATTGCATATGATAATTTAACCACACAATTGATAACTGGTCACTATTTAAAAAAATAAACACAACATTGATGATAATGTACAGAATCCATGTATGAATTACATGGTATGTATAGCCCAAAATGTTTCCACATGTCAACAAAACTGCATCGAAAATGAGGGGCTCTCCTTCAATACAATATGGTTTAATATAAGGTTGAATTAAGGTTAAAAAAAAAGGAAAACACTGAACCAGTTGAGTAAAATTATTCTAATCCTACTTAAGACTCACTAAGACTACTGAAGACTCTGCCCATCACCATATTGGAACATAACTAAGTTTTATAGCAGGTTATGGGAAGATATCTGTATGTTTGTTTAGCCAGCAGTCTAAAGAACAGTCTTCAGAATAGCTTAGAAATGTGAATATATTCATGTCAAACATAAAAAGAAAAGACAAGAGATGAGGCTATTATTTGACGAGGTAGAATACTACTACAGTATGAATCGACGTAAAATGCTATCATTAAGAGCTTTGTGGCAGGCAGTTTTACAGTCTGAGGTGCTGCTACATTATCTCCCATAGGGATTGAATTAAGTTACAAATCGAGGCAACCAAGAAGACATCTGGTTGACAATATTACCATGGCTCTAAACAGATTTGATTGAATGGCTTTATTTGCGGAAATGTGAAGGGGGGATTTGTATGCAGTTTCAACCTAATAAGGTCTTTGTACACCGAGTCCAATGCAATTTTGTATTGGTCAATCAATTTTGAACGCATAAAAAATAAACAGAGGAATTGAACTGGGTTCGATTGAAAACCTAAAACAAAGAAGCACTGTCACAGCCACTCATCTGAGTAGGTGTGCATTCTGTGCAAAGAGGCTTTGGTGCGGCATGTGATTACCAGTTGTACATCGTCTCTATCCGTGTTGGGTAAGCTACAGTACTTATGTACCTTTTTTTTATTTATAAAAATGAAATTTTGTCCAATCTGTACAATAGAGAATGTTAACTTATTGTATGGTGGTTGTATTTTGTCTCCCTGCTCTTCTATTGAGACATTTAGATTGTGTCAAAGGTCATGTCTCACCTCACAAGATCTGACATGAATTTTGACCTGATGGTCAAGATTCAATTTATACCCGGAACAGCAGGTAGGCGCCATTAGCTCAATGGTAAAAAGATATATAATAATAATCAGGATTTGGGCAGGAAAGGGTAGAAGATGAAGAGGGAGAGGAAATGTACATGGTGCAGCTTTAAGTTGGACATTGTAGCGAGCTAAGCTACCAGCTATATTAAATAAAGATTCACAAATACTGAAGCAACCCCCCAGCTTAGCTACAGCAATAGTTCTACATCAAAGCTTTTTTCTCTTTTTTTACAGTAACATTGAACCAACTTGTCAGAGCTATCTCAGTGATCAATAAAACTGTCAATCAAACAGATAGGCAGGCAATGTAGCGACTGCAGCAACTCTAAAACAGCTGTCAAGGAGTTTCTAAAAGAGAAGGAAACTGGGCCCGAAATCTGACAGCTGTACGGCTTTGAAAATCAAACTGAATCCAGCAAATCAGGGCAGACAAGGATTTGCGGAGGCTGAATAGCTTGCTAGGTTTAATGCTTAGGAGATCAGAGCAGCGTGGCTAAGGGATGGCTCATATTAACCTTTAATCCCACCGCCAACTTTCATAGAGAGTATTACACCCAAATGCCATGACACACAGGTTTTGGAGGTCACCCCCATAGACATATATGTAGACGCCTCCTTCGGCTCTGAGGCATGTGTATCTTGGGCGCCATTTTAGCGTAGGAGAGCTTCCCTGAAGCTTCCGCGTGTGTCACAGAAGGGGGCGTTCGGTAGGCCAATCAGAGGCAGGTGGGGGCGGGACAACTAGATTCTGACAGGTCTTAGAAAAGACGCACTGTGATTGGCCTGTAGTCAACGCGCTGTGAGCGCTGTGATTGGCCAGTAGTCACTTTGAGTGTCCGTTTGCCTACGGGAAAATGGCGGCCACGATACAAGTTGCTCCAACGAACTGCAGAGGCCAATGAGGTATCTAGGTTTCTATATCTATGGTCACCCCCACTCCCTTCTAAAATGTTGTTCTGGACATTCTTCTTACCGACTCACACTCCCTCAGTTTCTTCTGGGCACTGTCAAAGTCAAAGTTCACGTAGAGGCACTCCACGAACTCTGTGATGGGGTCCTTGTATGTGTAGGACTCCTGGGGAGGGCGGCAGACAAAAGAATCAAATGCATCGAATAACTTGATAAGCCACTACAGGCTTTTTGTACAGGTTTTAAAAAGTCATGCATATTTCAAGCACCTTTTAGCTGCACAGACTTTTTTTTCCAACACTTCAGTTTCAGAAATGCACCTTTCAATTCAAAAGCCACAGCTCTCTGTATACAAGATATTCCACATTCACTGTTTTTATTACAGCATCGCATAATGCAGCTTTAAGAAAGGTATTGTGCCATCTGATTTATTGAGCTTACCTGTTGAATGACTTTAACCAAGTCCTTGAGCACCTGCCTGCGTTTGCGGACATCTTTGTTGGTGATAACTGCAGTTGTTAGGTAGCGCAGAATATGTGGGCACATTGTCTGGATGACATTCAGGTACCTAGTAGCGAGCAGACAAAAGCATGTATTGAATGTACTGCCATTATTACCTTACCAACAGCCTTCACACAAAAAGAAAACAAAAGAAACAATCATTAACATCTAAACAGTGAAAAGGATTTTACACAAAGCATTGCGTGCAAGGTGTAAATTCCAGATGAAAGTGAAGGTTAAGAAACTTTAAGACAAACAAAAAAACACAAGAATGTCCATGATGGTTTTGGGAAGTTTTTCTAAATTTTTTCATATTACCATTATGGTCAATGTTCAGAATGATGTATGACTGTGTTCAGAATGATGTATGACAGTGTCCACAAATTCAACTGGTCTGGGTGATATCACTTAATAACACAATTAATCTTCGTGACAAATATCACATCAACTGACAGCTTGCATACAACAAAATAAGATGTACCACATTAACCTTGGCCTCCCTGTTTTGGGCACGTCATTATAGGAAATTCTTTAGTAGTTAAAAAAATAGCCAATCTACAAACTCACAACGCCAATCTACAAACTCACAACGCGTTGCATCGCAATGCGTTATGAGCTTGTAGATCGCGGTTGTTTTCGAATAGCCAAAGTATAAAATATTGTTAATATTGTTAGTGGTTAACATGTTACTTACTGTGGCTGGTAGAGGAAGAGCTCGATGATGTTGTCTCTGCCTTTGGGGTGATTGAAGAAGACAAACAGGGACCAGTGGATGAGCCAGGTCCTCTGCTGGAGAGCCTGTAGGGGGGAACTCACCGACTGTAAGGGGGAAAGAGAGTGTTTTAGATACTGACTGGAGCCACCCACAGCAAAACTATATGCACCAAATGGCCTGTTGTGTAGCATTGCTTGCAGAAAAGGAATATACTGTACATTTGAGATTGATTATTACAATATCATTGTTCCAAAAGCCAACTTCTGTTTTTCACTATAATAGCGCTCTTATTGAGACTAGAGTTCTCAAATTCTGGCCGAACACGACCATACCCGACGTTTTCGGGCCGGGACGAAAATGTATGCTAATTAGTCGGACTAAGGCCCGTTGAGACGAGCACTGCATTTCAATAGAAGTCTTCCTGACAGACCCTAACCAGGGTCCTGATCTGTAAGTAATTTACAATATTTAATGTTGCGTTATTGTATCATTGTCTTAAAATAAATATAACTTTTCTTCCATTTAATCAGGTGATTAATTTCCTCCAAACTTTGGAAAGGTTTTTCCCAATGCATGTCAGTTGTCTTATCACGACTTGTTCCGTCTCTAAGGTACATATTCATAAAACTAGTCAAAATAATTTTGACTACATTTTGTACAGAAAACTCGCTTACGTTGTTGTCAATAGTCTCCCTGAGGCGAGTCAGGTCCTCCATAGCTGCGTCCCAGTTCTGCATCAGGATTTCAGACGCTAGTTTGCCCCATAAAGAGCTCAGGGCATTCCTGTCTGTTGAGGGAACCTGAGGTAAGAGCAACAAAGTCAATCTTCATCAATCAAGACATTCTAATATCTTGCTATTGATTGCAAATTAAACAATAAATAACCATGAGCAAAAAGGTAATTAAAAAAAGAAAATGTTATTTACAGGAATGCTTTCTGGAACATGTATGTTTTTAAGAGTGATTTAAAAGATTTAATGGAATCAGTGAGGCGAATTGTCTCGAGTAGAGCATTCCAGAGCCTACTGTAGCTACATTATACTGCAATGGTATTACAGTGTAATACCTTTTGAAAAGCAGATTTCAAAAGCTGTCCATGTTTGTTGATATCAGGTTGCCTGATATTTCCTACCAGAGCACTTGAATGTCAATCAAGTCGGAAGTAACAACATGCTCTTCTAGGTGGGCTGGCATGGCAAAACTTTGCAATAGCGCTGCCTAAAAATCATACTGCATGCCCCCAAAACGGTTTCAATGTATCCCAACTTTTTTTTTTAACTTTGTTTATTGGGTTTTTACAGAAGCATTCCTTGTGCAAAGACAATCAATTGAATCATTTTAAGATAACATTTAATTGTCAATATATTGTGAGCCCCTACACTACTTTACAATTTGTAAAAGATTAAATATTTAGTCCACAAAGTTTACATAGAGCGTTCTGTATACTTTTAACATTAACAATTAAACTTACCAGCACACGGAAGAAGTAGAGGTACTCTGCTGCACCAGAGTAGTTACCGCACTCATACTGGAACTTGGCATACCTGTAGAGAGTATCCAGGTACTCTTGGCGGAACTACAGTATGGAACACAAACATACAACAACATACAACCAGAGAGGGACATCAACAACAGCAGCCAACCAAATGCTATTGTCAAGTAAAACAATGAAAATGGCTCTAAATCTAAAGGATTTACGTTATTTTTGCACAATGCACATATGCTAGTATTCAGATCCTATGCAGTAGCTTCATTTTGCAGAACTTACACTGTGTTTCTCAGACAGATAGTCAAACAGCTGCCTGCCATCTCTGAGAAGAAAAAACAAATAATTTGATTGCAGAACTTACACTGTGTTTCTCGGACAGATAGTCAAACAGCTGCTTGCCATCTCTGAGAAGAAAAAACAAATAATTTGATGCAAAAATTATGTTGTGCCACAAACTCTGTGTGTGTGTGTGTGTGTGTGTGTGTGTGTGTGTGTGTGTGTGTGTGTGTGTGTGTGTGTGTGCACATGTAGGCAGAACTCAAAAGGCAAGAGGGTTGGGAACTGTGAGAAACAGTTAGGTGTTTCATTTCTCCTCATGCGTTTGTGTCCCTTTTTGCGTTAGAATTTTTTTTAATGAAAAAATAAACTATGAATATATTTAAGAGTACGGTACTTGATTAATAAGTTCAACTTGACCAGCATGTGGACAGTTTGGTCTGACCTTGTGGACTGCATCTGTCGAGTGGTCTCTGGGTCTTCAAACATCTTAACGATGGGCTCCGTCTCTGACTGGAGCTGCTTCAGCTGAGCAACCACAGTGGTCCTTTTCTCTTTCAGGGCTGAAAAAGAGGTTCAATCACTGGTTTGTAGAGGTGTAACGATATAGTAACTGCATCGAAAAATCGTTTTGAATTTTCAACGATCTACTATATTGATATGCAAACAGCAAAATATCGTATCGTTTGACTTTGTCTCGTATCGAATCGTTTTGCAATGCAAATAATCCTATCGAATCGTTTTGCAACGCAAATAATACATTTTATCAATACTAAGTGCTTTTAATTCACACAGAATTTTTGGGTAAATAAATAGTTACTATATCGATTTTAAATCATTGAATCGAATCGTATCGTTCTAAATTAACCTGTCCTGTATCGGTCATGTATTGTATCGACTAAATCACTGAATCGAAACGTATCGTATCGTTCTAAATTAACCTGTATCGTTCATGTATCGTACCGACAACCAAGTATCGTGATACGTATCGAATTGTTGTTAAAACGTATCGTT
Source organism: Gymnoscopelus braueri (assembly GCF_963280865.1). Lineage (NCBI taxonomy): Eukaryota > Metazoa > Chordata > Actinopteri > Myctophiformes > Myctophidae > Gymnoscopelus > Gymnoscopelus braueri. The sequence continues at coordinate 21,337,017 of NC_137613.1, read as the reverse complement.
ACACCCCTACTGGTTTGCATTATCTGGTCCGGGGAACACCAGCGGTCCAAATTGGCTTTTACAGGTCTGTCACTCCACGAGTGTACAAATTTGAACCAAATGTTTCCATTTGGTTCCATTTGTACACTCTCAAGAGTTAAATAAGCAATTAGGATTTTACAGTGTAGAATGGGGTCCCAAAGATTAAAGACAATTGTATCAAACTGGGGTCCGTGGCCTAATGCATAACAAACTGAGGATCCTTAAATTGAAATTAAAAAAGGTTGAGAATGACTGAACTAAAAACTATACTGGAACGGAACCAGATTCTACATAGTAAAACCCTCAGTGTTTATTTAACTCAGAGAGTGTACGAATCACGGGTCCATTTGGTTCCAATCGTACACACTCAGAGTTACAGACCCGTAAGAGTCCCATCTGGCCCCCTGGTGGTACCTGGATCCGACGTTTAAGAAACAGCGAGTTAAATGATCAGTGATCTGATCACCAAGTCAAGAGGTGAAAGGTTATGATGATGAAAGAGTGCATGGTAAGAAAACTTGCCTCAAAGGAAATCTAGCGGTGTGGTACCGGATTTAATAAAAAAAATATTAACATTACACATGATTTATTGCTACAGCATATGTGAGGCAAAGCCGGGTTGAAAATGTGTAGATCTCCCAAATAAACGTAGGCTACGTTTGCCTAGCCTGACAGTCAAAGTATTCACCTTTCTTCCATATCCAACTCCAGTTGTACTTGATTAAACAGTGAGCAATACCCAAAAAAATGATATTAATAGATGGATTACTTACTGCCCGGGATCTCCTTGTCTGGGTACAGGTGTTTGTACACGTCCATGGCGAAATCCACCATGTTCGTTTCGCTGAGGAGCTCCAGCTTCCCCTGAAGGAGTTCCTGCTCATTGTAGATCTGAAATAGTATAACACACACACACACAATAAAACCATTAGCATTTTTGGGGGCGAACTATATAGCATTACATTTAAACAAAGACGATATATGAATACATCTTAATGCAATTCCTTCATTTAACGTTTTACCATAGGATAATGTCATAACGGGGGTCATCACCCGGGTTCTAGGGTTAACTTGCGTTCACACTGGAAGCTACAAAAAAAACAGGCTACCATTGTTTTTCAATGGAAGCCAGCGACATGAAGATACAAACAGTATATGTATACTATGGATAGTATACACCCGACGTTTGTAGCTGCTACAAACCGCTACAAATAAGTTGAGCAGGTTTCAACTTCAGTTCAGATACAAAAGCTACACAAATGTTGTGTAGCTTTGCATCTTTTGTATCTGCCAGTGTGAACGCACAGTAGGGTTAGCCTAGCTCCGCCCGAAAACCAGGTTATTAGCCTTGAATCAAGACTATCATGAATGCATCTTATCGATTCTGACATTTGCAGATACGAAAGTAAAAGTCAGACTCGATTAAATACATCTATTGGCGGTCTTAAGCCAAGGCTAGGTTAGGGTTATAGTAAGCGGGGAACATAGAACCCGGTCAACTTGTTTTTAGACCATATGGGTGGCCATGAGTTCCTCATAGCATAGCATAGCCTAGCCTAGCCTTCATACAGGACTGTCGCGTCTTGAGGAGCGACCATAACAATGAAAAGTCAGCAACGCATTGTGACGCGATCAAAAATAACGGTGAAAAAAAACGTACTTCTTTCACAGAGAGAAACTCCAAGAGAGGAAAGACCAAATGCCGGTCCAAGAAATGTGCGATCCTGGTTGTGAGATCGTAGTCCGCCATGTTTGTACGCTGCTACGTTCCAAAAAGGACCGCAACTTTATGAACAAAACACGCGTGGACACACGGAAGTAGAGCGCGCCCCCTGCCGACAGCTATTTATTTCAGTGTTGCCATGTCTGCTTTTTATAAGGTAATTTGGGCTTATTTTTCTGTAAAGTTGCTTGATACCAATAAATATTGGTGGTTGCGGTTTTTAATGTCAAGGACACCCCCAATGCCACTAATATGTATTAGTCCTGCGGACCCCCATCTGAAAATAGTTTGTGCAAGGGACCCCCGTACCAGATTTGTGTTGTTAAAATGTTTTTGTTTTTTTTAATCTCACTTTTTTTCAATAATTTGTTTTGAAAATAGCAGATCTACAACCTCACAACGCGTTGCATGGTGACGCGTTGTGAGCTTGTAGATCTGTTATTTTCAAATTGCCGATGTATGTAATTTATATAGGTTTAAAGTGCTCATGAGCTTGTTTTCATAGACCTGGTTGCTTGTTTCTCTCTGAGATTCTGGCAACACTGATATCTTTCCCTTCCTAGAAACAGTGGAGTCAAAAGCAGGCTACAATATTTGTCTTTGAAATGTAGTGGAATGAAAATCATATGAAAGTATCTAGAAATACAAATACTCAAGTAGGCCTAAAGTACAGATACTAAATTATTTTTTACTTAAGTACATAACAGTACTCAAGCAAATGTACTTGAGTTACTGTCTATAACTGCACGCCATTCATTTAATAAAAATAATAACTAGCATTTATCTTGTTGACTTCAAGCTGTCTATAGCCTACGTGGCATGTGTAGGAGTATCAGAATCTATTTCAAGAAAAGAAGGCCATTTGGTGTTACTGAGAAACAATTATGTAATTGTGTTTGAAATCTGTATAAAGCGCTTATTTTCATTTTCACCTAATGGTTATGGTCAAAACATCATACTGTTGCCAATTGTGTAAACACACACATACAATGTTTCAAACATATTGTACTGTATCAAGCTTGTGAGTTGAACTTGTTCCTTTCAACAGAAACTCATCCACACTCATATTCTTCCCTCATCGACTTGTTCTTCTGACATCAATAGCTATTGTCCTTGAGTGTCTGAATGTTTTGTTGTCACATAGGAATGCCATATTAAAAATTAAAAAAAAATCTTAATTGCAAGGGTGCCTTGGTATACAAATTCAAATTGTATTCCTTGGGTGTCTGACCTGCTAATGATTTGTGGTCTGGGTTGTTGGTCAAATCTCATTTACAACAACATTTTTCAAGCTAGACCAAGCTCCAGTAGGTGGGAGTAATGGCACTAAAGCAAGCTACCATCAAACGGCAAAGAAGAAGAAAGGTTTAAAGTTATGCAACAACAATAACAGATAAGTAGCCTATACTGGCTGGGGGCTACAGGGGGAGCACATATACAAGCATATAGTGTCATTCACTAGCTTTTAGCCAAATGGAGATACTTTTACTTGCTGCCGGGCTTCTGCTGGTTGCTTATGTGATCATTTACTATACTAAAATCAAAGGGCCTACATGCAAAAGCAACACAAAACTCCATGGGAAAACAGTGATTGTCACTGGTGAGTTAACCCTGCCTGCTTCTCTCTTCAGATTCTGGAATAAGATTTGTCTTGACAAATTTATGCTGAAAGATTATCCACTCTGCTGAATGATGTCAGTAAGCATTATTGCTTTATCAATGATGTAGACATGTCTGAGTAAGCATTGTTTGTTGCTTAGGGAGCAACGCTGGAATTGGGAAGACTACAGCCATAGAACTGGCCAAGAGAGGGGCCAGGGTCATTCTGGCCTGTCGGAGCAAACAGAGAGCTGAGGCTGCTCTCGCTGAGATAAAAAAGGTGAGAAATAACCCTGAAGCTGATGGGCCTTTGTTGCATGTTTCTTTAGTCTGTGCCACTTTGTAATGAATAATGGTCGCCTGCAGGAGAGTGGGAGCAATGAGGTGGTGTTCATGCAGTTGGATCTTGGGAGTTTGACGTCCGTTCGCTCCTTTGCTGAAACCTTCTTGAAGACTGAGCCCAGACTGGACCTGCTCATCAACAATGCAGGTGATGATTCAATCAACATAAACTTACAAACAGTTTTAGCTAATAACTGATAATGAATCTGGGTTTATGTTTACTGCTGTACATAACAGTAGATGTAAGGCCACGTCCAAGCAGTCTAACACAGTGGTAGGGATCCTTTAGGGAGTTCCAGTGGGTCCCCAGCAAAATTAGTTAATACAGCAAGATCAGATTAAACACTTTAACTATGTACATGGGCTATTTTCAATATGTACATTGAGCTTTTAGTTTAGCTATTTTTACATCTTGAATAAAATGTGACAAGTTGGAATATGTTTGTAACAATTTAACAACACAAATCTGGTCTTGGGGTCCCTGTCGAATATTAATTTGGATGTCCTTGTCCTTTGGATGACATGAAAAAGTTAGAGAATTAACGACTGGTCTAACAGATTCCTCTGGTCTCTAGGGATCTTCATGCAGGGTAGAACAGAGGACGGCCTGGGGATGATGTTGGGTGTCAACCATATTGGTCACTTCCTGCTCACCAACCTGCTACTGGAGCGGCTGAAGGAGTGTGGTCCCAGTCGGGTGGTCAACGTGGCGTCTGAAGCTCACAAGATGGGCAGGATTGATTTCTCTTATCTAAACACCCACAAGGCTCTTGGTGAGGAAGGCAGTTCTTGGACATCCTCATTTAAGCTCTACAGCCACAGCAAGCTGTGTAATCTCCTCTTCACCCACGAGTTGGCTAACAAACTACAGGGCACCGAGGTCACCTGCTACAGCCTCCACCCAGGTCAATTCAACATTCATCTATGAAATATATATTCTTATTATTCAACTAGCATAAAGTAATATGACAACATATAACATTTTAATGTGGTATATTTCTATTCCCAACATTATATGTTAAACGGTTGATAATGGCAAATACAAAAAGTATATTGTGCTGCAGTTTGACTGTATTTCACCCGTAAAGCAATGAGAATCATATTAAAATGTCTTGTCTTCTGTACAAAATGTATCTTTCCATGCCCTCGCTGAGGTGGACAAAGGGTCTCGCCATGGACTTTATACGGTAGGTCAGCTTTCCTCAGTCTTATCTGCTGAAAGACTGAGGGCCCCTCAGAGAGAGAGCTGACCTACAATATAAGGTCCACATTGACAAGACACTTGACAACTCACTAGTTCAGGAAGCTAGCTCAAACCAGAAACCCTACTTCCTTTTGGTTATTAACAAAGCTATCATTCTTTTTTTGTTAGGTGCAATCAAGACTGAAATTGGCCGCCACGACACCAGCATATTTATGTTGATATTCATCAAGCCTGTTATGAAGCTTTTCTTCAAGACCCTTATTCAGGGTACGCAGACCACCCTGCACTGTGCACTCCAGGAGGGTATCGAACATCTCAGCGGACGCTACTTCCGTGACTGTGCAGTCAAAAAGGTCTTTCGTAGAGCCAGGGATGATGCTGAGGCTAAAAAGCTGTGGGAGATAAGTGAGAGACTGTGTGGACTAGCTTAACCCATAACCCACAAATGCCTTCTAAATCAGATCAAATCAGATCAATCAAATTTCCTTCGGGATTAATAAAGTATATATCAGTAGTTCTCATACTTTCAAGTTTTTTCAAAAATGTTCAAAAATAACAGATGTACAAGCTCGCAGCGCGGCACAAAGTGACGTGCTGTGAGCTTGTGTATCTGCTATTTTTTTAATAGCCAACGCAAAAATCTAAAATGGCACAGATGCTTTCCCGGTTTTAATGGGTAAATAACCTGACCTGTGGGTGTTTATTTATGTGGGTGGGGTAGTGGGGTACACACATATCGAGTTTGACCCGATGAAGAGCCTTGGCTCGAAACGTCATTAAATTACATTGGAGCAGATGAGCGGGTTTTCTCTTTTTCTTTATGATACTTTCCAACCCAGCACCTCAAGTGATGTGCGTATTCTATTAGTTTTTGTAGGAATTGATCCAAACCATAGAATTACATTTAAAGACAGTTACATTCATAGCAACACTGTGTCTAACACGGAAGAGGTTTGTTTGATATGATTCTGAAGATGCCGTTCTTATGGTATCCATAACAGATATGAGTGATTATGTCATTGTAACACTAGTACATGTAGCTTATCAATGACCCAAGGCCAAAATCTTTTTATAGGTGGGTAGGACCATAACAAATGCATAGATGGTTTACCCTAACCACAACCATCTGCAAAATGGGAATCAATTATAAAATATATATCTATATTTAGATATATTTTATGTTGTTGTTGTTTGTAAATGATGAGAGTACTGTGTAAAATGTAAAAAAAAATTGTACCATTCACTGTGCAGGCAGGGCTACTGAGCTAATGTTATCCGGAGCTTGGTCTTACTGATAAACTGAACTGTCTTATTAGAGAAGTGTGTCAGAGTTCATCACAAGTTGCTGACAATTAAAGGCTTTGCTGTGCATTGAAATTGCCTATAAGAGTAGGCAATTATTTGTATCCCTTTTTGCTACCAATTTAGTTGTTGGGCCAATTAATTCCTCCCTACACTTTTCTGTGTGGCCACTGCTGTTTTACCCTATGTACTGTACACCTGGCACTGAGGAGCCCCCACGAGGAGGACATAGCGCCTACGTCCTACTCCTCCCATTCAACATTCCCCGCTGACAAGTGCCATGTAGGAGTGCGTGCAGCGATAAAGATCATCCTCACAGTGCTCCCCCCCCCGAACACGGCCAATTGTGTTCTTATAGATATATAGACGCTTGGCCACATTGTATTTGAATAAAAATGCCCTCTTAGATGCCCCTATGGTAGATAAAACATGATAAACTGCCCTCTATAGTGGCTCAATGTGCAAGTAAATGTGATAATATGCAAGACAACGTGATAAAGTGCCAGTCTAGAGTGCCCTTCCAATGGAGAAAACATGATGAAGTGAGTGGTTTTCAAAGTGGGGACCGCAGACCCAAGGGGGGCTGCCAGGGGGCGCAAATTTGTAAAGAAGAAGAATATGAAAAAGTTAAATACAATAGAACCATTACATTTGAAAAAGAAAATAATAATTTCAATTCAAAATTGTCATTATTGTCTGCATTATTCAACAATATTTGGGGGTCCTTTGCATGGAAAAGTTTGGGAACCCGTGTAGGGTGCCGTTCCAGTGGAGAAAAATCTAGACTGTCCTACATGCTCGAATATTAGTTTGCCTCAACATGCTCCTACAGTATATGCAAGACAATGTGCCCTTATGGGATGCTTTTGTCCCACTGTCTGTAGCTGCCTTTTAATTATTTTCACACAGCCTGACTCCGCCACTGCATTTCCTAGCAGTTGGCTCCGCAGTCACATTAACTGCATTTGGATGTAAAAGTTCAAATGAATCTTATACGAGGCCCCCATATTGGTATGCATTTTTCCCCCTGAAGCTCATCTTAATTACATCAGAAGCCTTGCATCTCTGTTTTTTATTTTCAGCCAATCATGTTTGCAAATAACTGTCTGATATCTGAAAAATACTGTTTATTACAAAAATGTCTAGGATTTAGTTCCTTGGCCTCCTGGCAGCATGCATTATAAATTTGATACTGATCAGTGTCGTAGTTTTAGATTAGCCGCGGACCGAAACACAAACAAACAAACACACACGGGAGAAAGCATAATCTTCGGCCTGGTGGAGATAATGAAGAAACATTGCTAACCATGAGTCAGCCTCTGGCTTCACTGTGCCAAAATTAAATATAACACAAAATGTACCCACCTATCTCTCCTCCACAATTTTAACTCCACTGTTCCTTTCCTCGTTCAATGCACCTCTGCTGTCACAACTACTGACTTTTCCTGTTCATCCTCTTCCTCTTCCAACCCATTCTTCAATCTCAACCCTGAAGTAAACTGTCATCCCAACTCTCCTAAAATCCATCACTCCCTCTGCCTCCTCTGTCTCCTAATCCCTAAGCCCCTTCTTCTCAGCTTCCCCATCTTAATTTAATAGTCGGGATCTCTCAACTGAGAGAGCAGCAATCACCTCAAGACAACCAGATATGGTAAGATGGATGGGGAATTAAAACCACATTCCAGCTGGAAGAGTCTTGCTGTTGAAAGTTTGCCTACTAATCAGTACAAGCAGTTTGAGAATTCTACTGAATTCATAAAAAAAACTAGATTAACTAAAGTGGCTTGGGAATTGTGGACTCAACTAGGCATGGAGGGCAGTGTAACTGTAACCTTTTAAAATAAAAAACTAAACAAAATGCCACTACTGCCCGTGTAAGCATTTTAAGCATGCAACTACTTTCAAAGGTTAAGTGGGAGGAAAGCGACAAGAGATTGGTGACTATGATTCACTCTCTCCTCTCTTCAGATAAATAGACAGTGTTGTCCTTGGCATCTGCCAAATGAGAATCTGTTTGTGTAACTGTCCTTGTAAAGGTTGTCATGTAAAAACATACAGTGAGGATATACTGTAGGGGTGGGACAAAAAATCTATATGGCGATATATCATCGGACTCCCTCTTATCGTATCGTATTGATACACTGACGGAAAATATTATTATTATTAATATTATTATCTCCAGCTCTTTAGTAAACAGAAAACGCATTTTCAGGTTGGGATACCAATTTTATTAGAGAGAGAACTCATACAGCATAAACACATGAAATTGGAACAGAGCAGACAGAAAACTCAACACCATACAAGAGAATATCAATTATGCTCTGGTTGGTTGCAGTTATTTTGCCCAGTGAAGTTTCTACATAGGAGCAGCTATATGTCAGATGAAAGAACAGCATTGCACTGTACCTCTAGTACGTTTTCCTTTAATTTCTTCTTTCACTTTTCTTTTTACTACAGTCCTGTCCCTCACCCCCTCTCTCTCTATTTATCTCCCTCTCTTTTACAGCCTCTTTTACTTTCCACCATTGTCGCCACTCGCCTGTCATTCCAACTCTGGCTCCAGTCCAAAATGAAATGTCTTGGGTAGAACTTGGGGCTGTGAAACCGTCCTCATTCACTATAGAGTCTATCGGTGTATACTGTACACCACTTCAGACTGAACAATCGAAGAGTATCATAATAGCATCGGTTATCATGCTAGAAAGCAGGTGAGTTTATAATATTTTCATGCTCCAGCGCTTTAGGGTGTCTATCGGGACTCAAAACAAAACAGCATGTCCTTGTACCACCGTTCCTCTTCCAAATAACAGCCTGAAACGATCAACTTCAAAATAAAACTTTTCAAAGGGTTGATGACAATAGTCATTTGAATGATTGCAGTGGAAGTTGTTGCATTGAAATACAAACAAGGCCAGATATGATCATAGCTCTGTGACTTGTTCCTGAGGTGTGCTTCAGTGCTGCAGTCGCCAGGCAACAACAGCGGCCAGACATTTTCTCATATGGCCCTGGTCAGTCTCATACATGAGTCAAGAAGTCTCTTGCTTCCTTGATCTCGTCTTCCCGTAGTGCACTGTACTATACGTCAAAATGCATGTTTCAATTGCATGAGTGAAAGATTACTCTGATCATTTATTTAGGTTAGGGTGTTTCAGAATTTTTTTTCGTGACCTTTGACCGTGACCCAATTAACACAATAATGTAATCTAGGGACCACTGTCCACCTTTCCTGAAAGTCATTCTGTACAGTTGTTTTCCCATAAAGTTGTTAGACTTGCTACATGCTAGACAAAAGGACAAAGCAGCTACTGAGAAATATGCTCCCATTCCTTTGTTCTAGCTGCAGCTTTCTAAACTATAAGATGTGAGTTTTACAAGTTCAGAGGAAGAGTTTCAATAATCAGCCGGAGATTACATAAAAGTATTGTTTCTCAAAGGGGTCCTTGAGTGAGTTCCAGCCCAGGGGGTCCCCAGCAGGGGATCCCCAAGGAAAACGTTTGAGAACCACTGGTCTAGAGAAGAGGCTGTGTGTGTGTGTGTGTGTGTGTGTGTGTGTGTCCGTGTGTGTGTGTGTGTCCGTGTGTGTGTCCGTGTGTTAGCAGCTAATCTCTGGCACCGTTGGCCCGGTCGCTGCGAAACTGTGCACACACACTCCCTGGATGCCAATTCAGAACCTCTGCCTCATGGGCCTGTTATAGCGCCACCTGGAGGCCGATTTGTGCAAAACCCATTTTTTAACATTACTCCTACAGATTTTATCCAAACGTCATGCAAATCGGTACACAGTATCTCTATAGTCATGTGATCAACACTGTAGGATCCATCCTCATTGACTAAGGTTCGCTTCCAAAATTAGCAGGATTGCTCCGTTTGAACAAAATGCCTCAAATCATGAACGCAGCTTGCGATTTCCGTGAAATTTCACAAACACATTCCCACTAGGCCAAGGAAGAAATGCCACCCTTTTTCACATTGGCCTGTTATAGCGCCACCAGCAGGTCTAATTTAGCAAAACTAATTTTTGGAACAAAATGCCTCAAATCATGAATGCAGCGTCCGATTGCCGTGAACGACATAAGAATAAATGGCACCCTTTTCACATTGGCCTATTATAGCGCCACCAGGAGGCCACAATAACGTACCTGACCTGGCGGAGACCTGTGCTCCGAGGAGCACTTTTTCCAGTTGTAAATTATTTGGATAGTCAAATCTTACCAATGATCTGTGGTCATGCACAACTTGTACCTCAACATAAGATCTCAGTGGGATGCCTGGTGTCTCAGCCAGTTAGCGCACAGACCATATGCTCCTTGTGAGCAGAAGGACCCGGGATCAAATCCACCCCGTTTTGTCTCGCACGTCTCTCCTCTCTCACTGTCTTTGGTTTCTTGCCTCTCTGCAATGACCTGACATACTGTAAAAAATGCCAAAATATATATGGTCTTAATCATAGATGTGAGATCTATGATTGGTTTTCAATAAAAACCCACCAATATAAATACCTTAAACTCTTTCTTCTCTACAATGCAAAGGACTGGTTGCACACACTGGACAATTGCCTTAAACATTTAATTCAGGAACATTTAGGAACAGTGCAGTACATAACTTTCAATATTAAGCTTTCATCATTTCATTTACTGACGCTGAATCATCTATATTGTTCCTCATGCATTAGTTGTCTTTTAAACCAGTGCTTTGCATTGCTTTGTTTTGTTTTGTGGAATGCACCTAGTGTAGTCCTGAGCACAGTGTTCCCAGTTGATATTTTTGCTGCCTAATTTATTCTCAGACATTCTTTTCAGTAAATATTACATAATTATGCAAAGTCTGTCATAGAAAACAACAAAATCTGCGCCAACAAAAATCTTGGCGCAGTGAGAATCAACGTTTTTGTATGTGTCCTGCACAAAAGCACAGTAAAGGAAACGTCCTACAGACTCAGACGTTTGTCATACTTCTTCTTAAAATGTCTCAGGATTTATTTGACGTGAACACATTTTTGTTTTCCTCAAAAATGTGGATCAGTTGAAAATTGTGTATTTGTCTATAGTGCAATGTTCTGGTGTGTATGAACGTCCATGAATCAAGGTCTGGCATGTGCATGCTTCTTACCTTGCTGAGTTTGGGCAGACCTGCATGTACTCCTGCCGGCCAGCCCATGTTGGAAGGACAGAGCCAAGATCCTCATTCCACATGAATTCCCAGGCTCTCTCCCGGATCACTTTCTTCACCTACAGATCGGGACAACACATAACATGCTGCATTGTCTCAGATATGTGCCTGCTTACTGTTCATGTTTCGATTTGATTTCAACAGAATATTTGTCTGTATTAAATAGATCAGGTTTAAATCATATGTCATCGTACAACAGGGGTCTCCATGTCTCTCCAGCTCTATAGTAAACAGAAAATGCATTTTCGGGTCAGGATACCAATCAATTATATCCATACAGGAGAGAGAACTCATACAGAATAAAGGATAAACAAGTGAAATTGGAAGTTATGACACAAAGACATTTGCATGAACTGGAACACTATACAATGTAAGCTGATAAATGTGTACTCTCTCCTGATTGGATGATATAGCCAGCCCACCTGAACATTTATTTTCTGTTAATTAAAGAGCTGGAGAGACAGGGAGACCCCTGTTACTGAACAAACACTCTATAGCATTGGTTCCCAAACGTTTTCAGTAGAGACCCAAAACATCGATCTGGTGCCTCCCAGGTGGACCCAAACTAACCAAAATAATATACGTTATGAATTAACCACTTAAGCCCTATTTAATCGTGAAAATAGCCGGTCTGCGATCTTACGTTTTTTTTTATGATAATATTTTTATTTATTATTTTGAGATTTCTGAAATTATTTTGAAAAACAGATGAAATTTCTTAAAAAACTGTCCATAAAAATGGATCTAGATCCACACTGCTCTATAGCTTTTAAACTAAAAAGTATAATTTACGTACAGTACATTTAATTGGAGTCCTTTGCATAACCTCTCTTTATGTTGCCTCACTTCTCTATGGAGATCACTGCGGCTTGGTCTACCTCATTAACCCCCCTTCTTTTTTCCATCTTCACCAGTGGTTCTCAAACGTTTTAATTTCAAGGACCCCCATAAATCTGAGAGAGTACAAATGGAACCAAATGGACCTGTAAGTGTCCATTTGGTTCCACTTGTACGCTCTCAGAGTTACAGGCCTGTAAGTCCTGGTCCATTTGGAACCCCCTCAAGGAACCCAGAGGGTCCCTGGACCCTACTTTGAGAATCACTGCTCTAAACCATATCGCCTCTACAAAAACAGCTGGTCACAAACGTTGTGACATATTGTGAGCTTGTAGATCTGCTATTTTTGTCAAATGTTCGCCTACTATGACATTCCCAGGATAGGTTTCATGTGGTTAATCTAGATTATAAAATTATTGTCATGACTGTGCCTGAGTAGAAACAGTAATGTAATAATAATGGTAATAATAACAATATCCTATATTGGCAAATAATGGGGACAGAACACCTATAAAACTAAATCCCGGAAGTCTTACTTGAACTATAGAATAATCCCCCAGTCGTGCAGACAACCATGGGGTAAAAAAGACTGGTGAAAAAATATGAATTTTATTTTTCGAGCAAGGCAAACAAAATGATCAAAGAATAAAATTCATATTTTTTCACTGGAAGCCTTGGAGTTTTTTCCTGGGTTGTCTGCACCGCTGGGGGATTATAGATCAAGCAAGCGACTTCCTAGACTTTGTTTTGTGTATAACTACCTGTTCCACTAAAGAACACCTGTCGTGTGAGCCAGTAGATTAGAACCATGCAGAGCTTCCTTCTGCTGTTGTAACCTATATACTGTGCAAGCATTTTTCTTCTTTGTCCAATCCATGCTGCAGGTTTTCTGAACAGGGATAAGCAAATGCTTATCCCTGCTTGCTTTGCTTTATCCAAATCATTTTAGCTCTAACTTGGATATGAGGACACAAGCAGGGCAGGTATGGGGAAGCATCGACAACATTTATTTATTATTTCATTACTACTATTATTATTACTATTATTTTACCCACAATGTTGAAGAAGTAAAAGAATGCCACTGCCTCCAATGTTGTGATAACTGTATTGTAAGCATGTGACAATAAAAACCCTAGAAATTAAAGGTGTTGAACAGTATGTATGATATGTGACTGCAATGTGCATTAACATGTATTTAGATGCTGGAAAATTGCTTGTTTACATGTGTAGTGTTCTGAACATTGCAGCTAAATATACTAATAAATTACTAAAATAATATTTCAATATACAGGTCAAACTCTTTAAGAACATAATGAAAACATACCCAACATTTAGAGGGTCAAGTAATTGCTGTCTATATTATGTACGTATGTATTTCTGAAATCATTGATAGGGAGCACTAAACACCAGAAAAAGACAAATGAAATGAACTACTGTAAACTAAATGACTTAAACCACTGTATGATACCGCTCCTATTTCGGTTGAATCGTTACAATGTCTTCTGTCAATGTTTATGTGTGCATGCAAGCTATGCATAGGAAATCCAATGCAAATTGGGGTAAACAAATGATACATACGTAGAGTACAATGTTAAAGGCTTAAATTGTTGACTATTCAAAAGGTTAATAGTTACAGAAAGCAACTCCATAATAAGCCAAAAGATATCACCACTAGTGCATTTGTACAGTGCATTTGGTTTGTCATCATGCATCATGGTCTCACTGAATAGACACGAACCACAATGTTCAATATAAATTATAGCAATGTGGTGAATTTCTCTTGGAAAACTTGTCATTTGTTTTATTGCTTCAGTTAATTGTTCGCAAAGTTTGTGAACAATATATACTGTAACAATCAAGCAAAGTCTAATGCATTTAATGCATTAGAAAGAAGAGGTAGTTTAGAAAGAAGAGGAAATAATATTAGGAAGAAAAGGACAAAAAAGTATAGAGACGTGCTTTTAAAAAAAGCACATCTCATTTTTTAAAAGCATCTGAGACATTTTTTAAAGCGTCTGTCTCTGGTTTTCCTGATGGCTTTGAAAAGTGCAGTTTAGGAAGAAGAAATGGACAAAAGTACAGGCGGTAGCCATGGAGATAATGATACTAATAATAAACTCATTTTAAAGCTCCTATACGCCTCCCCTCTAAGCTCTCCTACCATCACAATAAAAGCAAATAAAATAAAAGGGGACAGGGCGACCTTATAGCAGAGTGGTCAGGGTGCATACCACATGGGCACAATGCTCTGATCAGCAAGTCTCCAGTTTGATTATAGGATATAACAATACCAATTCTATCATTTAAGGCAATATAAAATGACTACCACCTCAATAATAGCTATATAGAATACAAAGGGTGAAAAAAATAGTTAGTGACACCCACAGTCACGAAACTAGAGGGAGCGTAAACAATAATCTGGTACCACCCACCCATAAAACAAACATGGGCAAATTCTCCCTCTACAGCACGGCCACCAAGGTATGGAATAGTCTAACCCCATCCCTAAAAAAATGCAGTTCGCTGGACTCATTTAAAACAGCCCTAAAAACTTTCTGGAGGCCATAAGAGGTAGTACCAGTTTCCCGGTAGACAGACGACCCCTCCCCCTTTTTTTTTGTATGTATTTTTTATTTTTCATGCTTTTTTTTGGTACATAGTGGTATTTTTTTTCTGTATTTTTATGTTGATTTTTGAACTGTTTGGTTGCTACTATATATGTCTATGAAATTAATTCAAGGACCCCAACGGAAACAAGTCCGCAAGGACTTTTTGGGTCGGACCTTTTAGACAAAAGTATTATAAATGTAACTGTGTTGTTTTACATTATTTTGCCTAATACAAATTTCAATCAATCAATCAATCAATCAAGGTACAAGGACTGACTCTCCCACTTTAAAAGTATAGCATGTGTTCTCCAACGTGTCTAGGGTGTCAGAACGGCCAGAAACGCTAATGACCACCAGGATTCAAAGCTGGGTCTCCCACATGAAACACAAAACATCTACCACTCAGCAATTGTCGAATCCCCTTTTTGTTGTCCAAACCTCTGTGCACATTCATGCATTCATGGCTTCTTGCTTGTGATGCGCTTATCCAGACTGACTTACAAAGATTGCTGCCCAAAAATAGACGTAATTTAACCAATTCTATGAGCAGAAATATAGTAGTAAAAACAAATATGTTACGTTACTCATTGAAATACTAACTCATGTAGTACTACGCACACAAACACACATAACATGCACGCACACACTTCCAACAGGAATAGAAAATAATCTGAATTGTAAATCAGATCCCATGGATTGCATTGTTTCCTACATTTTTGCAGAATTGGCTATTTCCAGTCCTGAAAATTAATATGCAAATTACATAGAGACAGATGCCACTCTCTCATATTGGCGACAGAATGGTTTAACGAGTCAACACTATGACAAATTAACTAGGCATGAATTTAACCTTGACACATTATGTTTTTTTATCCCTCTTCTCTTAAGGAGAGGGAGGAAAATCACAATAAACCATGTTGACATCCCTGCTGCATCCCTGCAATACATACCTGCTAATTATTTCCATGAACCTGATAGAACACAGCCTTATACAGAAAGAATACTCACTATGTGCAGCAGATACATAGGACCAGTGTTTGTGAAGTTTCCACATTCTGCATGCATGCTCATTAGACTGCAGTGTGCAGTGTGGGAAACAGCAGGGAAAGCCTGGGTTTCTCCTTTCTTTTTTTAAACATGCATACATGCAGATATTTTTACATCAATCACTGTGTGTTCCAGATGTAGTTATGAATCATCTGGGTTTGATCTAGTTTGAATGGCAGGTGGCATCGCTCCCTCAGAGAAGCAGTTGGGTTGATCATGCAAAATGGAACAACGAAGTGCTACTTCTCTTTGGATTTGCACCCTGGAGCACTAGGTGAAGGTTTCTATTGAATTTATTTCTATTCACCATTTCCAACATTCCCTTAACCCATTGAGACCTGAAGCCGATTCTACATGTCTCCTAAATCCCAACAGTATTCTGAAAAACGTATGTTTCTATATCAGTGGTGCTCAATCTTTTTCATGTCAAGGACCCCCAAAAGTATATGTATTTGGCCGCGGACCCACATCAAAATATTTTGTTCCAGGGACCCCCCAGAAGCAAAGATTTGAGTTAAAAATGTTTGCTTTAAAAAAATATATATTCAAAGATTTGCACACATTTTCAAGATTTTTCAAAAATAGCAGATCTACAAGCTCGTAGCGCGGCACTTGTGCCGCACTATGAGCTTGTAGATCTGCTATTTTTGAATAGCCCAAAGTGTAAAATAATGCTTTTTAGCTCAAATCTAAAAATGACACAGTTCCAGGTCTTATAAGACTCCTGTTTCTGTCTGAGTTTAGCTATAAACATAAATAGTGATAAGCACTAAGCAGAATATATTATTGAATACATTGACCCTAACAGGCAGACGGTCGGTAGAGAGTCTTCCAGTGTTTACTTTAAGACACTTTTTTTGCCTGTGAATATTTTTGTTTTATTCATTTCTTTGTTACTATTTTATCTGCTTTTATTCTTTCATCTATTTGTGTTGTGATGTTTTTTTCTTTGGTTATTTTATATATTTGTTTTATTCTATGTTATTTGTTTTACTTTACAAATCACCAACGTTTTAATGTTAGTAACAATTCAGCAATAATTGGTCTGGTTGTTTCCCTGTCTATTCTGTTGGATGTAATGAGTACTAGTGACAAGTTTCCTGTGACTGTTTGTTGTATGTGTATGACATATGGTCAAAAGTCAATAAAACTATTTGAATAATAATTTGTGCTGTGATGTGTGATTTATTTCCTATTTATTGGTACAGTAACCATTGTAAATGAGGTTTCATAACTCAATGTGCTCCTAAGTATCAATAGTGGTTGGCTGATTGATTGACTGACTGATTGCATGCACCCCCCTTCTCTGCTATGAGTGGGGTGAAGACTGCATGTGCAGTCTGTGTTTCTTTGCAGACACCGAAGCAATGTACACACACTTTCCAGCAATTGAACCAGTGATGGCTGGACATGAAAAGAACAGAACAGAACAGAACAGAACAGAACAGAACAGAACAGAACAGAACAGAACAGAACAGAACAGAACAGAACAGAACAAGGCAGTATTTCTAAATCAAGAATAGAATATTGATATAGAACAAGCAGAATAAATAAAATCAATAGCTGTGAAAGAAAGAGCTTGACACTCATAGTGCACTCCATCGATTTGCTCCAAATAAATACTTTGACAGCTTGTATGCTCTGCAAAGCTTTTGTCTATGTCTGTTGTTCTCCACTAAGATACAATGGGAACCGTACCAGTCAAACACTCCTGAATGATTCATCCTTGGTCTTAGGGGGAAACCTTAATGGAATTAATTTTCAGTGGGAACTTGGCATGTTTCTGCAGGTATTGGCCGCGTGGAAGCCAACAGACCAGTATTAATTGCGGCATAATTCAGAAACAAGGTAAGCATAACTGTCCTGCTGTGAGATTAATTTCACCTCCCACTCCACTCTGCCACCGACTACTCAGTGAGAATTCAACTGCTAGCTAAATGATCCATTTCCCTAGAATTACAGAGTGAGAGGCTATATGATTCCTTTTACTGATAAATGCTTATACATCCATAATCCATAACCAGTTTATAGGTCTGCATTTTCCCCAGCGTGCACATGAGACTAAATAATCCACCCTAAATCTTGAGATTTAGGAAATTGCAATGTCTAAATATGATATACTGTATGTATATATATATATAAGCTAACCATCATGACATAATACAACAAGAACACCCCCATCAACCTGACTCAAACTTTTAATAAATTATTATAATGATATTTAGGTGCTACTTTGGTTAAAAATTCATAGCGTTTAGCTGGCATGCCTTCTAATGAGTTCATGAACTATCCATCTGCTGTCATCCATAGGAATCCACTGCACTGAAGCTTTTTACAGACCCTCTATATTGACGCCTACTGTATGTCTTTGACTGACAGACAGAGTCAACTAGTGATGAACTTGTAAGGCTACTTCTTGGCCTCAATCACAAAACCCATCTAACCCCTGCTCATTTTGCTAGGATTGGATGGCTTAGGGTTGAGGACAGAGTACAGCAACTTGCTATGGGCCTGGTCTTCAAGATACACCACAACATTGGGATCCCCCTGTATTTGTCAAAATACTTCCAAAATGTTAATGAAGTCCATGATCATAACACCAGAGGCAGCTCCACAAATCATGTTCAACCCAGATTTGGCTCAACAAAGGGAATGAACTCGTTCTCATGCTATTCATCAAAAATGTGGAATGCCCTACCAAAAGGAGTAAAGGAGTGTAAAACCCTACTCACTTTCAAAACTGCCCTAAAGATACACCTTCAGGAGGCTGCAATTCAAAAATGGCCCCTGTCCAAGTCCTAACCTACCCCATGTCCTAACCTAACCTACCCCCCTACCCCCCCCCCCCCTCTCTCTTTCTTCTTTTGTACATATTTTTCACTCTTCATACCAGTAACCTGTAAACTGATTGTATGACATTCTGTATAGTAGTGTGTATATCTGTCTGTCTCTTATATGTCATCATGATTTGTGTGCATGGGGTTCTCATCTTAAACAAGCTCAGTGCTTAATGAGATTTCCAGTTTAGTAGACCTTGTATTGTGAATTTGTACTTCCATGTACTGTTATGTACTGTCATGTACTGTTCTCATGTCTTACTAAATAAAGTACATCAATCAATCAATCATGAAGTTCACTGAGTGATGAAGTTACAGCATTGGTCTGCCGGGTGGACTAACAATGAACTAGCCAATCGCATAGCAATCGTCGCTACAAGCTATGGGATGTATTCTATGCTTGGTTGGCCTTACCGTAGACATATAAAGGTAGACGCCTCCTCCAACTCTGGGGCGCCTGTATCGCGGCCAGCCGGCCACCATATTAGAGGGGGCACGCTTCCTGACTCCTGGCCAATCATAGCACGTCTTTTCAGAGACTTGGCAGAATCTAGTTGTATAAAAATACAGGGATAGCGGCAAATGAGGTATCTAGGTTTCTATATCTATGGGCCTAACAGCTAAGTAGCCAATCGCAGATCATTCGACCCTCCAGGCTATGCGATGTGGGCTTTGAATCGGCTTGATAGTTTTCCTGGAATGCAGCTTTGTAAACGTTTTGTGATGGTTCACTCTTGCTCAGTGCTGGTCACAAATTGTATTCAAAAGTACAAATTACAAAGTACATTTTGTTCTTGAAAGAAATTTAAATAAATAAATAATAGTGAAAATAGCAGATCTACAAGCTCACAAGGCATCAATATTGCTACATGTTGTGAGCTTGTAGATCTGCTATTTTCACTATACTCGTATTTGTACTTTTCCCCTTTCTAGAAATGTAATAAGGGTCAAAAGTACAATATTTGTCTTTGAAATTTAGTGGTGTGAAAGTACACCACTCAATCTACAGCATAAGTGTGACGTTAATCACACCAGACTGAGGAGCAGTGTGACACCAGCAGTTAAACAGGACTAGAGCTGTAACACTGGTGAACATCTCTGGGTAATTGACTTTCCTCTCGTTCTCTGTGTGACAAGGGAAGAGAGACACGTCACCACTCCTTGCCCAGTTCAGACAGTGACTTCATCAACCTCAGCAACAATGGTACAAGGCAAAATAACAGCAAAGGCCAAAGTATTAGTCAAAATGGTAGCACACTCCATGAATACAATAGGCTTGGAAAGCTTTACAGGGCATTCTGTTTCATTCGAGGGAATGTTGAATTGCAAGAGACAGGGGTTCTTCTTGAAAGTTTGACTAAAAAGTCTGCCATACCGGATTTGTTGTCAAACTTAAAACCCCAAACTGAATGAATAAAGGTGATAAATGAGGTAAAGTGTTTATCTTACAACTTCCCTTTGTCTTAGCTAAAGATCTCTCATGTCACGTCTTCCTCGAAGCTGTGACCAAGTCTGCCTGTCGTTGCTATGCAACAAACTCGGAGTAACGAGAATCATTATCGAATGAGCCATTAATTTAAGCCGATACTTTCAGGGAGGCATTTTTAAACCTGTAGACATGACCTCACTTGTAAATAACCCTGCCGTCAGAACAACATATCCAGGATTACATTGTGCAGTATGAGATCAGATCATTTTATATGGACATTTTGTTGCTTTCATAATGCCATTTCATACAATTTCGGTTCTAGAGGCCTCCACTACCTCCTCCATCTGCTGTTGGCATGCATGTGGTTATAATGACAGCCAATGATAAGCGGTTGTCAGACTGCCCGGTTTAAAGCATCTCCACAACACGCATCTACTTCCTGGTCCCCTGTGTCCACCTCCACACCCCGGCTCTTGACCCCATGTGACCCATGAGGCAATCCAATTCCATTTCCCTCTGCCAGCTGCCCTGACTGATTACTCTGAGTGACTCCATTCATCGGAAGGAGTGGGGGGGTCTAGGGGGGGCTGCTAAGTATGTGTGTGAGTGAGTGCGTTGGTGTTTGTCTGCCAGTGATTGTGTATGCGAATGTGAGTTCTAGAGAGTGTGTGTGACTGAGTCTGTTTCTGTGTTCTTGTTTGTGTGTGTGCGTGCGTGTGTGTGTGTGTGTGTGTGTGTGTGTGTGTGTGTGTGTGTGTGTGTGTGTGTGTGTGTGTGTGTGTGTGTGTGTGTGTGTGTGTGTGTGTGTGTGTGTGTGTGTGTGTGTGTGTGTGCGTGCGTGCGTGCGTGCGTGCGTGTGTGTGTGTCTGTGTGCGTGTGTGGGGAAGGCAACTGAGTGACTGTGTACACTGTACAGTATGTGTGTAGGTGGTTGGATGAGGGAGGACTAATCAGAACGTGCATGTGTGCTTGTGTGCATGCGTGCACAGCACACTGTGTGCGTGCATGCGTGCATGCGTGAGTGCGTGCGTGCGTGCGTGCGTGCGTGCGTGTGTGTGTGTGTGTGTGTGCCTGCGTGTGTGTGTGTGTGTGTAATGTTTGATTTTGTGTCTGCAAGATCCCCCCGGCAAACCAAACTCAGGAACCAATTAAGTGGCTGCAGTGTCAAGGTCCCTTTACATGACTAATAGGCTAATCAACAATAGAGAAGCAGTACTCTTGAAGCCTCAAGCCTAATTTGTACTTGTATTTGTTGTACGTCTGGAAATCGTGACGCGGTGCCTCGCGTTTCTCCGTTGAAACTGCAAACGTTTAGTTTTTCACTGATTTGAGTGCAGTTTGCAGGTTCTCCTCTGCATGAGCAATTAACTATCTGCAATTACCAGGAGAGCTGCACAGTAAAATCCTGGGTGTTAATTTAACTTGGAGAGCAGACAAATGGTTATATTTGTATGCTCTCTGAGTTAAATTAACACTCAGAGGTTTTACTGTGTCCCCAGGGGTGAATTACTCTCTCTCTGCCCCCTCTCTCCTACTTTGTGTGCATGTGTGCACACCCGCATGTATGTGCCTCTAAACTCACATGTGTTTGTGCATTCATCGAAGATAGTGATTTCTTGGTGCAATCCAGTTGCCTTTACCATGTTATTACTATGTGTACCACGGATACACATGTCAACAATACAATTACGGTTTTATCATGTCACAATTGTTCCAAACAAAATTGTTCTACATAGACCATGCAGTTGCCATTTAAACAATATATTTACAGCATCATAATTTACATTTTATGACAAGAAACTGAACTTTGTGTAGCTGGCTACTATTGAAGAGTAAAAGGCCAGGTCAAAGCCACAGAACAGATGTGTTCTATTGTCTTCCATATCTACAATGTACAGATTTCAACAAGAACTGAACCAAGAAATAGTTCAGAAACGTATAGCAGCAGTTTCAGTATCAATAAGACACCATCGGTGGGATTTGCATGAGAGATTTCCGAGTCTACTGTATGTGTGCTCTTAACTCAGCACTTCCAAATCCTCGTCGACTATAGACAAATGAGAGGAGGTTTCTCGAGTCGGACTGGAGCCTGCTCTTAAGTTGATCGAGCCATATAACTTTGCTGAATGTTTGGAATAGGCAAAAACCCTTCTCCTGATCATCTCCTCTTTCCACATGGAGATCATAAGCAGGGTGGAGAGCAACACGCCTCCAAGGGTGAGCAGACATAGTCCGGCTATGACACATCGGTCCAAATGGGCCCCCACCCTCGCTTTATCCCGCTCCAATCTCTCCATTTCCCGGGCCGAGACACTGTCAGGGTTCACTTCCACGTCCCTTGGGACAGCATAGGACATTGCGACCAAGGAAATGCCGGTCACTAGGCAAGTCACAGCGATTATGAAACCGTAATCCACCGATTTCCCTGAGCTGCCCTCGGACGGGAGCTCATCGTCGGACAACATAGAAAGTTCAGGGATGTCGTCCTCCTCGTTTAGTTCGGTTGAGGAGCTGTTGCAGCTTCCGGATGGATGCTGTGGACTTGAGTGGTTCTGATCATCACTGACGTGATGGCAGCCTGTTGAGTGGTTCTGATCACTGACGTGATGGCAGAGTGCTGAGTGGTTCTGATCACTGACGTGATGGCAGAGTGTTGAGTGGTTCTGATCACTGTCGTGTTGGCAGGGTGTTGAATGGTCCTCCTGATCAATGATGAGTTGGCAGGTGAAAGATGTTTCTACTTCATCATAGGGCTGTCACAATTACAAATGTAAGTTGATGATTAATTGTCACTCAAATAATTGCAATTAAGGATTGAATTGTGTGTTTGGCATTGAACATTGGAACATGTGAATACAATTGTTACTTCTGGTTTTCCTTTTAGGCTTCCTAATCAAAGATTGCACAGGGCAGATATGACAAATAACTTAAATAGGCCTATACAAATACATTATTGACATAATTATTTTTATACATAAAAATAGCAGAAATAGCTTACAACGTGAGCTTGTTTAGATCTGCTATTTCAGATTTTTTTATATTTTAAAATGTGTGAAACATTTTTCAACATGGAAACGATTATGACGATTACGCAAAAATAATTGCGTTTATCTCCTAATAAATACTTACTTCGTCATGTAGTCGCTGTTTGTGTGTTGTTGCCGTGCCAGGCTGCCACGCGCCCATGGTCGCTGTCCACGGTGCTGAACGCTCGCACGCTGCTGCTCCGCTGCTCTCATAGCGCCGCTCCTTCTCGGCGGAATAACTAATCTCTCTGATACTTTGGTAATTGGAAACTACCGTCAGAACATCATTCTGAGTTGGTCGATTCACTAGTTGATCGAAGTAAATAAGCTCTAGATTAGCCATTTGTACATGGGCTGGGTTGCCCTGTTATCAATCCCATACGTCCGTCCCTGTAAACGAAACAGGCGCGAATAGATGAAAACAAGGCAATTCACGCTCAAACTTCGTGTTAACCTGCCGTAAACAACACCAATTACTTCAAGCTATTATTTGATTGTTTTTCTACAAATCTGCAATGAAGTAGCCTAAGCATCTGTGTGCCTGCCCAGTGCCTATATGCACATACAACATGCAGACACACCAATCAAATCCAGGCATAGCCTACTGAAGCTTTCTTGGTCGCAGCGCAAACATTAAATTAAGCAGAGCGTATCAACTTTAATTTAATTACATTTTCATACAGTGTATGACTTCAAAGCGAAGACCACGTTAACTTAAACATTTTGGGAAACAGCTTTTTGGGGGGTGGGCTTGTTCAACCCATAGAGTTAAAAAATAAGGTTCAACCACTCAAAATGCGTTTCCAAAAAACGAATCTGTCATTTTTCAGTACATTGCTCGAACGATTAAGTAGACATATCATGACAGCAAATAAATGTCGATACATTTCTCCACTTAACAGGTTATTAAACGATAAAGATGTAATGCCTACCTTTTCTCTGCGTGTGGGTTTCTTGCATCCCCGGCTTCTCTTCTCTGCTCCTCCGGCAATTAGAGGGAACGGTTTGTCAAACTCCTCCCACGCGTTGGGCAGGCGGACCCCTCAGGCGGACCCCTGCCTCACGCTGCTTAGAACTGAATCAAGTTCTGTAGGCTATTCCTCTGTGCATTCATAAACCATCCAATGAAAGGGAATCCATGGGAATCTGACTACACAAGGCAAGCAGCAGTGAAGTTTTTCTTTGCAATATAGGATATAATGGCATAATATTGCTGACATGATGCAGCCTTTCAGCATATTTTGAGAAGAATTGCACATCAAAGCTTCAACAAAACACGCAGTGAGTGAAGAAAAAAAAGAAGAAAAAAAGAAAACCTGGACTGCTAAAGGTTGATATTGAGCTTTGCAAAACGATTTTCTAAATAGTCCATTTATAGAGCACCGCGCCAGAGGGGGAAAAAACCTCGACTTTGATATTCAATCCAAACCATGTCAAATCCCATATGCAATGGTAGAGATATATTCCTCCTCCAGAGCCCCTTAAAGCAATCCCCCAGCCGCACTATGCAGTCTGCCCTGCCTCTGCAAAGCACAGAGAACTGGAGCATATAGAGCATGTAGGCTATAGGAAGCCAAAGGTCATAATCACAAGACGCTTCGATGCTTCTACCCACCAGTGGTGGAAGGTAATGAGGTACATTTACTCAAGTATATACTTAAGTACAATTTGAGGTATTTTTTACTTTACTGGAGTATTTCCAATTTTCTACACTTTTACTTCTACTCCACTAAATCTCAGAGGCAAATATTCTACTTTTACTCCACTCCACTACAATTATTTGAAAACTTTAGTTACTAGTTACTTTGTAGATTTGAATTATTATTACAAAATATACATTAACCACTTCAGCCCTATTTAAACTTTGGCTATTTTCAAAAGATTTTATAATGAGTACTTTTACTTTAATACATTTTGATGCCAATACTTTTGTATTTTTACTCAAGTAAATTTTGGACTTTTACTTGTAACAAAGTATTTCTACATTGCAGTATTGATACTTTTACTTAACTAAGAAATGTGAGTACTTTTTCCACCATTGCTGCCCACCATTCAAGTTCATGTTTTAGCGTTTAGCGGTTTTCAAGTGCCATGATGCCGGTGGGTAATAACACGCTCTGCTAGCTGTGCATTTGGTCGTGATGACCCTTTGAGTTGGAAGAGTTTAGCAGAGCCTGTCACGCTGGAGGCTGTTTTAACATTTGAAACACAGCAAAAAGAGGCAAAGAGTTATGAGCCTTCATTTTAAAGCAACAGATTACACAGCTGGCCACTGCAGAAGATACAGGACACAGCCTGTCTGTCAGGCTTAAATTATACATGTCTTTTCAGAGGATAAGTGCATAGGAAAGTGTATCTGACGTTTCACAATCAGATTTTGACATATGCTGGTTGCTTGAATGGGTGGTAGATTGATAAGATTGTTTGATTGACTCATTTGAATTGTCATAACATTTCCTCTCCATTCAATTTACAATTGTGCATCACTTGTTTAGACTTGGGCTGAGGACTGCTGAGACAAGCCAAACTGTTAGCAATGCAAGTCCAATGAAGGGAATGCCTGTTTTATGGTCCTGTGACAAAGTTCAAGAATTTGGGGCTAGAGATGTTCATGAGAAGTTAGAGACCCAAATTCTGTTCAACCCCAGATTATTTTATTTTGGTGATCAGTCTGAACACCCATTAGAAGTTAGGTCCAAACTAGTATAAGCAAACATATTTTCATGAGAGGGAGAGGGGGTGCTGGTGCCTTCAGTCTAAAGAATGGATTATCGAAATGGCAAGAGTAGCATTTGATATGTCCTAAAAACGGTTTTGGATGTATATTATTTTGTAATAGAACCAAATTGACCTGATACAGGTCCATTTGGTTCCATTTTTACACTCTTCTGTGATAAATTAACAATATAGTTTGGATTGTGTGTACATCAGCATGTGATCATACAGGAAACATCCTGTAAAATCCAGAGTGTGTAAAGCATTGACCTGTAAGGCTCAGAGTTAAATTGGTAACCAGGATTTTGGTATAACACGATTCAATACCAACTCCCACATCTGCTGTCTGGCCTGTACACACACACACACACACACACACACACACACACACACACACACACACACACACACACACACACACACACACACACACACACACACACACACACCTATGCATATACACACAGACTCATACATACTCTCTCTCTCTCTCTCTCTCTCTCTCTCTCTCTCTCTCTCTCTCTCTCTCTCTCTCTCTCTCTCTCTCTCTCTCTCTCTCAAATGCATGAAGTCCAGAAAGACAATATACTGTAAGGGAGATTCTGCTTTGGTTAAGCGGTAGAAATGTGGATTTCCCATGCAACTGACCTGGGTTTGAGATCAGGGTGGTTACACAGGGTCTACTCAAGCAAAAGGACACTCATGGATGGTCACAGTGTTAAAGGGATCAAATGGCAGATGAAATTTGTTTTGGAACAAGTTAAAGTTCTGCTGGAGGTGCGGAGGAGACGTGCGGCAGGCGTTGTTAAATCACAGCGTTTTCTCATTCAAATAAAGTTTAGAAATGTAACTTTATATGCGCATAAAAATTGTATGTCAAAAATATATGTTTTATTGCAAACTGTAACATTACTAAATCAAACAGAGGTTAACTACCATCAAAGTGCCCTTGAGCAAGGCATGTGGTGACACATAGTGCCCCCAACTGCTTACTTGAGGTGTGGGGTGGCCCAGAGTGATGCTAATTACCATTCCCCTCATGTTTGTGGGTGTGCTTATTGCTCTCTCCCCATGGAACTACTTCTACAAGCTTTGTATTATAATGTGCCATATGACAACAAGCCTGATTAAATGATGTTTAAGGAAACATTCTACTATGAAACTGAAAAGGAACTGCTGAGAGACGTATTGGCCCACGGTGGAACTCCTGAATTATTACCGCCCTACTACAGACATAGGCTAGAGTAGGAATTGCTTGCAGCAGATTTTCTCCATCAGATGTCTGTCTAGCAACAGCAATGCGCTGTTTGTTATGATCTAATGTGATTAATCATCTCCTCCAGTGATGTTCCCGACCAGCAGGCCCAGCATTTTATTTACTCTAATCGGAGAAGTGTGGCATTTTACGTTGATGGATCTGCTGTGAAATAGGAGCACGTCTCCAGCTAAGAATAGCTAATGGGACCCCAGCAGTCGAGGCCGCAGTAACAAAGATGCCAGGGCAAGGTTGGTCTAGGACACATGAATTGTGCTCCTGCCTTGGCTAAACATAGATGCAACTGAGTCGTTTTAAGAAAGAGAGAGAGAAAGAAAGAAAGAAAGAGAGAGAGAGAGAGAGAGAGAGAGAGAGAGAGAGAGAGAGTGTGTGTGTGCGTGTGTGTGTGTGCGTGTGTGTGTGTGTGTGTGTGTGTGTGTGTGTGTGTGTGTGTGTGCGTGCGTGCGTGCGTGCCTGCGTGTGTGCGTGTTGGCCGGGGGGCCGGGGGTGTACCTTTGGTCAGACTCAGCATTGGTGAGCATGCTATGCAACATGCGGCACGTCCTGCAGTAGCAGATCCGACTCATCCCTGCGGCTGCTAACTGGAAACAGGGCACATAAGCGCTGACTCAATTCTCTATGCTAAGCTGAGGCAAGTTGTGTGATTTCCCCTCTCTCCTCTATTTCTCGCTTACTCATGCACACGTGCAGTACAGTACCCCCAAGCCTCTTTCTCTCTTCCTCGCTTCTCTTGCGCAACATGCAGACTTCAAGGATGATGGACAGCCAGGTATGGTAGTCATGAAAAAGGAGGGGTGAACACGGAAGTCAAAAGAGCAGCAATTTATCGTGACACTATTTTTACAGTATGTGTTTATTCAAAGATGTTGCACCTTTTCAGTGAGCCCATGAATCCCATCCACATAGTTAGACAAAAAAATTACTTCTCAGTATAGCCGCAGAATAGGCATTTAGCTGGAGAAGCTCTTTCAGAGTGCAAGGCCACCCAGCATGTCCAACAGTTCAGGTTCAAGTGCCTTGCTCAACGGTAGCCTTGTGGTGATTAAATCTCTGATGACATTTTCTCTGCCATTAGAGAGACTCGAACCAGAAGCTTTCACAACCCAATAACACTTGACAAAGAACGTTATGCCTGATTTATACTTTGCTGCATGCCTGTGTCGTGTGCCAAAAATTCACTGTGAGCTTGTTGATCTACTGTTGGCACACGACACCGATGTACGACAAAGTAGAGCCAAAATTAAGTATTATTCTTACCGAATGACCCTGTATGTGTTGAGCTGAAGCATGGAACTAATAGGAAGTGGCTGACAAAGACAGATTGCTGTGGTGTAAGTAGGAGTAATGTTTTCTGTCACTGGTGTTATGGACTGTACCCCGCAGTGTATTTACCATTAATTGAGCAGGGTCAGGGTTGGAGCACAGCTTCTTTATGGATGACCTTGAGTCATGGTTTATGTGTTTATGTGTGTGTGTGTGTGTGTGTGTGTGTGTGTGTGTGTGTGTGAGAGAGACAGAGCGTTTGTTTTACATGTGCATGTTACGGTGCATGAATCACTATGCGTTTAATGTGTATTTTGCTGTGTTTGTGTTTGCACATGTATGTACTGTGTGTGTGTGTGTGTGTGTGTGTGTGTGTGTGTGTGTGTGTGTGTGCGTGCGTGTGTGTGTGTGTGCGTGTGCGTGTGCGTGTGCGTGTGCGTGTGCGTGTGTGTGTGTGTGTGTGCGCGCGCGTGCACTGTGATGAACAGCCACGCTTATGAATGTGTGTGTGGGTGGTTGACAGCCATATGGCTCTGAATCCGCATCGACCAATTCCGTCTTGAAATTACCTGCCACAACGTCAGTAAATCAGAATGGTCAAGGGTCATTTTACGTTATAAAATACTGATGACCAGCAAAATCCATTACTTGACATCGCAAAAATAAGGCAATATGACAAATACTTATTCTGATCTACCGAACCATACAGGAGCTGCTTATGTATACAATTGCTGTAGGCCTACATGCTGTATAATGGCAGTAATAACTCAGAGGAATGGCTATATTGTATGGTTTGAAACAAATACAAGTACATCAATACATCATAGAAATGCTTGTAGTGACACATCTTGAAGCCTGTGGTCTATTCATATTCATGAGAAATATCATGTACCCTAACTGTGCATTTGTGGGCGTGGGAATAAGTCTATCCCACAGTGACTTTAACCTATGTCTGATGAAAGGCATATAGGAAGCTATAACTGTATGTGTTCTGTATCACTTAGATATGTGGAAAGTCAAATTTACACCGTAGTATTGAATAAAAAACCTCCATGTCATCCAAGATAAAATAAATACAAATATGATATCAAATGCTACTCTTGCAACAATAAATAATAATAATAATAATGTGTATTTGTCTCCAGATGACATGATACGAATATGCATCATTTGTTTGGAGATATTTTATCAAATTGTCCAAGATCAAGAGACTTTTTGAGAGAGTTCAATTGAAATGAATTTGTGAATTGAAAAAAATATGATTTCAGGGTTTCTCCTCAGGTTTTGGTAATTCTAAGGTTTCTCCACAGGGTGGCAGTAAAACTCTTTCCTTCACAATCAATTCACTGACTAATTCTTGCCTGGACCGTCTTAAGTCCTGTTGCTGAGAGAGCAACCGAAACGTTATTTTTAATCAAAGAAGAATAATAGCTTCTAAACTAAAGCAACTAAAGGTGCTCCAGTCGTTGTCACTGGGAACAAAACTTTAGAATGTGCATAAACTCTGTATTCATTCTCATCCCATAGAACAAAGTGTTCTTGGAATGAAAATAAATGCCAGACAGTTTTCAATGTGTTTTTCGTGTGTTTTGTAGACGTTTCTGTGGCTACCTTACTATGCACAATTACAAAAAGTAATGGTAAACCACACCGACCGACTACCCGCTAGGTTAAAACAAGGCTATTAGGCCAGTGGTTCTCAACCTGTGGGTTGGGACTCCCAGGGCGGTCCCCACATGATTTGAGGGGGTCCCACAGATGACAGTATTAAAGTGGCAATTTAAGGACTTTTAATACCTTTAAAAAATAAGTAGAAATGAAATGAAAAGTAATCAACAAACTATAAAAACTCCTATTCCAAGTGCTTGTCAGGGCGGGGGGTCCCTAGTTAAAATATGATTTTTTTGGGGGGTCCCCAGTTCAAATATGATTATTTTGGGGGTCACAGTCTGAAAAGGTTGAGAAATGGCTGATATAGGCCTACTAGCTGATCAGATTGCTGAACTGTAGCCTACATTTAAATTAGCCAAGGTCAGGACTCAGGACGGGCGGAGTTAAGAAAGAAAAGAAAGATATCACTTGGCCAAATGGAATACTGACTTCCTCAGTCCTCACACATTCTGTATTATTCTAGGATGCTGTGGAGAGAAGAGAGGCGCTATTGTTATATAATTCCCTGAAGCTTTGATCCACCTGCCACTCGGAATGGACTGCTGGCAACTTCCATGAGACCACAAGTCTAATGTTGGAATGATCATGACCAATTTCACCAGTTTATTTCAAATGTGCACAGTTGGTGAGGGGGAGAGAGATGTACCCAACCTCCGCAGTGTTAGCTATAATAGTCAAATCCCACGAGAGCTATTGCGCACAGCTTGACAGTTAATCGTTTTAACCCTGGCTTCCCAATTTTGGGCATGTTGTACGCAAAAAAATGTCACAAATGTTCACAAATTGTCACACATTGGTAGGTTAAAGACAATTTGCCAATTTGACATAATGTTGTCTATAGCCTACGAGCTACGACGGCACTTAATTGACAAAAAGAACAAGTGTTGCTCTATCACAGGTGACCGTGACACCGTAATTGAGTCCACCAAATTAGGCTAATCTAGAAGTAGGCCTATAAGAAGACATTAAATTAAACAAAACAAAGACATCAGTCAAAAAAAGGTCTCTATTTTCTTTTTTAAATCTGTCTTCTATTTAAATTGCATAAATAAAAACAACATTTTCTGCATTCATGTTGTTGACCATACATCTAGAATATTCCCTGTTTTTAGTGAGATTGCTGTCCGGCAAATAGGCCTATATGATTAATAAAACACTGACATGTATTTAAGGTTTATGTAAAGCACTCGTCTACAAGAAATACTGACGTCCCATTGCCCGTATATGAAAGTTATAATAATAAGTTCAAATGAATTGCCTCCAGTCATATCGATCAGACTCTTAGCTCAGAAGCTGCATTTGGCTTCCATTATGTTTATTACAAGGCACATGTCTTCGGAGACTATGGTCTACACAGCAATGGTTCTCAAACGTTTTCATGTCAAGGACCCCCAAAATGATATGTAGGCTACTTGAGTAAATGTACTTAGTATACTTTCCACCACTGCCAGGTTCACCCTACAAGTTGGGGTAGGTATCTTGTTGGTTTCGGGGCGGCCGTAGCTGAGTGGGTTGAGTGGCCGACTGGGGCTCCGAAGGTGAGCGGTTCGATCCCCATGGTTGGCTCAGACTCGTCCAGTTACGTCGAAGTGTCCTTGAGGAAGACACTGTACCCCACACAGCTCCCCTGGCGCCCCACACAGACGGGCAGACAGGGTTTTGTTATTTTTCTTACTTACTTAAAAAGCAAAATACCTTAAGTACTTGAGTAAATGTATGGCCTTTGTGTGTAATGTATCACTTTTACTTTACACCTCGAGGCCTGTTTCTGCATCAAATATTTGTCTATTTGGCCGCGGACCCCCATCTCAAATATTTTGCTCCAGGGACCCCCAGAAGCGCAGATTTGAGTTACAAATGTTCGCTTTAAAAAATATATATTCCAAAATGTGCACAAAATATGTTCACGATTTTTCAAAAATAGTATCTAAGCTCATGAGTGCCGCGCTATCAGCTTGTATATCTGCTATTTTTGAATAGCCAAAGTATAAAAGGTTAAAATTATTGTGGTGCTATATTAACACATTTTGCTGGGGACCCCCTGGAACCCCCCCAAGGACCCCTGGGGGTCCCCGGACCCCACTTTGAGAACCTATGGTCTACAGACTTGTGTGGAAGTGCTCTGTGTGCTTGAGGGTTACTGAAAACCAGTGGTGGAAAAAGTACTACATTTTTTCACTTAAATAAAAGTATCAATACTGCAATGTAGAAACACTCTGTTACAAGTAAAAGTCCGGAATTAAAAATGTACTTGAGTAAAAGTACAAAAGTATTGGTATCAAAATGTACTTAAAGTACCAAAAGTAGAAAGTATTCATTATGCAGAATGTTCCAGTTTTCAAATGTATTAAAATCTTTTGAAAATAGCAGATCTACAAGCTGAAGCTCACAATGCGTCCCCAGCATTGTGAGCTTGTAGATCGGCTATTTTTAAATGGCCAAAATGTATAGGGCTGAAGAGGTTATTGTATGTTTTGTAATAATAATCAAAATCTACAAAGTAATTAGTAACTATAAAGCTTTCAAATAATTGTAGTGGAGTAAAAGTATAATATTTGCCTCTGAGATGTAGTGGAGTAGAAGTAAAAGTACTGAAAATTGGAAATAGGTAAAGTAAAAAAATACCTCAAAATTTTACTTAAGTACAGTACTTGATTAAATGTACTTAGCTACTTTACACCACTGCCCACTGTAACCTGCATGTAGAGATGAGTAAAAGAAAAAAAAGAAAAAGAAAAAAAATCTAATGCTGAAATCAGGTCTGACATGTCAATTTGTAAGAGCAATGCTTTAAATGATATAGTTCAAAGGTAAAGTGGAGAAAAAAAAGAAAAAAAGAAAAGAAAATGCAGTTACAGCCATTGATAATAATCATACCTTTTTATTTATAGGCTATATGCGCAACTTTCTTTCCTGCGCCATGCAAACAGTCATAGTTTCAACAAACTGCATGATCAAGCTGATCAGTGGTGGAAAGTAACTAAGTACATGTACTCAAGTACTGCACTTAAGTACAATTTTTTTGTTACTTTTTACTTTACTGGAGTATTTCCAATTTTCAATACTTTTACTTCTACTCCACTACACCACTACAATTATTTGAAAACTTTAGTTATAGTTACTTTGCAGATATAATTATTATATTATAAAACATGTAACCACTTCACCACCTATTTTATACATAGGCTATTTGAAAATAGCCAATCTACAAGCTCACAGCACATTGCATCTTATGTTGTGAGCTTGTAGATCTGCTATTTCCAAACATTTTTAGTACTTTTACTTTTGGTACTTTAAGTATATTTTGTTGCCAATACTTTTGAACTTTTACTCAAGTAACATTTTGAACACATTGGCCTTTTACTTGTAACAGAGTATTCTTATATTGCGGTACTTTTACTTAAGTAAAATATCTGAGTACTTCTTCCACCACTGACGCTAATGATTCCCTGGGTGCTTCTCCTCGCATCATGCGTAATAAGTAACGCATGCGTAATGAGCGGTTCAGGTTCACCCTCCAAGTTGGGGTAGATATCTTATTTGTTTCGGGGCGGCCGTAGCTGAGTGGGTTGAGTGGCCGACTGGGGATTCGAAGGTGAGCGGTTCGATCCCCATGGTTGGCTCAGACTCGTCCAGTTACGTCGAAGTGTCCTTGAGGAAGACACTGTACCCCACACAGCTCCCCTGGCGCCATCAGAGTTGAAGTCTCTGGGCAGACAGGGTTTTGTTATTTTTCTTACTTACTTAAAAAGCAATGGCCTTTGTGTGTAATGTACTATTAGCACTTTTACTTTACACCTCGAGGCCTGTTTCTGCATCAAATAGTTGTAGTCTATTTGGCCGCGGACCCCCATCTCAAATATTTTGCTCCAGGGACCCCCAGAAGCGCAGGTTTAAGTTACAAATGTTCGCTTTAAAAAAAATATATTCCAAAATTTGCACAAAATATGTTCACGATTTTTCAAAAATAGTATCTAAGCTCATAGCTATGAGCTTGTTATATATCTGCTATTTTTGAATAGCCAAAGTATAAAAGGTTACAATTATTGTGATGCTATATTAACAAATTTTGCTGGGGACCCCCTGGAACCCCCCCCAAGGACCCCCACTTTGAGTTGTGTGGAAGTGCTCTGTGTGAAATATCTGAGTAGCCTACTTCTTCCACCACTGACGCTAATGATTCCCTGGGTGCTTCTCCTCGCATCATGCGTAATAAGTAACGCATGCGTAATGAGCGGTTCTGTGAAGACAAGGTTCCAAACAGCCGTCTCTTTTCCATTCACATCTAGCCAGTGGTTCTCAACCTTTTCAGGCCACGACCCCCAAAAATAATCATGTTTGAACTGGGGACCCCTCAAAATAATCATATTTGAACTGCAGGGACCCCTCAAAATAATCATATTTGAACTGGAGACCCCCCAAAATAATCATCTGCGAACTGGGGACCACCCAAAATAATCATCTTTGAACTGGGTACCACCCAAAATAATCATCTTTGAACTGGGGACCCCCCAAAATAATCATCTTTGAACTGCAGGGACCCCCCAAAATAATCATACAATCATATTTGAACTGGGGACCCCCAAAAATAATCATGTTTGAACTGGGGACCCCCACCCTGATAAGGTGACTGACTTGGAAGTGTAGGAGTTGAGGCATTACATTTAGTTTGACTCGGTTCCACACAGATACAGCTTGTAGATCGGCTATGTTTGCCTCTTTCTTATATTATTTGACAATTTGGCCAATGTTTGACCAGTTTTTATAGTAGCCTATGGTTTGTTGATAACTTTTTGGTCTTTTTTCATTTCATTTTTATTAGGTATTAAAAAGGTTTTAAAAGTCCTTAAATTGTCACTTCACTGTCATCTGGAGACACCCCAAAAAATCAGGTGGGGACCCCCCCTGGGGGTCCCGATCCACAGGTTGAGAACCACTGCAATAACGCATGCGTAATGAGCGGCTCTGTGAAGACGAAGGTTCCAAACAGCCGTCTCTCTCTTTTCCATTCACCTCTATTCTGAGAAAAACACGCACGGCAAGAGATATGCGAGCACGGCGCTTCCACTGTGAGCCAGATGGACCTGGACGGCTGTAGGCGACGCATCACTTTTTACGCACAACGTGACAGTGATTTTACAGGATATTTTTTATTAGTGTGTTATTAATTATTATCGATTTGATTTATTAATGCACAGTTAACGTCCGGATGCGGTCTCGAGGTCTTTGGTAACTTAAGGCCACATTGTTTGCACAACAAAGGATTACGTGCGTAAAACTTGGAGTGAACATTTGAAAGCTACAAGTCCACCAGAAAGTCACTGCTCTCTTCTGACGCAACATTTTTTTGTATTTTTCTTTTGTATTTCGTTGATTTATTTTGTATTTTTTTGTATTTTGTGATTTTTTTGGGGGATCTGGATTTTTTGGACCGATCAAAATGGAAAACTTTACCCATGAAATCCAAGAAGTGAACAACACTTTGGGGACTTGGATGGAGCACAGCATCCAATACAAGGCGGTGAGCAGTTTATTAGTTTTTGCCATCTGCGCCTTTGGGATCGTCGGCAACGTCATGGTCATCTTAGTGGTGCTGACCACTAAACACATGAGGACACCCACTAACTGCTACCTGGTGAGTTTGGCGGTGGCCGACCTGATGGTGCTGACTGCGGCCGGTTTGCCGTGCATAACCGACAGCATCTTTGAAACGTGGGTATTCGGACATTACGGGTGTCTGGGCATCACCTACTTTCAGTACCTCGGGATCAACGCGTCGTCTTGCTCCATCACCGCGTTCACCATAGAAAGATACATCGCCATTTGCCACCCCATAAAAGCCCAGTTTCTGTGCACCCTGTCCAGAGCCAAGAAGATCATCTTGTGCGTGTGGGCTTTCACCTCCATTTACTGCACCATGTGGTTCTACCTCTCAGATGTCCAAGAGCTCAAGTATGACAACGTCACCATCCTGACCTGCGGCTACAAAGTTTCGAGAAAATCCTATTTGCCGATTTACTTTTTTGATTTTGGCATCTTTTTTGTTCTGCCGCTTCTGCTCTCTGCGATCTTATACGGACTCATTGCAAGGATTCTCTTCATGAACCCGTTGCCATCATCAGACCATAAAGATAAGAATAAGAAGAACGGTCACAGTAAGAACTCCCGCCACTCCAACTCAACCGCGACCTCCCGCAGACAGGTGGGTTGCGCATGCGCCACATCTCATCTTTAGGACATTAATAAAAATTATGATGATGATAATAATCATAATCATAAATGATTAATATTCGGACACATTTAGCTTTACAGCATGCCATGGTTTATTTTGCTGTGCACATATATAGGCCTATATGTGTGTGTGTGTGTGTGTGTGTGTGTGTGTGTGTGTGTGTGTGTGTGTGTGTGTGTGTGTGTGTGTGTGTGTGTGTGTCATTTTATAGATGCATATTCGTATTCATCTTCAGCAGATATGTGTCAATCATTAGTGTGTCTATCTAAGTAAAATCTAAGTAAATATTGCCCTTAAACCAGGGGTCTTCAACGTTTTTCAGGCCAAGGACCCCTTAGCTGAGACTGAGAGAGAGATGAAGCAGCCCCCCCCCCCACGTCATATAAAATTGTGTTGCAGATTATACTTTTTCATAGTCACAGATATCTTCATAGACTTGTTTGACAGCACATCAGTGTTGTGTAAATTAATGTTTTTTATAAATTGGATTCACGCTCATGTGTATTTTCAGACATTTAACCACTTAATCCCTCAATACTGAGTAAACTTGGTGTGCTCTTTTTTCCCTATAGTCTACACCAAACCTCTTCGCCAAAAATAGCCGATCTACAGGCTCACAACTCCTCTCAGATCTGCTATTTTCGGCAAATGTTCCCATCAGAATATAGGGACGTTAGGGTTCATGTGGTTATGTAAAAAAAAGTTTATATCATTCGAAGATTTGGCGCCCCCCCCCTGTAGTAACTCTGAGGACCCCCTGTTGAAGACTCCTGCCTTAGACCATGTCAAATTGTGTGGTTGTGTATTACTCAGAGGAGGTTATGTTGTTATCTTGTTACAGCTCATATAACTATTATTCCCTCTTCAACCATGGGGCCCACAATATAGGTGACCAAGATGCTGGCAGTGGTGGTGATTCTGTTCGCCATGCTGTGGATGCCCTACCGCACCTTAGTGGTGGTCAACTCCTTCTTGGAGAGGGCCTACGTGGACACCTGGTTCCTGTTCTTCTGCCGGAGCTGCATCTACCTCAACAGTGCCATAAACCCGCTCATCTACAATGCCATGTCGCAGAAGTTCCGCGCAGCGTTTCGCAAGATCTGCCGCTGCGCGCAGAAGAAGCACTCCCAGAGGCCCGCGGCACACAGCGTGGCACTGACCTACAGTGTGGTCAAGGACACTTCTGTGATGGAGAGCACTGATCACTTCACCACGGAGATGGAGGAGCTCACGGTAACAGACGACCTACTGCCCTAGAACAGTGGTTCTCAACCTGTGCAAATGATTTTTTGGAGGGGGGTCCCCAGATGACAGTGAATTGACAATTTAAGGACTTTTTAATACCTCCAAAGAAAAAAGAACATTACTGCATCAAAAGTAATCAACAAACTAGCTATAAAAACTGGTCAAACATCGGCCAAATTGTCAAATAATAATTTCATAATAATTTAAGAAAGATTTAAGATTTAAGAAGCAGATCTACAAGTAGCTTGTAGCTTGTAGATCTGCTACTTTTGCAATATTTATCTGTGTGGAACCGAGTCAAACTAAGTTGAACGCCTTAACTCCTAAATTCCAAGTGCTTGTCGGGGTGGGGGGTCAGTTCATACGTATATATGATTATTTTGGGGGGTCACGGCCTGAAAAGGTTGAGAACCACTGCCCGAGAAGACCATTACGTACAAAGACACCTGTAGGCTGATGCCTGAACGAAACTGCAAGGGGAATTCAGGTCAGGTCTGTTAAAGCCAGAGAGAAACAGTGGTTATGGGTGAACTTCATATACTGTGAACTGAACAGTTCTTCTGAACTGTGGCTAAATGCCATCTATCATGTGGAATGGTACTTTTATTTATTCATTTTTATTCACAGTTAGCCCCATCTATGACCCCCGTGGCTGTGCTACAACGCAAGGGGAGGTCACAGATGGGGTAGCCTCGGAAACCCATGCCTTTTTTTGCCAGACCCAGGGGGTCGGCCTACAGGAGGCTTTGTCGGTCGGTCGGTCTGTCCCTCTTTTCCTACCCAGCCATTCAGATTTCAACCACTAGGGGTCTGGCAGAACCAGGTCTCCTGGTCTTGTTTTGTTACAAAAGAAGCAGATGGGGCTAATTCCCAGCCAGCTGCCCTGCCCCTGTCCTTAAGAAAAGCCCCTGATTAGCCTACTGCCCCTGATGCATCAAATGGTAATGTTGCTGCTGAGTCACAATTGCAAGCATTGCTCTTTGTCAATAACAATTGACAAAAATATCTGTAACCACTGTAAGATATAGGGGCTAGTGGGATTACGAATTTTGCAATTTTGCCTGCAAACCATCTATAACATTAAGACATTGCGTACAGGAAAAAGCAGATGTGCAGGGATGCATCAATAAAGCTAAATAAAAACGATGTCATCTGCTGTAACAAAGTGTTGAGTCCCCACATATATTTGTGGGGACAAAAAGTGTTGAGTCATAGCTGAACCCTAAGTGAAAATAGTCCTCTGTGAAGGAGATGCAAAGTACAATGTGACATTTGTGTTGTGCATGCTCTGGAAACAATGTACTGTAATTAATTGTACTATGTGAAAACTAACTGAAAGCTTAATTAGCTGCTTAATGTTAATTGGACTCCCCCCCATGCGACACACAGACACACACACACACACACACACACACACACACACACACACACACACACACACACACACACACACACACACACACACACACACACACACACACACACACACACACACACACACACACACACACACACACACACACACAACCATCCCCACCTCACTGTCAACTAGCACTAACAGTTCTGTTACAATGGCTGCGTCTCAGGTCCTTAAATTACATCCTTGTTTCCATCACTTGTGTCCTTTCCTTGCGCCTTAGAGACGCATCCAATGTATTTTTGCAAGTCTGATCAATGGATGTAGTTGTAAATCTCAAGAAGGAAGACACCATTGAATTTCATAAGGTGACAGACAATGATATAACCTATAGCCTATAACGCAATGTGACAAACCATGAGTTCCCCCAAAGCACTCAGTATTGTAGCTACCTCCATCTTGTGAGATGACAAATTTGAGTAATTTGGTAGAGTGGTGATTTTGGCAGGTCAGTGAACTATGTGTTTGAACCGTACATTTATCAGAGCATCGTTTTCGCTTGTCCGCTTATAGTCGTGCACAATTTACTGTGATGTGAATGAGGCGGTAGAACGTTGCTACATAAAGATACTATGTTTATATATTATGCTGTTGTTTTTTGGGGGCATTTATTGCCAGATCAATGGCTACACAGTACACATGAATCTCTGACCAGCAGCCTACCACACAAGGGGGCATAATTGTGAGGGGGCCATAACCTGATTTATACCGGTGTGCGACAGTGGCGTGTGATGAAAATAGCAGATCTGCAAGCTCACAACGCTTCACATTCAAGACACCTGTGATCTTATAGATCTGCTACTTGTGTGACAAGTATAAATCAGGCAACAGCAAACTGTACTCTGCCAGGGTTTTACAGAACCTTTCGTTTTTTTCATTCAACACTGTCACTGTGTGAGGAGTTTACTGTGCATAATCGTGCCATTGTTCACCTTGAGTAGTGAGTTGTGTCATAGATTAAATGTAAGTTCTCTGGCAACATTTAAAAAATAATGGTAAATGGTAAATGTTGTGTGTCATTTGCAATAGATAGGTTGTTTGTATATTTTTACCTGCAGCTGCTGTTTTGCCCATGGAAAAAAGAAAAGTAAACATTATTTTGTGAGTACTCTTGGGGACATAGTCTTATTTTTAAACAAATGTTACTAGTCTATGTGCACGTTTTTGATTGATATTTAGACAATGTTGAGTTGTGAATTTGCTATTATGGCTCAAATAAAGGTTTTTCAAAACTGCAATGGCCTGCAATTTTACGCAATATTAAAAACTTGCACTGTCAAAAATGACAGATGGGGGTTTCTTATATGAGATATACTGTATAGATCTGTTTTAATCCAATGTGCAAACAGTGCAATATACTGTGTAGCAAATCTTTGCAAACATTTCCATTAGAAATCTCCCCTGCAAACCAGTAATTATACACATAATTCACATGAAGGTAAAAAACACATATTATGCTTTTGAAAATAATAATGCATTCTTAAGGTTTTTTGTATGAAACAAAAACAAAGCGTTTCACTTCCTACATTACACTACCTGATCCATTCCATTTAGATTGTTGTTTTGTTTCCTTACATCTCCCATCGACCCGCACATGCCTAGCTGTAACTAGCATGTAACAAATGTCAAATCAAATGGCAGAGGGCAAAAGGGAGAAAGGACAAATCTCATGTTCCTTAAATTAAATTAATTTGACATTCTCGGGATAGAAATACACACCGATATGAATGTAATTAGAAACACACGCCAACATGTATGTAAATAGCAATTACCTATGAAAGTTTAGAGATAGCACAGGAGGAAGAAAAGGCAGCAATATAGTAAGTTGACCTTAAAAAGGTGAGCCTCTCAGTGCCCTTCAGTCAATGCTGGTGGCTCATATGATATGACAGAGTGATTGAGTTTTCTTATTAAGTTATACAGTCCAGATGATCACAAATTCAATGCATTCTTATGTAGTCATTTTTAACCTTTATCTATGCAGAATGCCATGCCATGCAATCATAAAGTAGCAGATGGAGGCATATACCTACAATGCATAATATGATCTGTTGGTGCCAAAAGGCCATTTTCATTGCAACAATGCCCTTCTTAACATGCCCTTTGAATAAGTACAACTCACATAGGCTACAGATTAATACAAACATATTTTGTCTGTATTAATACACTAGCATTAGGATAAGATAGGAAAACCCTTTATTAATCCCGGTTGGGGTGGGGGTTCAGGGTGCAGCAGCACATAGTAAGAAGAGTAAAACTAAAAAGTGCACAATAGAAAATAACTACAGTTAGAACAATAGGCTACTTATACCCCAGGGGGTCCCCAATTGATTTTGGGGGGTCCCCAGATGATTAGCTTAATGTGCAACATTGTTTTCTCACTCAACAGTAAACAAACCAACATACAGTATACAGTAAGTGTATACGGGGTGACTTTTAAGATCTTTAAAAAAATTGGCCGAATTGTCAAATATTACGTAAGAAAGAGGCACACGTTATAAATAGCCGATCTACAGTGGAATCGAGTCAAACTAAATGTAATGCCTACAATCCCAAGTGTTTTTCAGGGTGGGGGTCCCCAGTTCAAATATGATTATTTTGAGGGGTCGCTGCCTCAAAAGTTTGCTCTACAGGGTGGGTCTGTAGCTGAAAATGCTCCTCATCAGCACTAGCTCATCATAGAGGGGATGGGAGAGGTCCTAGGTTCACCAGCATCCTCCTCATCCTCCCTTCTGCAACAACCTCTAGATTGTCCAGTTTAACTCCAAATTTGGAGCTAGCCTTCCTCACCAGTTTGTTCGTGTTCCTTGTGTTGATGTGACCCCGGAACAGATAACACAGGGAAAAAAATGACACTGGCTACCACAGTCTGGTAGAACATCTACAGCAGCCTATTGCACACATTGAAGGACCTGTGCTTTCTTAGCAAGAACTTTTGTTTGCCCTGTCTCTTCCTGTAGAAGGCCGCCCTGTTGTTGCATGTCCTTCACCTACTATTAGTGCGGCAGCCATGGGGCCTTTTTTGGCTGAAGTGGGAAATTTGTTTTATTGGCCTAACATATTGTCTATCTATATACATACAACCATGAAACCACCTGCTGACTGGCTGTCAGCATTCAGCATTTTTTTTATAGAGGGTTACATGTGACTGTACCTCTGTATTACAAAAATACACTACTGGAATTTTCTTGG
This sequence comes from Gymnoscopelus braueri, assembly GCF_963280865.1. Classification (NCBI taxonomy): domain Eukaryota; kingdom Metazoa; phylum Chordata; class Actinopteri; order Myctophiformes; family Myctophidae; genus Gymnoscopelus; species Gymnoscopelus braueri. The sequence goes on along the minus strand of NC_137613.1, from coordinate 21,294,858 downwards.
GCTCAGAAATGTCGTTTTCTATAACTTTTATTATTGAAGTGTTACGTGTATTGCCATGGGGGCATTTGTATGCGGTTGTTTTTCACCCCTCTGCTCTCTGCCCTCTGCCTGTCACTCATTCACAGGTCCAGCCCATTCACTCAGCTTTCAATCATTCCATAATTCAGTCAACTCCGCCTCTCACCACCGTTTGGTCCTCCACTCATCGGTCCACCAATCCTCTCTAGCCATCACCATATATAAATCACCTGTGTTACCAACTAATAGCCTCATTCCCTCCTGCAATGCTTCTACCAGTCAATAGTTTCATTAGTTTGTTCAGTCCTAACCAATTCAGTTGCAACACTCATAGTCCATTAACCTTGAGCCTTGTCCCTATAACTAATGCAAGAGTGGGAGGGGCCTTAAAAGATTCTGCAGTTTTTTCCCCCCCATTCTATCAGTGTGTGCTGTTACCATTTTGCATGACAAAGTATAAATTAGGCTGCAATCAACACACCAGTACTTGTAACAACAGTCAGCATGTCTGATACTATCTTAAAGACCAGGGCATTTTACATGCTAACATGTATGCATTTTTATGTTTAACTGTGTTGTGAACTTTTTAATCATTTTTACCCCTTTTTCTCCCCAATTTAGTCATTGTGCCAATTCATTCCTCCCCACGTTTATTTATGTGTGTTGCTTGCCACTGCACTCTGACTCACCTGCCAGTGAGGAGCCCCCACCAGGAGGACACAATGCTTCCGTCCTACTCCTCCCACCATGGCCTGCCAGTGCAGTGACAAATATCACCCACTCCCATAGCTGTCTCTTTTTTTTTGTCATCTTTATTTTGTTAATGTCTTTCTTTTAGTTGTTATCTCCACCCGGAGATCATGCATTTGATCTTGTGTGTGTTTCTGTCTCTGTGTGTCTGTCTGGCTCACATAGTAGCTCACTTCAATTTGGCATGTCTTGGCCGATCAACATATTTCTATGCCGACAGCAGGCCAAGGACCTAAATTCTCAAATATTTTTCTAATTAGTCAATAACTATATAAATTGTTTTATTTATACAAAAAAAAGGGATGAGACCAAGTCACTCTTGGGATTGCACAACAAACATGGCTTTTATAGGACATGACATGTCCTATAAAAGCCATGTTTGTTCTGCAATCGTGTTTAGTCACCCCGATGAAGGCATTGTTGCCGCAAGGCGTAAGTGCATTTTTTTATTCTTGCTATGCATTAGCCAAACTATTAAAGGCTTTATAACTTTTCCACAAGAGTGCTTTGGTCTCATCACTTTTTTTGCATCAATTCTGTCACCCAGTTGTACCAAAGAGCACCTTGTTGGGGATTTTTACTCTAGCCAAACAGATGCGCTCCTTCCTCTCTTTTTTCGACATTGTTTTATTTATAATCGAAGGACAATTGTCCCTCCGATTATGGGTTGCGCATCTACAGTATGGGATACACATCCCACCATGCTACTGTCCCTCCAGCTTATGGGATGTACCAGAACTAGCCAAATGTAGACACGCAAGTTCGCCAAGTCAACAATAGATTAACACCAAAATACATTTACAAATGTGACAACATAACCCCAAATCTTTTCATTTAAGTCAGTCCTTGGCCCCTTTTACAGAGTTTAGAGAGCTATTATAGACTATTATAGCCTAATACAGCGCCATCTTACAGACATATACAGCTGCCGAAATGAGGATGCTGAATTTGAAAATAACATGTTTTGGGTGATGTTATTGGGACATCCTTGGAGGAAGACCATCAGTACTCCGTAGAGACGATGTACAACTATAATCACATGCCGTGCTACTCTTTCATGGTTGCAAAAAACAATTTACCACTTAAACCCTACAGTATACTTAGTTGACCAGAGGACCTCAGGGGTCTATACTAGGCCCTGTCCTTTTTTCCCTCTACACTAAATAAATACTGTATCTTCGCCAGAACTACATCTAGAAGCTCACACCGCATTGCACAACATGTCGCACCGAATGTGAATTCAGAATAGGGGTGCTTGGGTTCATGTGGTCAACGGTATACATTACTATCACTATTACTGCCTCCTAGCGGAGATTTGCACTCCACTGAGTGCACCTTTCTACTTAGCTTATGAGGTGAGATATCGTCACAAAAATTTCCTTTCAGCTATGATCTGGTGTCATCCCTGTGTTTTAATCCCTTTGCCTTTTATGTTTTATCACCATGCAAATAAACTAAACTCGAACCTCACAGGCACAATCAACCATCTATTTCCTTCTCCCCAGTCCCTGCCTACTCTGACAGGAAGCCCAGTCAGAAACAGGCCTATTTAGCCCGTGTAATAAAGATCGCTTATCAAAAAGCAAATAGATACAGAGCACAGCTACAAGTAAATCCCGATTCATACTTAGTCGTACGAGGGTGTCAGATGCCAAAAATAGCAGATCTACACGTTGTGAGCTTATAGATCTGCTATTTTTGGCTTGGTTTGAAAACCAGAGTTGCTTACAGTAAACTGTACTGCTTTTATTCAGCTATATTTGAACCCTCAGCAACCCTACCAGCGTATACATATATCAGTCAATAAGTGTTTTCTGAGGAGCTACAATGGCACAGTGTGTACTGTTCTGGTGTGTTCTATGATACAGTGCTATCGATCTTTGTTCAGCCGGTTGACAGCAAAGGCCACTGAGGTTCTGTGCCGCATATAGAAAACATATAGGACACACACGCACGCACGCACAAATTACTGTGTTGCACCATATTAACCGCTTTCAACCTGGTGTCCCGGTATTTTGGCCATGTCATTATGCAGTAGGTGAAGATTATTATTATTATTTTATGTCAGAATTTTCCACATTTCAAAAATAGCAGATGTACATCCTCAGCACATGTGGCGATTGGCCTTGTGAGCTTGCGATGAGCTTGTGAGCGATGTGATGTGATGCAAGCTTGGAGATTGGCAAAGCATATAAGGCTAAAGTGGTTAACCACATGAACCTTATGTACTTCATCAACCAGGGTCCCCACGAGGTCTATATTAGGCCCCTCCTTTTTTCCCCACTACACCAAATCTCTTTATTCTTTATCGCTGAATGTTCGACCCAGAATCACGCTAGGGTTCAAGTGGTATGATCTTTTCCCAGCCACTGTTGCACTCCCTACATAGCTGTCCTCAAGGTAACTAATAACTCTTGCTTATGTACTGTAGATGGAACGCTGAGGGCTCAATAGCCTAATGGCTGTTTTCTTATTCCAGCCCGGTTGGAGGTGAAGTGCCAACCCGTCTAGAATTATACACTTCATTTCAATTATGCAGCCCAAATGAGCAAAAGCCTTCATGGGAGATGCATCACCTTGACTCTTATGAGGCTCCAGTTCATGACAATAAAGCATCTAAGCTATTAGTTAAAGTGAGTGTAATCAATCTCTGGTAGCTCATTTCTCCAATATGTCGTTTATTTATTTACTAGAATTGTACCATAATGTATTTAGCTATGAATAAGTATAGAAAGAAAGCCAATGTGGGCTTCTTTCTGCAGACAGGGACCTAATCAGAAGACAGTGCAGTTGCATTTCAGTTACTGACTAAGAACAGGATTTAAGTCAGGGGTGTCCAAACCTTTTTCAAAGGGGGCCATATTTGAAAATATGAAAATACCGGCGTACTGTACCTTTGGACCACAAGAAAGTCACATACAAATACATTGCATTACATAAAATTGTATTAACCCATTTAGACCTGGAACGCATCTGTGTCACTTTAGGTTTCTTTGGCTATTCAAAAATAGCAGATTTACAAGCTACAAATCTTTGAATAATATATATTAAAAAAATCTAAATATACATATAAAAAAACTGGCCTCAGGTCTAAATGGGTTAAACTACACTACAATATGAATAGTCTATGGTAGGCACTAGGCAGTGTACAGTAGCTAAATGTAAGCCACTCATCTGTGTTGTGAACAAAACAAATAAAATGCATTGCCATTATATTTACACTCCAATAATTATCCTTTGTTCAAATGACAGTCTAGCCAAATGTAACCAGGTGTGAAAAAGTCTACCAACATTTTAATAAAATAAAATAAAAATGCCCTTTCTTTCAAATCTTGAGAATGAAACAACACAAGGAATCATTATCAATTCTGCTGAGAAATACCTAGGTTCATTTCAAAACACTCAAAATGTCAATGCATGAATTTCACATATAATATAGAATAGAATATACCAGCGGGCCACAAAAAATACATTTTAGGTAGGAAGCCGCGGGCCATATAAAAATGTAAGTGGTTAAAGGAGACAGGGTGCAAAGTGATGTTTTACTAGTGAGGTAGTGAGGTTGAGGGACAGAGAGAGAGAGAGAGAGAGTGTGACTGAGTGAGTGACTGAGAAACTGATTGACAGTTCTTTGTTTGAGAACTGTCAAAGATAGAACGAACGAGAGAGGAGAATGTCAGAATGGGGAACAGAGGTGCAGTCAGATACGTAAATGGGAGTAAAAGAGTCAGATTTTCTGGTTCATTACCTTCAGATTGCATATGTTTCTTGCCCCCCCACTCTCATTATGGTCACCACGGTTCAAGTGGGCAACAAAGATGAGTATGCGCTATAATGACAGCTTTCCTGCAGCAAGGGAACAGCTTTGGCGTGTAATTATGCATGGAGGAACATGCACCATCACATTGTCATTGCAATCGAATTTTATCTAGAAAAACCTGTGGCAAACTGCTACTTACTGCAATAGGTTAGGATGATGAATTGACACTGACAGCATGAGGCCAGACCCATTTTTCTCCACTTGAAACATGTTTCTCCACCCTCTGAGAAGGATTATTAAATTAAAGTCCATGATGTTAAAATCATTTTATCATGGTCCCCATTATGCTTGAAGGACCCTTACCCTCAATTGATTTGACCATGCTGTATAATTGTTTTTACGTTCACTCCTTCCACCAAACCTCGAAATGAAAATGTAATTTAACTCAATATAAAAAAACAAACACCATAAATAGCCTGCATTAAATGTGAAGCTTGCATTTCTCTGTCACACACAGATCAGTCAAACGTCAGCTCTTGAGTGAAAAAAAAAATCTTCAACGCAGTGAAACATAAACAAAGCCAACAATGTGGCCTCAAAGTGGGGTCAGGGGACCCCCAGGGGTCCTTGAGGGGGATCCAGGGGCTTGACTGCAAAATTAGTTAATATAGCATTAAAATCAGTAACCCTATATACATCAGCCATTTAAAAAATGTGGAAAAGTTTGAAATATTTTCACAACACAAATATTGTATGTGGGTCGCTGGCATACATATCTTTTTTAAAGATATGTTTTGGTCTTTTTCTGCCTTTATTTGAGAGGAAAGTAGGATCACAGGAAATGGGGAGAGAGATCGGGGGTGACACACAGCAAAGGCCACGTTCGATCGGGACATGCTTTAAAACTGGACTACCAGCCTATGTGGTATGCGCCTGGACCGCTAGGCCAGTGGGCGCCTCTGGCATTCATGTTTTGAGAAGGCTGTCTACGGGAAAATATACAGTATATTAATGTGGGGTTGCTTGAAATGAAAAGGTTTGAGAACCACTGCCTTAAAGACACCAGGGTCAGGATGGACTGCAGACTTAACAATAACTATAAACTACATTACAGTTGAGCCTCAGAGCCTTGCAAGTGTCATGGGTCTGATTCAATAGAGCGTCTGTGATGTGATTTCTTTTACAGGCACTGATCCTGAATTGTTAGGTGCAGAAAAGCACTAAAACAATGGAATAATGCATCCCCCCTGGTAAAGGGAGGTGTCCGGGGTCCCCTTTGAATCTCTAAGGCTTTGTTCAGACTGCAGGCAAATCCGATTTGTTTCTCAAATTAGATCTTGAATCTGACTGACTGTTCACACTGTTATTTGCAAGTGGTCAGATCAAATTTGTGTATTCAGACATCGTCAACATATCTGCATTGGTTACTGTGGTAACGACGTATTTACAAAGGTATGAGTAATGCTTTACTTATACAATGGTGTTGCGCGCTGAAAATAGAAGATCTCGCATGTCAAACCACCTTCGGTTCAAATTGGATTTGTTTCCATGAGTTTTTTCTTTGTTTTAGTTTTTTCTAGACTTGATAAAACCAATCTGATTCTTATCTGGGTAGCCTGATTTGTTACAACTATTCAGTGACTGCCTGTACAATCAGACCTATTTAGCTTTTATTTTGGTTACACTAGGTTTTAGTGTACAAGCAAAATGACATTATTCACTCAAATCACACCACAAATCATACTCATAACACCTCGGTCTCCCCTCTTTCCTACGGTGACCTATGACTGATTGCAAATGCACAGCCCAGTTCAATAAGACCAGTATACGTACTGTAAGACACACACATCACACTCAAAACAGTGGTATAAGCTGACAAGACACAGGTGACAGAAATTAATTTCCTGTCTGTGCTGACAAGATCATGCTTCATTATGTTATACTAATATTATCGACAAAAAATGCTGCTCACTGCTTTTTAATTTACTTCTTAAATTATTTACAATTACTCAATCCACAGAGGGGATGAGGTCATGTTTCACGTGAAGAATGACCAATCAGCCTTAAGTACCCACGTGATTCTTTTACAGGACGTATTTTCACTCAAGCAATTGCTTTTGTTTGAAGGGGGAGGCTCATCCTGTCATTTTAAAACGTTGAAACATAATTACCAAGAAATGTTTTTAGTCTGGGAAAATAACAAGGCTGCCACTCAATTCTCATCACAATTAACGGGACACAAATGATTGATGGTGGAGTACCAGCCAGCCCAACACTGCTGTCATATAAACACTTCTTTTGGTTCCTTTAATGGTAGACTAGAGCAAGTTGCACATACCGAGGGCCCATGAAACTCACTGAAAACCCATGCATAATAAAAAAAAATGGCTGTCCATGTGGAAACTGAGGTTGTTTTTTGTTCTTTTTCTAAAATGCCTGAAAGATTGTACTTAGGTAGAAAGAAGATCGATGGTCTTCTATATGACGGACCAGGGAAATGTAAAGCCCAGGCAATAACAATCTTCAATTATCCAGTTCTCGGCGGTAAGGTGGTTTGACAACGTGCTGTGTTTATGTGTCTGAGCAAAAAGAGAAACAATTCTCAGAGACATTAGTGTATGTGACAGGCCCAGTACAAGTAATCTAGGGATGCTGGTACAGCTAATAAAAACAAGCGGTGCAGTCTAATTCAATTGCGCACCAGTAATTAAATAAGAACAGAGGGTGAAACTAGATTACCCTCTGCGAAACAATGACCACCAAGAAAAGAGTGATTACCCATCACCAATAGCTTGGCTTGGCAAAGGGAAAGCAAATTATGTCTCAAATGTTTTAGGACAAAGACTGGGGAGGAACAAGAGCATGAATAGAAGGCAGACAAAACAGGCCTGCTGAGGAAAAATACTGAGCAGTCAGAACAACCAAAAGGGCCAATTAGACAAAAACAATTATGCTGCTTCAGGGGTGCCATTTTATACCGTCATACTGCCAAAAGTCTAAAGAGACAATCCTGAGCATATGGTACTGGAAATTCAAAAGCTGCTTAATTAATTTATACAGTCTCGGAACAGTGAAAGCAAATATTGACTATTGACTTATTGAATTAGATATTGAAAGAGAAATGCCATTTTAAAATGCCATTTGAAGACCCAACGTTTTTGAAGAGAGGCAGTTATACAGTCACTAATCCATTCATGTCTGCTTTGAGAATGTCTACAGAATGTTAGTATTGCATAACAAATCCTTGTGGTTCACATGTTTGATGCTAGAAGAAATGCATTTTCCAAAAAAAAAAAGTTTACAGTGTGGGTACTAGCGCTCCCCAGAAATGTGCCAAAATCCCCTGCAATATTCTTCTGTTGGTATTGAGCTTCAAGTGCTAGCAGGTGTGTGCCAGTCACAGGTGTGTGACTGGCACCTGAGCATGGGTCCTGTACTTTGTTGAGTTTGTGTGTGCTCCATAGTGTGTGCAATAGGGGGATTTTAGCACATTTTTGGGGAGGCCACACACACACACACACACACACACACACACACACACACACACACACACACACACACACACACACACACACACACACACACACACACACACACACACACACACACACACACACACACACACACACACACACACACACACACACACACACACACACACACACACACACACACACACACACACACACACACACGGTGTGTATGCAGGTGCTTAAAATAGGGTAATAGTATCACAAGGGCAAGCTCCACTTGTATTGTGCCTTTATAAGTATATACATACAAAGGCAGCTTTGCAGTTTAGTATTTCTATTTTATTCTTCATTTGTCCAGTACACCTAAATAACAAAGGTAGCCTACTACAGCAGCAGACAACTACAGAGGATATCTGTCATTTAGATGCATGATCAACGGAATGGTAAAAAGCTACCGTACGAGGTGTCTCTAGAAATAGCTTACGTAGAAAATCTTCATGTACATCTTTTGTGGTGCTTCTACCATAATGAAGGCAAGTGGGGGAATGTTCAATGTGCTTTCTCACTTCCTACTGACCATCTGATGCAGGAAATGTCATCATCCACCCATTCAGCTTTTTTTAAAAAAGAAGAAAAAAATAAAGGAAAAACTCAGCATGCGCTAATTCATATCTTTAGACAAAGACAATGGTCAGTGCAAACACAAACACAAACACACACGCACGCACACACACACACGTGCGCAGTTTGTTGATTTAAGATATTCCAAAAAACGTGTGCATGAAAGCTGAGGTCAAGCGGATTGGTTTTATTTGAGATAGTATCTTCACATTCCTGTTGGTCAGATTGTCTGAGAGGATTCTTCACAAATGACCACCGGTTATTGTAATCTGTTAGTATACAGTACTGTATGTCATTTATTTGCACATCACTGTCACCACACACACAGACTGCCGACATTATAGAGAGGGCACTTGAATGATGACATGGGCAATGAGAACAAACTCATACATTATCAGATTTCTGCACAGGTTTTCCAATTAATTGGAAGTATTTGTTGTATATTTGTTGTTCCACAGTACATGATGACATTGGAATGCTCAGAGCTCTTGGGACGGCAAGAGGAGGTAAAATTCTAAAATAACGTCGAGTCTCCATTAATCTAATTATTATTGATCTTCAGGACAAAGAGGTTGTTGGAGGTCAGTGCGAAAAGTCTCTCGTTAGTCGCACGGAAGCCTAGGATTGGCTCATTGGTGTCCAGGCTGGTCAGCTGCTGCTTGGCGACCTGTCCCACCTGGCGGCCCTGCTTCCTGTTAAAAAGGACTGTGTCAACGGGTGACGGCTGTCTGTAGATGAACACGCGGCGAAGGCACTCCCCCAGGGTCGCATAGGAGAAGTTTGGGGAGCAGGTCGCGAACTTCTTGTCACGTTTCGATGCCTGGACATAGCCTACAATGAACAGACCAGAATAGAACCTTCAGTGTCCGCACACAAGGGAATTTGAACTGGAAACCAAAAAGGCACAAAGAGCCACAATGTCTGATGGGGGAATATGAAATAACAGTACTTATTCCAGGTCTTATTTATGAAAGTGGTCAAGTGCAGTTTCTTGTGGAGAAAAAAGAAAAATTCTATTTTTTTTAAAAAACGGTTATACTCGTGGATGGCAGTAAACGGGTGTATTTTTCATCAACGGTTATACTCGTGATTGGCAGGTAAAGTGTTAACAGTGCACAATTATTGGGCCTCATTCACAAAGCTGTTCGTAAATTTCCTACTATATTTTAATGTAGATTTTTTAAGTAAAGGCTGACTTGCGATTCACGAAAGGGAGTGTAGAGCCTTGATTTGTGAGGAACACAGGGGTTTCAAATGATGAATCCCACCTGTGCGTAAATCAAAAGCGCTTTCATGTATGCCTCATTAGCATTGTTCCACGCCACATTTAACACCATAAAAGGCAACCGGAACATCCAACGTGAAGAGAACCTCCCCGTGGTGAGAACTCCTAGTACAAGATCAACGTCATCACTCGTAAAAACAAACAACCGATCTGCAAGCTTACAACGCTTTGCATCGCAACGCCTTGACAGCCTGATCTAGATCAGTGTATTATGGCAAGCGAGTCCCTCACATTAACCTGAATCTCTTTAAAAGACACACCACACCACAGGATAAAATAATGCGCTAATAAAGCATGACAGTATATTATATATAAGCCTTTTCTAATAAACAATTGCTCACCTTTGATGAGGTAAAACAAAAATCCAGGGGCATACTGGAACGCTGCTATCCGATAGATTATGGAAAATACGTTTATTGATCACTGAGGGAAAATCCGTCGTTTGGATTAAAATATCCTATCCATTGTCTACATCAGATAATGGACACTGACTTCATCCAGGCTGCTTCATCAGATGGTAAGACATGTAGTCAATCTAATTTGTGTAGCGTTCATGTGATCAACCAGTTTCATAATTGCTATAGAGACGAATAACTAGCGCAACATTAGAGGTGCGTCTGTGGTCTCCTGCAACATTAAGGCATGATAAGCCATTGCAATAAATTAGACAAATCGTGATCACACTTGCAGAAACGGCAAACACACTGAGGGACATAATAATTAAATTCTGCTCTAAATGAGTCAACTGAAAAATAAAAAAGAATTGGTTTGAATCATAAGCCCATATGCATCCAAGCAATGCATCGTTTAACAGACATATTTCTTCTTTTCTTTTATATGTCATGACAAGTGTTGGGCACATGAACATTTTATTTGAGGTTTGGCACTATTGTAATATATTTAGCATGAAGAATGAGGCATTCTAATTAGAGCTACGCATGATTTGTGGCACATACGACTACCCCAGAGGAGACGGTGAGTTTCAGTGTACCTAACGTCAAAAACCAGGCACAAATAATTATGATGAATCAGACTCAGACTGTTTGTGGAAACGCACGTATTTGCGTATAAGTAAAATATCTGTGCGTACCAAGCTTAGTGAATCAGGCCCATTTATTGTGACTACACTGGTCAACAGTTGGAGACATGAGAGAAGCTGTGCCATAATTGATTCCCTACTTGCCACTCAGCATCAAGGGTTGGATTGGAGGCAATGCCTGCGACATACTGGTGTCATGTCCAGGGGGTGTACTTGTACATCAAGCTGCCTCATGCTAACAAATGGTCACATGGCTCAGGAACCGTTGGTTCCCAAGACTACTTCTTACCAGGGTTATCAGACAGGCACACTAAATTATAACCTATACAGTACAGTCTGTAGCCCACATCAGCTTCAACTTCAAGTCACCTCCCACTCCCACCATCATTCTCATCATCAAGCTCTCAATGGTGTAGTAGCAGTCACTTTACTTCCAGAATCACAGGCATCAGTAATGCGAGGCCCTTGAGTTCTTACCTAGGGCATTGAATGTGGCGATGTGGTCCCACATGTTGCTGGGTTGGTCGGGTCGCGGCTGCCAAACCAAGGCATCCACGTCGTGCCTGAGGCAGAGGCAGGGCATTTCTGGCGGGTTCACGTCGACTGTGAACAGGTACTGGTGGCTCCCCAGGTTCACCTTGAGAGATACGGACAACAAGAGTGGGAGTGATTAATTGTTGAACTAATTATGCCTGATTTATACTGTACTTGGTTGCGCATTATGTTGTGTAGCACATGGAAAATCTAGCTTACAATATGTCGCGCTGTGACACGTTGTTGTGAGCTTTTTTGTCAAAGTTACATTATCATTGTGTTTTAATGCAGCTGAAAGTACAGATTGTCTTGATTTGAAAAAACAAAACAAAAAAACATTTGGATATTCCTCCTGTATTTACCTACATACTGTACATGCGAAGTATGTCACCAACAGGGTCAGCATGCAAGGGAGGTAAGCAAAGGCAACCCAGAAGTAGATAGAGAGTCAGTGATACACAAGAAGCTACAAGACTTTAACAGTAATAAACACAATGGCTATGCAAGGGAGGTAAGCAAAGGCAACCCAGAAGTAGATAGAGAGTCAGTGATACACAAGAAGCTACATGACAGTAATAGACACAATGGCTATTGCGGGGAATGAACATGTGGTTTTTGTGGTTGGGGCAGGCTCTAATCACCAAGCCACTCTTATAAAGGGTGCCTGCGTGTTTGTTCCTTTACATTCTCGATTAATTGACACAAGTACCTACAACCGTTAATACCCTTAGTTTGAAAGCGATATACAGTACTGTACATTCTCCGTCTGCTGACATATTTCAAGAGTGCTACTGTATGTTAAGTTTATTGAGTTGTGATTACACGCATAAAACACACCAACAATACACCAACAAAATCAATGGCTTATTATCAGATGGAAAAGCAAACATCCATCAGCAAGCAACGACAGAAAATCGAACAGAGATTGAACCAGGACCTGTGTACAGTATGTGCAATTTCCCACGATGCCATTGTATCCCTCCCATCTCCCTCCCATACTGCTCCCACACACACACACACACACAAACACACACACACACACACACACACACAGGTACTGTTAGACAAACACACACAGATTTCTACCTCTTCATGTTGAGCGGCTCTTCATCGTCAACCTCAAATCAGCAAGACAATTATAGGTAGAATGTTTTAACTGAATAGCAATTAACTGCAATTAATTAACACATTTTCTGTTCATCCATTACCTCATTCTGACCCCGTTCTGATTACTATCCCTAACAGCGTTCCGAGGTCAGTTCAATGCTGTTCCAATCTGCCACCATTTGCTTCACATAGAGTGAAAATGACAATAATGTCACTCCTCGACATTGGAAAGCAGCCCACATCATCCAGCCAACAAGCGCTGAATCTAACATTTTCGCTTGAGACCCCCCCCCCCCCCCCCCGTCAACAAGTCCATACTCCGTAGGTATTCAGCAATCAAGCAGACATTGTTCTGCATTGCTGTCAAGCATTTAACAAGCCATCCCTCCAGCCACTCTCAAGCTCAAGCTCACAAGAGTGCCAAAGTTGCAGATGATTGCTCTGGTCAATGTTTTGTGATGAGCCACAAACAACCCAAGAAAGAACACGTACGTAGTACGAGTACCAGGGATATTGTATGGTAATATCTGAACTATCATACTCCCTTTTTATGGCATGGCACTGTAGGAGCCGAGCCATCTAGATGAGGGTCTGCGAGTCCGGAGCTAATCTCGCAAACTACTGGACCAATCAGCTCCGAATGTCTTGTGCACGCTGCTAGTAGGTCAAATTATATCTTATTTGGAACTTATTTTTAGAACGTTTTTTATTCTGACCTCGATTTTAAACTGGAAGTCAATGGAGGTCGGATTGGGCTGAAACGTTGACCAAATGGAGATGACTGACATCCAAGTACTAACGTCATAGACTGGCAACATGAAGTCCAAGCTCCGCATGGAAGCCATGCCGTTATTAGACCCATCTTGTACACAACCTTCTATTTCTTTGCTATTTTTTACAACATGGCTCTGCATGAGCCTAGCAGTCTATAAGAGGGTAGGTCTGTTTGTCAGGAGCTAATCTTCCAAACGGCTGGACCGATCAGTGCCAATTTCTTTCACATGTTTTATACTTATACACAGAGTTATAGACCCGTAACACCTCAAGGACCCCATGGCGGCCTCCAGACCCCACGTTGAAAATCAGTATTGTAGACTGTACCAAGAATAAACAGAATAAAAGAAATAAATCAATCAAAATTGTCAAGTTATACCTTCAAGACGTGTTGCCATGGCGATGAAAGAGCCGGAAGCTTAGCCTCTTACCATGCTGCAGATAACACAGCAAGCGTACACCTGTTACTTATTTGACCTTGCCAGACAAAGATGAGAGTGAAAGCCTCTCTCTAAAATTATATAATTATAATAATTATAACTATAATTAATTATAGTTAATAGTTATAATTTACTTTCTCCATTCTTTATTTTAGGCCTTCAGCTTGTGCTTACCCCGATCAACTTCAAAAGGACGCAAAGGTAGAATATATTTTTAATTATTATATTTGTGTTGAGGCAATGTTTCCAAGAATCTAATGGTGACCATTCTGACGAATCATTTAACCAAAACCACAGCATCCCGGTGACGAATGCTATTAATACAAAACCAATACATTAACCACTTAAACCCTATATACTGTACTTTGTTAACGGTCCGCCAGGAAACACAACTCTCAAAAACACACAAAAACAAACCATAGAGCAAATATCCATGCAAATGTACTATCACTACTGACGTGGGTCTCGGAAAATGAGATCATGAATCCCAAAAATGTTGTGGCTTGATGATAAAAGGCATCTAAAAATACTAGTGAAAATTTGACTTTTATCTGGTTATTTCCCAGCACACAGTTTCCAGTCTCCAGAGAGTTTTGACAGAAAAGTAGAGGAATTTTATCTAACAAGCAAAAAGGCCAGGGGTAACCACAAAAGAAAGGAAGTAACAGAACAGAATTGGATTCATCTGCAGAAGCCAGAATTTCTTGGTTCCTTCTCATTCTTCACATACAATAGGGCCTAGTTGTGCAAAGGCAACATTTCAATCACAGCGAGAGTGAGCTTAACAGAAATACAAAAAGGGGACAGAGAACAAAAGCGCCATGTTAGAATGTCAACAGCAGCACAGGTTGTCGTAAAACAATGTTCTTAAGTAACTGAACATTCTTATCAGAGAAGGGGCAAGTGTGTGTGCATGTGCGCGCACGGGTGTGACTTTGTGCGTTTGTGTGCAGGTGTGATGGAAGAGAGGCAGAGAGGCAGGCATTATTAGAGGGAAGCAAACACAGATGCATCGATACACAGGGGCCAGATGTCAGTGATGAAACAGCTGAAATACCAACCCTACATGTATGTCTCCAAGCTTGTCATTAGATTCAGCACTTTCCTCAGGTTTCCAGTAAGGGCAGCTGCTCTCTCACCTCACACATTTTCTATCCTTGGCCCCATCATTATTGCCCTCTATACTAAATACTTAAAAAATACTTATTCGCCAAAAACAGCAGATTTATTTGGGAGCTTGTACATTTGCTATTTTTGCAGAATGTTCACATATTATTACATGCCCAGTATAGGGACGCAAGGGTTCAAGTGCACAATTTCCTTAATAATGAGAATTTATGATCACTTGAAAAACAGACAGAGTTGTTTACCTTTTCCCATACCCTAAACTGTTAATTGATACTATCAGTTTGTAAAAGTAGGGGTCACTTTTTTCCACATGGATATCTTCTTCATATAAAACTCTGCATGTGACAATTTTCAAGGTACAGGTACAGTGCATGAACATCGGTGAGTAATTGTAAGGCCATTATAGATACAGCCAGTGGAGGTCTGACTCATCATGTCTTTCTCTGAGGATCATAAAGAATATTTTCCATCTCGCCACTTTGGACAGGAACCTGAGACGAGCAGATCACAAGGTCCCCGTGTGGCAAGAGTGTATCATTATTAACCTGAGTGCTTTTAAAAAAAGGTCAAGACAACGTCCTTGTGGGTATGCCAGTGAAAGTGGGAAGTGGGATAATAAAGGTCAGTCGGTTAACCAACACACACTGTACAGTATGAAAACATTACATATGTACGTGTTCTGCATGCAAATGTGAGTGGTTGCTTGACCTTGGTCTTAATTAGCTGCGAAAGGAAAGAGGGAGGTACAAAACGTTGCAGGTATACCAAACCATTCATAGGCCCTGGGCTGAGACATTGTACATGACATCCGACGGCTCATTATCAGCCTCAGTCATTGTGCAAAAGCCGTGCGACGCTTCGACGTTGCGCGATGGGAAATTCTCCAGCAGATACAACTAGAAAGTGGTTGAATGTATTGAGTGAATGAACAAAACAGGAAGGAGAGTGCAGCTGGGAATGGTAATGAATCAAGAATGAGCTTGAGGAATGTGAGGTTAATTGTAATGTAGAGAATGGGTCTTCAACAGGGGGTCCGGGACCCCTATAGGGGGGTCCTCAGAGTTACTACTACAGGGGGGGGGGGTCGCCAAATCTGTGTGATAGGAACTTTGTACAGTAGCTACTTTAACCCTCGCATCCCTATTCCAGGGGGAACATTTGCCAAGAATAGCCCATCAACAAGCTTGTAGATCGGCTATTTTCAGTGAAGAGCTTTAGTGTAGAGGGGAAAGTGAGGATTTAAAGGAGGAGTTCACCCAAAAAATGACTTATTTTCTATCAATTGCACACCCTATGAAGCCTTGAATCCATGGATTCTTTTTTGTTTTTGTCGCATTCCTAAGCTAATAATTTTATTCCCGTCTCCTACCGGCTAATGTATCCGGTAGGAGACAAAGTAGATTATTTGTGTCTCCTACCGGAAATACACACGGTCATCAAATTATTGTCTTAGGAATGCC
The DNA here is from genome assembly GCF_963280865.1 of Gymnoscopelus braueri. Taxonomy (NCBI): domain Eukaryota; kingdom Metazoa; phylum Chordata; class Actinopteri; order Myctophiformes; family Myctophidae; genus Gymnoscopelus; species Gymnoscopelus braueri. The sequence goes on along the minus strand of NC_137613.1, from coordinate 21,278,469 downwards.
ACAAAAACAAAAATAAATCCATGAAATCAAGGCTTCATGGGGTGTGTAATTGATAGAAAATAAGTAATTTTTTGGGTGAACTCCTCCTTTAAGTGGTTAAATGTCTGAAAATACACATTGCTTTCATCTCTCTTCCAGACAAAAACATTGAAGACCCCTTAAGTAGAGTAATACACTGGTTCTCAACCAGGGGTCTAAATGGACCCTTATGGGTCTGTAACTCAGAGTGTGTAGAAATTGAATATTTGGATCCATTTATAACACATTCAGAGTTAAATTAACATTAATGATTTTATGGTGTAGATTGGGGTCCCAGAGAAAAAAATCCTATCAAATGGGGGTCTGTAGACTAATGTATATCAAACCGAGGCTCCTTGAAATTAAAACGGTCAAGAATCACTGTGACTAGATTAATAGAAGGTAACACACACACACAGGCATACTTGTTTATCGGCTCTGTGGTACAGGGAATCAATCTCCTATCGCCTTAGGATAACCAACTGTCAGAGAAGCAAGCTTGAGGCTGAGAGGTTGCAAGTTTCAAATCCCCACACCAGCCAGGACACAATTGAATGGTTAAATGAACGAGATACCTTGTCCCCTCGTTTAAAACTATCGAAAACAACTGATATGCCCTTAAGTATCACAACAGAAGCAAAACAACAAACAGGAAAGGGGGGGGTTAAAAGTATGTTTGGTGTAGTGTCCCTGGCCGAATAATGGCTCTAACTCTCAACTGATGATTCATGAAAGCTATGTTTTTCATTTATGTTTGAGTACCTGGATGATAAGGCTTGTGTTTAACTTTGAGTAGATTTGTATGTTGTCAAAACTAAGTAAGTTTAAGCTCATGCTAGGAAAATCACCATACTGGTCCACGTTCTGGCCCAATTAAGGAGGCATTGCTGGTCATTTAATAAAGATTTGGTTTTAGCATAATGCAATACTGAGCCATTAATGTGTTAATGTTAAATCAAGTTTATTTATATAGAGCCAAATCATATCAAGTTGGCATCATCTCATATCATGACAACTCCCCAATAAGCAAGCGATTAGCGACAGTACTATAGCAAAAGGAAATAGGAATAGGAAAAACTCTTTAACGGGAAGTAACCTCAGGCATAACCTGACTCTACTGTAAGTGTGCGGCCATCTGCCTTGACCAGTAGGTTGAGGAAGAGAGAGAGAGATACAGAGAAAGAGAGAGGGGGGGAGAGACAGAGATGCACAGCAACAACAAATAACAAGCAGGGTTTTTTTCATTAGCTCTTATGGTGTTTTGGGAAGATACAACAATACAAAATAAATCATTCACGAACCATCAGTTGAGAGTTAGACCATCAACAGTAAGGGGGAATGCAATCATATTTGTATCTGCCAGAGATTCATTTCTTATAGCGTGTAAATATAAAGTGGATACATCACACCATGATACAAAATGATAATAGCTTTCACTTATTGTGACAACGATATATCCCACAACCAAACAAAACCAGGAATACAAAGATCAGAGCCATAGCACCCAGACAATATTACAATGATCTTGTATCTATTGACACATAAATACTCAACTGACTTACATGGAACTGATAAATCCAAATAAAAAATGTTGTGCCTTGCTGGGAAACTAAAGCTTATATTTTTTCTTTTGTTCTTTTCTTTCTTTTTTCTCTCCCCGTTTAGTCGTTGACGATTGCCCCTGTGTACACACAGTAGTCCCTGTAACTGCCAAACCCCTATTGTTGGTCTTCGGGAGGGTGTACGCAACCACATCTCCTCCGACACAAATGGAGTCCCCAGCCACTTCTTTTCACCTAGCCATGGAGTTTCACCGGGAGGGCATAACGCATGTGTAGGAACACTCAACACACTATCCCTCCTACCAACCTGTAGGGGTCGCTAGTGCAGCGACAGAGAACACCCTCCTCAGTCGGCTTCCCACCCTCTTAACACGACCGATTGTGTTCATCGCCCAGACAAGCTGGAGGCACCATGGAGGAATCAAAACCGCAGTCTCCACGTTGTTGGGCAGGAACTTGACCCAGGCGCCACCTGGAAGCCCCAGAGCCAAAGCATTCTGTAATACATATTGACACCTCAACGGATTGTTTCTTTTGAAAAGGAGAGATATCTAATATTTCAGCGAAACAATGACAAATAACAACCCCCTCTCGACAGGCTTTTATGAGATGGTGTGGCTGTGGTAGCATTATCTCTGGCAGCCAGTCCACAAATCTGTTTCCCTCGCCTGTCAAACGCAAAGTGAGGTGACGTGAGTCAGCTGTGCTGCGTGAGTAACAAGACACAAATCTGGAACTGTCAACGTTCAAAAGAAAAGGGAAAATGAGAATCTGGACTTAAAGAAGAAATTGACACCCAGTTCACCCAATCAATGACTCACTCTTGACTTGAGACAATCTGTCTGTGGTGGATGAGGTATTATAACCACTTAAGCCCTAGTATATATATATATATATATAAACTCACAACTATATAAGTTGTGAGTTTGTAGATCTGCTATCATTGCTATTTTTGACTATTTTCGAAATGTGACATCCTCTCAGACTGAGCTTGAGTGAAACAAAAAACGTACCCTGAAGGCTAATGTATACTTTGTTGAATGACCATGTCACACAAAACTCTCTTCCCATATATACTGTTACTACTAAATTCTGAAGGATGAGGTTCATATTAATTAGACCTGTTTCTCTCATCACAGTCTCCGTGATGAGAAAAACAGGTGTCCACGTTTGCACACCGCTGGGCCTCTGCATGGCTTATATGTTGAGTGGGTGGTGAAAGGACATGGCTGTTTATAATAATAACAACTTGAATTTATGTAGCGCCTTTCAAAAACCCAAGGACGCTTGTCTCATTCACTGTGGCATGTCAATGCGGGTTTGCACATCGAGAGGCAGCATTAGCCAACCAACGGGGCACTTTAAGAAGCTGTCTGCAAGGAGGGTGTTGGTCAATGGATGGTGATGGATGCACGGTGCTGAACAAGGTATCTTACTCACCACTTGAGTGGGCTTGAGCGATTCTCCGTCAAAGTAAGCAAGGCTGGAGCCGTCCTCAGGGAAGCCGTCACAGTCCTCCAGCTCCTGAGAGTTACAGGGGGGCTTCTCTCTGTCAGGGTTACTATTCTGGATGAGGAGAGGAGAGGAGAGGAGAGGAGAGGAGGCTTGATTTGGCTTCTTTCAGCACTAGGAGATTAATATACTGATTAAGAACAGAGGTGAGAAGAATCAGTGGCTGGTCCAGCTGGTACAGGAGCTCAGGTTTGTTTTTGCGACTGGAGAGGAACTGTGGAGATTGGAATGTGATGGAGGAGGTAGGGTAAGTGGAGGGCTCTGAGCAACTGAAGAGGTGAAAGTTGGAGACTGGACTAAGAATTGAGGAAGCACCACATTGCAACAGGTTGCTTTTATTTGTGCTATTTTTGAACATTTTCCACTAAAATGACATGCCCAAAATAGGTACGCCAGGTTTAAAGTGGTTAAAATGAGTTGGAACACATCTTTGACAAATCAAATTGCTTGGGCTGTAACTACAATTGCATAACAGATAACATGAGGTAAGTGTACGTGGCAGAGCCAAACATTATGAAAGCAAGAAGGAAGTCGTCAATCGTTCTTCAGGCGATCTTTTTTGAGACACATATACAGAAAATAAATGCTCCCTTAGGTAAGTATAATGGCTATAGTCTAAGAGGCCTGGTGGATCAACTAGCAGGGTGTGTACATACTGTATTATAGACACAGATCTAATCGTGATATCACTATCAAATTGACACACGTCATCCCCAATTTTTTACCCTGTTCTTCCTGTCTCACTACACAGTACAAACCCTCCTGCTGGTTGGTCGGGGACAACTATTAAGCAGGGAGAGGATGTGGGGGAGATACGCTCGAGTTAAGCTCGAGCTGAACTCATAGTTCTTGCGATTTGGTTGTCTACACCCTCCGCAGGACCAACATCGGGGGTTGACAGTAACCAGGATCACAGTACACATGGGGAATTGGAGAGCAACGACTAAATTGGAGAGCAAATTGGGAAAAGTGCAAAACAAAAACATTGTGAAACTCTAAAATCTCACCAGGTCTTCTGTGGTGAGGTGAGTCAGTCTCTCGTGGATGAGGGCCGCCTGTTCCTCGCTCACCAAGTACTCTCCTCTCCTGTCACCCAACACCAGCTCCGTCCACATGGGCCCTTCGTCACGCTTCTCAAGAGTCACCTCCAGGCTGGAGAGAAAGAGAGATGTTAAGTCGCACACACGTACGCATCAGCCAGAGAAGAGGCAGACAGAAGGATAGATGCGCATACCACACACAGACAGTCAGACACACATAACAGAAGGTCACAAAACAGACAGAAAGGCAGACACACACACACACACAATTTACCCCCACACAAAGACAGGAGGCAATTTTACTAGAATGTAAGCCTAATTTAAAACTGTCGCTAACTGAAAAACGGATTTTCAAGTTATTTTCAGTGAGTGACACCATCGTGCGACAAAATATAAGGCTCAACTCTATTCAAATACAGACATACAGAATCACAAACACATTTGGCAAGAGCTTTTTGCCATGACAAGTTGTCTTGGAAACGTACAGGGTGAAAACATGTTATGCAACATGTTTTTATATTAAGGAACAATAAGAGAATTGTCTGAGCAGAAGCACGGCATTGAGGACTGGACAGCGTGGGAGATAAGAGTGCTTTCTACGAGGGCATGAATAAATACACAGATAAATGAATTATATGAATGAGTTATGGATTGAAGGGCCACATCTTGGCTGACCTTGCTGCTTAGAAATGCTGTATCACTTGGAATCACATTTACTGATCATACAGAAAAACATATCCACAAACAAATCTTCCCGTCTACGGTTTATTACAAAAGGGAAAGAGAAGAAACATATTTCAGTTTCTCTGGATTGCTCCATTGTGGGTTCCCATACAATGCTTTCTAAACATTCCCTAAACCCCAGCACTCTCTGGGCGAGGCAAAGTGTACGTTTGGCGATAAGTGACTGCCTCGTCTTCTCAGGGTGCTCAAAAAGCACAACGGCAAATGGGTGGGGGAGGGAAGGTAAGGTCGCCAACCTTTTATCGTCTTTGATAATCCAAGTGCTGGCCTCCATGTCCACAGGTGCGTGAAGCTGGCCATCTAGCAAGGGGGGAAATCCTTGCACTCCCACACGCAGTCTGTCTGCGGTCAGCTTGAACTGCACCTGGTCTTTGATGATGCCCTGTGGCATGCGTACAGACACTGTGACATCCTCCGCCGTCTGCTGCCAGAAATAAATGGGATCTGAATGGGAACGGCGAGAGGGGGGAATGCATGGCAATAACGTTAATGACATTCTTGTTTTATAGCTCACCATCTGTTGCAGGGTCATACATAAAACATGCAATACAAAACGCAAATGAATAATAAAGAAACATGGTGGATGTGAGAATATGGGAGAATGAATTATCATATATTTTTTTTAGTTTCCAAGGGCCCTGGCTCACAGTTAAGCTTATCAACCCCAAATTCAATTGCAGTGGTTGAGGAACGATTTGCCTCTTCAGCGTATTTCAGTGCCAGAAGTAGCATTGATTATTTAACTCTCATTACCCATCAAATACATTCCCAAGCAAATGCACATGTGAAGACGCTGCACGTAACGTCATAGCCATTTGCCAATTTATACCCAACAGACAATTTTAATAAATGAATCCTTCAAACAAAGTCCATTTCAGTCTATTTTGAGTTTTCACAAAAGCGACACTCAAGAGTTCATTATCTGAGGACTTATTATGATTAGGGCCCGGGTGATGGCAGATTTTACTGATCCGAGTCCTAGACCACCGATTACCGATGTTTTGACCAATGTTTTGTCAAATAAAGTGCAACATTTTTTAATCGGTTTAGAAAAAAGGTTTCTATTTGAGAACATTAAACAAACAATAGAAATAAAAACTTTAGGATGGATACAAAAATGTAATTAAGTATAATTCAACTTCAATATATGAAAATAATACTTTACTTTAATTATATAATGAACAGGCAAACAAGTAAATATGATACACAGCTAAACCAACCTTTATTTTATTTAACCACTTAAGCCCTATTCAAAAATGTAAAAAAACAAAAAATAAATAAAATGTCGATCTAGAAACTCACAACGCATTACAACGTAATACATTGTAAGTTTGTAGATCAGCTATTTTTGAGATTTTTCCAATTCTTTTTAGATTTTTCCAATTCTTTTGAAAATTTGGCCCATGGTGATATGCCCAAAGAAAATCAGGACACATCGACTGCATAAATGAGGATACCAATATTATCAAAAGAAAGTCAAATAATGTCCGATATATCAACCAAACCGATGCATCGGTCAGGCTTGGACCCTTGGAGGCAACAATAAACACACAGTGCACTCCGTTTCATTCCTTCTTCAGCCAGTCTTTTGGGAATAAAATGCCAAAGGAGCCAGACAAAATAACAAATGAATGTGTCATTTATTAAGGAGGTAATAGCCAGAGCAGCGCTATGGGGTGTGATGAATTACAAATACACACAGGATGACATGTTGTGATTGTGGAACGGGTTTTAAAAGACCAATGCAAGACACTTAAAAGGACCAAATTAAGCAAGGAATTGGCTTTTGACTTTTTCTAAAGGAATTCAAAGGAAGGAAGGACGGAAGGAGATGGACGGACGCACGCACACACACAGCTTACTACGCTCACACTCAAAACTGACATTGGCAGTCAGATGCATCTTCATAAATATCTTTTGGCCTACAGTATATATCTTATCACAGAATTGGCTGATTTGGCAGTCTCACTGATGAGGCAGAACATTTTGATTGAAATCTTGCATGGCCGTGTTTGAGTCCCAATTATATTTTCAAAATCAGAATCAACTTTTTTGTCACATCACAGGTTTACAGCTGTAAAAAGGTCCATATGTAGTAGCAGGTATGTACATGTTTAGAACATTAGCATCAAATGCAGATGTGTGCATAAACCTGCCGCCATGAGGCGAGATTAAAAGGTAGCAGCAGGTGCAGTGTTGTTAAGGTGCAGTTCACTAGACCAGGGTAACAGGTACGGGACATAGTGACACAGGTACATGTACATGAGTGAAGGTAATCTAGCATAAGGAGACTAGACCGATATGAGGTAAAGTATTCCAGTGTGGCAGGCCAGCCTGGCGACAGGCGGTGTTCAGGCCTTGTTCAACAGTCTGATGGTAGCCAGGAGGAAACTGTTCAGAAATCGGGTGTTCAGGCACTTGATATAGAGCTCCTTGACTGGCCATGGTTGCAGTAGCGGCATGAACAGATTGTAGCTGGGGTGGTGGCTGTCCTTGATGATACACAGAGCTTTGACTATGCACCACTTCTCTTATAATTCCTGGAGGGAAGGAAGCTCACCTCCCACAATGAGCTGGGCTGTCTGCACCATTTAACTTTTTATGAATTACCTGACCTGTTTGCCCCAATTAATATTTTTTTCTAACACCAGAAAAGTATTTCCAAAATAAAGTTTCCTTTAAACTAAAGCTTACCTTACCTTAGCCCACCTAAGAAAAAATAAGCAGCCTAGCTGAACACAGTAAAATTGTGCCATTGCCTCAGTCAGTCAGCCATTGATGATATCCCTGTGTCCTGGTTTTCTGAGAGGGCATGAAACATGTACTGTAACGTTTTAACATGGATCTTAGATGTAGGAGAGGTTAGAGTGTAAGAGCTTGTGTGTCATTTAGATTAATAACAAGAAGAGTGCACCGATGCAATCTATATTTGAGGCAATGCCGCAGTGGCCAATTATTGTGAAATTCATGGTAGAGGTGCAAATACATCCGGTGTTCTAATCTAGAAGATAGATGTGCTGTGACTGCTCCTCGAGAAAAAATAAATAACTTCTGTATGTCCTCATTCTAATGTGAAGCAACATCTATTAATTTATGTTAATTTATGTTTGAACCTACATTACATTTATTCTCGTTAAATGCTAATGAAGTACTACACAACACAACTAACGTAACTTGTAATAAGCTGTGACTAATAAGCTGTGACTAACTAGGTTAGTCACAGCTGGGTGTGCCTAGACTAGAGGTTGCATGTGGGAGTAATAGGGTTACGATGTACTGTACGTACATACGTATGTATTATGGGTGTATATACCGGTAATACAAATGAGTGGTCACAGTTACAAAGTCTGCCATATCTTTTAATACATTAAAGGTTATGTATTAAATGTGTATTACATATGTGCCCCATCTCAAGAGCACAAAGGGTAGCTACATCAAATTCTGTGTATTGGTATATTCCACAATAGCATATAATAAAATACAGACAGTCTCATTCCCACCGTGTGGTTAACTCATTCCCTGCCTAGAACGACTAAAACGACTTTTGTCCTTTAAGCCCCCTCTGCCAAGAACGACTAAAACGACTTTTATTTTTTTCAAAAAAAGAAAAAATCTTTTTTTTTCTTTTTTTTCTTATTTATTTATTTATTTTTTAACCCAAAGACCAAGGAGATATGATTTGTTGAAGATCTAGACTCCCATCCACTTCATTGTTAACTTAAAACTTAAACATTTTGTATCTCGGCTCCTGAGTACTTTTTTTTTTTAATTAAAAATCTCTGGCAGTGGGCAAACGCAAAAAAATAAAGTTCTGGCAGTGAATGAGTTAATCTAACCTGAGCGATGGAAGACTACAATGTACAGAGAGCCAAATGGTCCATGCCGCACTGAGTCACCCTTCTAGCCAACGCTCTTATCTACAAAGCCATGTGATCTCACATACAGACCTCTCTGCCAACAAATATAGAGCAATGAGAGCATCGTTTAAATCAGGCAGTTATAACAGAGTGTTGGCAATGTGTAATAGGTTGAAACTGGACCAATGTGATGTTGGAAACAAAACCACAGACGTGCTGTACTATGGAGGGTATTGGAGGTATCAAGACCTCCTTGTTGGTTTGCTGAACCAAAGCAAATGATGATGATGAGGGGTACACTTGGCTTCACTGGTCACTGCTATTGATTTATCTATCTATCTAGATAGGTTAAGACATTACACCATAATCCTATCTACTGTAGAACTCATTTTCTCTTCTACAGCATATATTTATGAGTCTTTGAGAGAGATTTATTTCATTATATTTTATTTACTATTTTATTTCCTTTTTGGTCCAATAATTAAGTGTTACCTTTTTGATGAAAAATATCGTCTCATCTGTCCATATTTTTGTTTCTATTAAATGTTGCCATAATTAGTCATTAGTTTGTTTATCTGTTGTGTGTTGTTGATAGATATGTATTGATTCTACTTCTGGTCTACATATTTGATATTGTTATCTGTGCCAGGAGATCATGCGTTTGGTCTGTGTCTGTGTTTCTGTCAATCATGTAGCAGCATGAGCTGTGATTGGTCAATTTCTTTTTGTTGCTGCTTTTTTTTTAATACATTTTGTCGTTATGCCAATGAATTCCTCCCCACACACATGTCTGTGTTGTCACTGCTGTTGTATCCTACTGAGTCACCTATCAGTGAGGAGCCCCCACCGGGCGGACGTAGAGCCTTCGTCCTACTACTCCCGCCCAACATTCCCTGCTGACAGGTGCCGCCCCAGCACGTAGGAGTACGAGCGCAGTGCCAATAATCACCCTCCCACAGGCCAATTGTGTTTGTGCAGACGCTCGACAAAGCCGGATGCACCACGGTGGATTTGAATCCATTGGTGGATTGGTCTACTTTTGAGGGTACATACTTAAATACATTACATTACATTACAGACAGACAGAGAGACAGACAGACAGACAGACAGACAGGGCCTACGAGACACGTAGAAACAACCTTGTTATAATGTTCATCAGCTACATACACACAGCATCGGTCAAGACATTGAAATGAATATCCTGCAGCGTGTGTTTATACTATAATGTACACGGACATAGATTGCCAAGTATGAAAGCACACATTCTATTTGCAGATATTTCATTTACAGTATAACAGCCTCGTTTATCGTTTCTATGACTACATTCCGGCCACTCTGTATCAGCTGGTGTGTTCAACTTCTTTTTCAGGGTAATGAGCACAGGGACTGCATGTTCCATAGGGGGGGAAAAAGAAGTGACAGCGACTTCATACTAAGTGATTTCAAAAAGTGAATGCCATGGGTCAATGGAATGCAAAGAAAAAAAATAGTGTTTTGATTATTCTTTCACAGAGATGGACAGGAGCCAGCTGTACTCAGGAACCAGATCAGGCTTGTATTTTCATTTGTTTCAACTCTGTGAGAGACTGGCTCATTCTCTGTCCAGTTTCAGATGTGAATGTCTAGAACAATAATACTCTCTTTTCATAGTTTCAGTCATAAAGCAGATGGTGGGATGACAAACTACGAAAAAAGATTGAGAACGGAAGTTGACCACTTTCAACCTGGTATCGATATTTTGGGCATGTCATTATAGGCGAAATGTTTCAAACTGAGTCAGACACTTTAAAAAATATTTTCAGATTTTCCAAAAATAGTAAAAACAGAAGATCTCCAAGCTCAAAAGTCAAAACATGTCATAAGCCTGTACATCGGCTATTTTCGCAATTGGTCGTACGATGAAGCATATAGGGCTTAAGTGGTCAAAAAAATTATACAGTGTTTTGATTAAGCTTTCAGACACAATAAGAACAGCTATGTGTCAACACTTTCTCAGGTAGCAATGACACAAATATAGCTGGTGCAACAATCGTAATTTTTTGACAGGCCAGATCCCAAGTATGCAATTAACCGCAAGAGTATAAAGCTGTGCGTTGGAAAAGAAGTTCCATCTCTGGCAAACTTGTCTTTTGGGTGATTGAATCTATGACTTAATTTACTAGACACTTTCTTATCTGCATACGAGACACTTGGAATAGAATACCAAAGTCTGACGTAATTTACACATCCTACCCGGTTCACGTTTTTTTCTCCATTCTGAATTCCCATAGATGTGTTTAGTATCGCGGCATATAAGAACTGTGTTCCAAAAATAAACAAATGAGTGTGGCAGTTTGACTCATATGGATATGAAGCATCAACTGATGGCGAGAAAACGCCACCAAATTAATTACATTTTCACCAGAAACAGACTGTATCAAATATGAGTGACAGACAATCGTAAACGATACAGAGCCACCTCCCTGACAAGATCGCCAGGGCAATTTGTTTATTTTTGGACCACAATTCTTATATGAGACTATTCCAAGATGTTATTTTCCAAAGAGAAATGACTTCCATGACCAAGGGGATGAGCCAGTGACGTCAGGACTTCTGTACTCTATTGTGTAACCTTCAAAAAGTGGTTGGTTACACGTCAAAATGATTTACTAGCAGCTGGCTGGTGTCAATGACCCACACGGCTCATTTTGAATAACCCTGGTATAGATAGACTGTGGGACTTGAACCGGTGACCCACCTGTTCTGTCCATCTCCATGGGTTCTGCAGGAGGCTGCTCAACGGGCAGCCCGTCCACGTGCGTGAAGACAAAAGGTTTCTCTGAGGCCAACATCAGCCCCTTCCCCTGAGGCTCTACCGCCGCGTAATGAGGTACCGACTTCCCCATCAACACCCTCCTCTTCATCACCTTGTAGTTCTTCTCCTGACCTGAAATTGGACACCAAAGTGTAGGAATGATAAAGGTAAACATTTACCCTGAAATAAATTCACAGCGGAGGTTTAATTTCTAAAATGCTATACTGCACCTGTATCATTTGACTGTTTATGTTTAATCATTAATAACAGATTGTATATATGAGAATATGGTATGTTATCTTTTATTGAGTCATATCCTAATGTACTTATCTTATACAATAAACTTCATTATATAAACTTTGCTGGCAAAGAATGTGATCAATAACGATATTTAAATTTACTGAAAAAGTGCTAGCTGGAAAAACAGGATAAGTAGTGAAAATGCAGTATGGCTAATTGGCACAAATAATATGGGGGCTGAGTCTTTCTCCAACACACAAAGCTAATAGCAAAAAAAGACGAGGCTGCAGCTAGCAAATATCAAAAGGCTCCATCTATGAACCCTTCACAATGAGGAAGAGGTTGTGTATTCTTTTCATCCCATTCTACCATTGTCTATCTTATAATCAGGCTCTTTCAGTCAGTCAGCAAATGTCAGGAGCCAAATTTAGTTCACTTCCATGCTAATCTCACGTGGGACAAAATAATTAAGCTCAATTAATTACAAGTTATGCCTATTTAACTTCACAGTGTGACCTAATCAGCAATCATTTTAGCTGGCCACACTGAATGTAATTGTTATGATTACAAACCTTACTGTGACTAAAATTACAAGGATCAATAATTAAGATCTCAATCCAAGCTTGATTATATAGTACATACCTTTCTAATCTTACTTCATACTGTGCACTGCTCACTAGGGCTGGGCAATATGACTTCAAATCATTATCACGAATATTTCAAACTTTTGCCTTGATTACGATTAATGAACGATTATAAAAAATAATAGTGAAAATAGCTACATGCTCATTTTCGCTATTTTTGTAAGCCACCATAATTGTACAACGGAGTATAATATAGAGAGCTGAAGTGTTTACGGTAATCAGACTATATCTACTAGAATTATTTTGTGTCAATTCATTGATATTTAAGAAATAAATACAAAACTATCAAAATAAAAAATAAATCGATTAGGCTACTTGAGCAAGATTAAGTTGGCTATTGGTTCTAAATATCAATTTTGATATATTTTGGACTAATTACCCAGCCGAACTGCTCACCTTGTCCTGCAGTGTTGGTGACTGTGATCCATAACAGGGATACGGAGTAGCCACTTCCCTGTGTTTCCTCCGAGTCTTTCTGAATGCGGAGGATCAGGACCTCCATGGTGTGGACCCCAGCCTGCACATGAGACACACTGTGGAGGATGGTGAAGGGCTCCCCCAGTTCTTCATTGAACACTGGCTAAAAGAAACACAAATGTGCACATGATGATGATATAGCCCAATATTCAGTGGTGACAAAACCATTGATGATGATGTGGAAATTGTATTAATTTTGTATATTTATAGTGTAGGCCTTTAGTTGATGTTAAACACCCTTGTATATCATCACCAGGACATTGCATTATGCAGATGGACACTGCAAAAGTCAAACCCGAGGGATCAAACCTGTGAGTTACAGAAAGGTTGCCCTGACCACACTGCCAGCTGCTGTGGATATTAAGATACATGAGCATCAAAAGGCATTTTTAAATCAAGACAACCGCTTATTATAACAAGTGCCTTTTCCTTTGTCTCCTGCATCTTGTCTAAGCAAAGATAATGAGCAGAAAATTTTGAATTGCACACAACTTCATTCTAGGGGTTCAACAATTAATCAAACTAATTGACATCATTATTAATCAAATTATTATCAGATTAAACTAATTATTTCCAATAATTCCAGCAAATAACTAGCTGCTTATTTGCTGCTGTTGGAAATTTGTATTTGGAGGATTCAAAAGTGAGTTGCGAGCCCTTCTTTCGTTTAGAGATGTTAGGGAGAAATGTCGCACCTGCCATTTTACCTACAGCTCTGCTGTATTCCAAAAAAGTCAAGCGAGCAAAGACTACCATTTATTTTTTTCAAAAAGTGATCTATAGGCAATTTCTCAATAGGTGTTTTATGTTTTATGTGGGTGAACATTGGATATCTAGAGTAATGAGTGTATTTAGCATATACGTTTAATCCCGTAATGGAATAAATGAATGTAGCTTTCCACTTGGTCCCCTCCTTTTACCCCTCTACACCAAATAGCTGATCTGTAGATCTACTATTTATGCTGAATGTTCACCCCCAGAATAGGGATACTAGGGTTCATGTGGTTAAAAAAATAAAGATATATTCAGTAGCAGTTTAGCTCTGGTTCTTTAGCGCTGACAAGCAGTTGCAAACGTGGGGTTATCGCGAGTGCCGTCACGGTTCCCACCCCCCCTCCCCCGCGTCCTGTCGCGGCCCCCCCCCCACCCACCCACGCGCGCGTCCCGTCGCGGTTGTCCCCCGCCGTAACCATGGCGACATTCTTTTTACATAAAAACGCGAATAAACAGCTGACAGTTGGGGAAATCGAAAAACGGGCTTCGCTGTTAGGTGCACATGGTAATGGTCAATGGCTGTGTGCAAATTCAGATCAATTGCTCCAGCCACTGAGGAGAACTGGGCAGAACAATTTTGGTCTCACCACCGAGGTTTGTCAAATTAAGGGAGGATGAAGGTAGGTTGAAAATGGGTGAAGTCGTCCTTTAGCTTTTAGCTTCTAATTCTACTGTTGGCCTGTGTGCGTTGTGTTTCATGGACAGAACGAAAATTAATTTGCAAGCAAAAGCAGATATTGTGGATATTACTGTGATAACATGAACAAAGATTTCCTTCCTCACTGGTTTGGAAAATCAGTAATTATACAAAATTATTTTCTGTCTTAACATTTTCACACCTCATTTGTTTTTCTTAAAGAGTGGTAGAACCTATTAAATTGAGTCTGCAAAACCAGCCATTAACTGTAAGAAAATGCAAGTGCAAATACCTCTTCCATCATATTAAACCTTTTGTCAGCTTTTTACATTATAAAGAAAGACAAGGAAAACTAGAAAAAGTGCTCCTCGGAGCACAAGTCTCCGCCAGGTCAGGTACGTTATTGTGCCTCCTGGTGGCGCTATAATAGGCCAATGTGAAAAGGGTGCCATTTATTCTTAGGCCTTTCACGGCAATCGAACACTTTGATGCATTTTGTTCCAAAAATGTGTTTTGCTAAATTAGATCTGGTGGTGGCGCTAAAACAGGCCAATGTGAAAAGGGTGGCATTTCTTCCTGGGGCAAGTAGGAATCTACGTGGAAAATGTCACGGAAATCGCATGCTTCGTTCATGATTTGAGGCATTGTGTTCAAAATGATCCAATCCTGCAAACTTTGGGAGCCAATCTTAGCCAATCAGGATGGAATCTGGTAAATCGGACAGATCCGTGATGATCACATGACTATAGAGATATTGTGTACTGATTTGCGTGTTTTTTGGAGAAAATCTGTAGGAGTCATATCCAAAAATGTGTTTAGCAAAAGTCGGCCTCATGGTGGCGCTATGACAGCCTGATCTGAAAAATGTGGGGCAGAGGTTCTGCTGGGACATCCAGGGAGTGTGTGTGTGTAGTTTCACAGCGACCGGGCCAACGGTGGCGGAGATTAGCTGGTCGCAGACAAGGACGGACACACACACGGACGGACGGACGGACGGACGGAGGGTAAAACATACTCTCTCGCCATGCCTTTCGGCCTGGCGGAGACAATAATGATGCAAAAGTAGGTATGTGCCAAAAGTTTGTAATTTTTTATACCTGTCACATGAAGCATTTACATTTACTAGACAACATAATTAGAATAGGATACCAGGAAAAAGGAGTCAGGTGATGGAGAAAAGGTGCCTTCAACTAAGAAATTACAACTTGTTGCTATGGGGGGGAGGGGGGGGATTGTTGGGGAGACGTTAATGACTGTTCGTATAGTCCCTGTCACTGCCAACCCCTACTATTTCATTTATTTTCTTTAAATGTATTATTTACATTTATAATTGTTTTAATTTTCCCCAAAGAATCTTTAAAAATAATGAAAAAAGGAATTGGGGGGGATTTACAATTCTGTCCCCATCGGGACATAGCTCGAACGGTCGCAACATGCGGCACGGTGACTCGCTCACCTAAGCTCGCTCGGCGGTGCCTCTCGTGGCTTAAGACCGCTTCAGACGGCGCACCTCCGTCAGGGCTGTCCGAAAACAAGCGCTCCCTTACGTCTCGCCTCCTATGAATAGAATTTTAGCGTCCTACCCTGCCGGCTTCCCACCCTGATCACGGCCAATTGTGTTCATTAGAGTGGCCGGTCAAGCCGGAGGCACCAAGGAGGAATTGAAACCTCGTCCAACGGGGTGAGCAGGAACTTTACTCCTGCGCAATCCGGACACCTGGGGGTTCTTTCTTAATCACTATTCAATAACCACTTCGTCTTACCTCCCACTTTAAGTGGGAACTCTCTCCCCTCTTGCTGGTGCGGAGGAGGTAGAGTCTGCCGGTGCCGTCGGAGAGGGCTGCCCAGGTGGCCGAGGTGAGGCTGAGAGAGGCCCCCAGGCGATCCTCACTCTTGCTGGGATCAGGGGTCATTTGATAGACCTCCGTGGGCTTCCCCAGAGCTGTATCCTGGATTGAAAAAAAACAACATGAATCAGGGAGCAGACAAGACACAGAGGAGCAATGCACAGCTGCAAAGAGGCTAACTGCTAAGCTGCTGAGTACTTGAAGAAGCATGGAAACAGTAGAGGGTGCATTCTGTCAATACTGCTCTACAATATGGATTAAAATAGGTCATAAATCCCTTTAATATGTGATGGTAAAAGACGAGCGATCGTCCCGCATCAGACGATAATACTCAACCCAGGTGTCATCATGTGGGCATTCAGGATGACCATGGCCAATTATATTCTGTGTCATACACCAGACATGTCTTAAAAACAATCAAATGGTGGCGCTTAATGACTGTAGTGTTTGAAGTACAAACAAAGTGAAAAGGTTAATGCTTTTTGTATCGAACTGACCACAGTAATCCCTTAAGAACAGCCTCCAGCATCGACTCTGACGTCCACAACTTGACATAGCAACGTCATTTAAACACAGCATTCATTTCACTCAACTGCAAAAGGCCAGAAGATCAGTTAATCAATAAGAGAAAAAATATGTGTTGATCCAAAGGGGAAAAAAACAGAGGTACTGTAGGGACCTTCCCTGCCCACTTTCTCTCGCCATGAGAACACACGTGATCATGATTTACACACAGCTGTACTGTCAGTTCCTTGATTGTAGAATAATAGAGACATGATGTTACATGAGCATCAATTACTCGTCACACCAAGTAACACGGATTCAAAAGGACGGAGCAAGCAGCTGCTCTTTCGTTGCCATGGTGCACGATACTGTGCATTGAGTGCACAATGTATTATGCACCTTTCAGATCATTTTCGCAAGTGTCAGTGCTGCTAATGTCCTCGGCCGAGTATGAATTGTCCTGTATACAATAACCAACCACCACTTCCCTCCACACGTACACAAAGACTTGCCATCGAGGATAATTATCATGGGATCATTGTAATTAGACTTTTAACAACACGCTTCCATAAAGAGTTCATAATGATGCCAGTGAAAGCCAATAATACTGTCTGCAATGACTATCATTCAGGCTGGCTCTGACAGAAAATGAAAAAGCCATTAGCCATTATCCTTAATTATGGCCAATGTTGTCTGTGTATCTTAGACATAAAAAGCAGTCTCCCCTAAAATGTTCATTGACCTGGTTTTGCTCCTTGTGTGTCAGTGTAGGAAGCTGGTACAAGTTTCTTATCAGATTTTCAGATACAAACAAATATTAGAATTGAACCCAAGAGTAAATTCACTGCTAATGCAATGATACTAAGGACTGTGTTTCTTTGTTCTTCCTTTTCTCACTGAGCCGCTCATTAACATTTTGTCTTCATTAGTCTCATTCTCCCTCTACACCCTGAGCAGAAAAAGGTGCAATGTGCAGGAAGAAATAATGCCCAGCTTGCGATTATTGAGGTATCTGCTGCCACCTACTGGTGGGCTAGGTGTATGAAAAGAGACATTTCACCCAGTGTATTATTTCATAATACATACGAAATCACGTGAAATGTACTTAATTCCTGCCCTCAGTATAACAGTTTCTCCAACACAGAATTGACTGACATGATGAACTGTAGTTTATTATATATTATATTTGAAAGGCTTTGTTTTTAACTACTTAAGAGTCAGTTATTTAGATTAACAAATACACAGAGCAACTTAGTCATTTGAAAAACGAAATGATGCCCCAAAACACCAATCAGTGAGGTTTTAGAGAGACA
The DNA here is from genome assembly GCF_963280865.1 of Gymnoscopelus braueri. Taxonomy (NCBI): domain Eukaryota; kingdom Metazoa; phylum Chordata; class Actinopteri; order Myctophiformes; family Myctophidae; genus Gymnoscopelus; species Gymnoscopelus braueri. The sequence continues at coordinate 21,260,506 of NC_137613.1, read as the reverse complement.
ATGCTAATAGCTTCATTTTTCACTCATTTTCACTGATATGTATTCAACACTACACACAATAAATGCCCTGAGCACAAAATGATGTAATTATTTGCACAGAGGGATGTCATCACTAGGAATTATTAAAAACTCTAAAGAGAAATGAGTGCAATAAAAAATACACACAAACATTTATTTTTCCTTCTAATGCTAAAAAGTGGGCTATTGAGTAGAACACAGCAGTACAGGGGTTGTGAGTTATAGTATGCTAGAATTTTCAAAGATGTCTATGTGAAATAAAATGACTTTAAGATCAAATGAATAAAAAGTGTAGATAGAGAACCGATATGTTATCTATTTCTCATCCTTTTTTTAGCCTGTTCTATTGTAGGACTTTGGATCAATCAATTGCCACTTCAATTGTCCATACTTGCTATATAAAAGCATAGATTTGTCGTCATGTTGCATAAGGCATAGCAATGAACTGACTAAAACAACAGCATCAAAATAAGAATAACTTTGTTCACCAACTACATAAACAGGAATTTATCTTGGTAACTTAGGTGCAGGGACATATCGACTAACTATCCTAACAATATAATATATAACTAGTGGCCTAGTACATATGGACACACAGTACAAGACCTGCAAGTCACCAAGCGGATCAGCAAGCTTTTAGATTAAACTTACCAGATTTACAGTGAGATTCAGAACTCGTCCTTTGCAGTCCACAAAGAAGACACTGTCTTCATACCAGGGATCTAGGTGCAGGTAATTGTACATGCCAAAGGCACGCACATGATCCAACGTGTACTGGCTATCCTTCAGTTTAATCTCTTCCACAGCTAAAACAAAGATGAAAAATAAATTATGATGTGGTGCAAAAATGTAAATAATTTCCTTTCCTGCACAAGTCAAATACCAAACAAAGAGAGTGATAATCCTTGCTCTTCTGACGCAAGGTTGGATTACTGAACAGGCCTACCAGGCCCAGGGGCCCCAAGAGCTCGGAGGGTCCTAAGCCCGCTGTCGCTGTTATTAACTTTGCATTTCTTGTTGCATAGTCAAAGAGCTTATTCATTCATGTCAATAACAAACCTCTGTAAAGGAAGTCCTTTTGCACACCTACTTAGGAGGACAGGTGCATAGGAGTGAACAACCAACGCATAAAGTAGGAAGAGGAAAGAATCCGGCACACTGTCTTCCCTTACAGCGAGTTTATTGTAGAGAACAAACTGTTTCGGGCAAACTGACCTTCTTCAGATAGGGAGGGATACCTGACAAAGGTCAGCTCGACCGAAACGCGTTCTCTTCAATAAACTATGCTCTAAGAAGTGAAGGCAATAACAGACCTCCAGAATCTACAACTGGAAAAACTGAAGGAATAACCTAAACATTAACATTCACACAAGAATTTTGCAGACAAGAGTGGATATTGAGCTTGATGGAAGACACAAGGTTTAGATAGAGACATTCAATGTTGCCATCAACACTGTGGCCTACAATTTCAACTTTATTGTAATATAACAGGTTTGCAGGTGTAAAGAAGTGGATTCTTTTCATACAAGCACACACAAGCTGCAATTTATGTTTCCAAATATTGATGTCGTGCTGCAGCTATTTCTGATTCTGCCCATCAGTAATTGCAAAGGGGAGTGGTCATTCTCTCTCCTGTCCAAGATTAAAATGATGGGGGTATAAGATAATGCAAAAATGCTTCACAGCACTTTAGCAGAGCCAGGAAAAGACGTGCCTGCGTGTGCGCTGCAAATCCTGTTGAGGTAAATCCAGGTGAGTTTAGTTATTGGCTAAACTCACCTGTGTGTGTACCTTCCCCACTGACTCATAATCCACTGACTCATACTCCAACTATGTTTTTAAGTGATGCATGCTTTCCTTTCCCTAAATTACTGAACTGCCTCCACTTCCAAGCAGCTATGTAAAAACTAAAGATTGGTAACTGAAGTAGCAGATATACTATAGTAGTGAATACAGGAGAATTCTGCACTCTTGTTAAGTGGGCTCAGGGGAGAACTGCATGGGCACTTTTAAAGTGAGCACAGCACTGGAGAACTGGGCACTTTTAAAGTGAGCACTGCACTGGAGAACTGGGCACTTTTAAAGTGAGCACAGCACTGGAGAACTGGGCACTTTTAAAGTGAGCACAGCACTGGAGAACCGGGCACTTTTAAAGTGAGCACTGCACTGGAGAACTGGGCACTTATTTTGCAAAGTGGGCCCTGGGAAATTAGGCACTTTTACAAAGTGGGCCCCATGTTAATCATTATGTATCTTTGTGTTTAAAGCATTAACTTTAATTATTTTATTAATTATTAAATAAGCACTTTATCTATCAAGACAGTCCTTGATAAATTGTGCAGTCTGTATTTTCTCCTACTAAATTACATTTAGGGACAATATTTAAGGACACTGTGTGGGAAATGCTCAGCTAGATCAAGGGACTTTGTCTCACCACACAGTTATTTGTACAGTTACATAAGGAACCATAATGGGGCGAAATGCATCTGCTGTAAATATCATTGTTTTACACTGAATCAGAATGCTAACACAGTGTGTTCATCATGAGTGATAGACATGGCATGGGTTCTAAATGGGGCTAAAAATTCTCTCCAAGAAATAGTGCCCAATCTGCCCAATTCTCCCCCAAAACAATGTTCTAGGCTAACATGTGACCAGTTCTCCCTGTTACCATAGTAATAAGATAACATCAGTATAGCTACTGCTACGTATCTGCAGCTACTGTAGATTCTTACCAGCATCCAGTTGAACGTTGTATGTGGGAATTGAGTCCAGCGACAATCTGTAACTTTCAAAGTTAGGATCCAAAAGGTCCCTGTTGACCTTTAAAGAATAATTTGCGGTCATGGCGTCGCAAATATTAATGACTTACTTGTTAAATGAAATTAAAATGAAAAAATATGTGCAGAGATATATGATGTGATGTGGATGGGACATGTGCTTCCTGTTTGTAGCTCACGGTACTATTTTTAGGACGGACACATGAACTATTTAGTCGATTGGGGAAATTAGCTTAGTACGGTATTTAAGTCTTTATAACAACTTTTCCTATGTCAATTTTTTTGGTAATTATTGGAACTCATTTTGCGAGCCCAACGTTCATAGCAGACTTTCTTAACATAATGGTACTGCAGCAACGGACCACACGACGGTCGTCTGTCACGACCCCGTCATGGATGAACTTCAACCTGGTGTTTACACTTTCTCTCTTTTTGGCCGGTACATCTACATAAACATGTACATTTCAAATATAAAGTGCTTACCTTATGGCTACGGATGTTGTAATTATGTACGGGTCCTCAAAAGTATCCGTATCTTCCATATTGTTCAATAAAAAGAATTTTAATCCGATCGGCGGTCATTTTCTCATAGTTTTAATTTATCAAAGTGCAATACACCTCCCAACCGATAGGGTCGCGTAGTTGAAAGCATAAGGAGAAAATATGGAGAAAATGGCCACTGATCAGATTAAAATGTTTTTTATTGAACAATACGGAATATACGGGTATTTTTGGGGACCCGTACATAATCATAACATCGGTGGCCATGGGTTAAGCACTTTATATTTGAAATTTGAATGTTTATGTAGATGTACGGGTCAAAAAGAGAGAAAGTGCAAACACCAGGTTGAAGTTCATCCATGACTGTCATGGTATGACAGTCATGTATCAGGGGGCTAGGTACTGTGCAACCGGAACGTTCAAGCTTGTATAGCTGTGTAGCGGCGGTACAATTATGTGATGGGACTGTTCCCCCACAAACATCTCTGATTGAAGGTAACGTTTAGCTTGTGCATAAAACCATTGTCTTTAACTCTCACTCCTTTGCTTCAAATACATCATTACATGTGTGTATGATTCACTATCGGTCTTCTGTATATTTCATTTCAGCGAACATGAGCAAAGATTCACAAATGAGGGCTGCTATAAACCAGAAGTTGATAGAAATGGGAGAACGGGAGCGGTAAGTAAATCCTGTCTTGTATGTCTTGATGTATAATTATAGTGAGATCAGTGTTGCCATATTTTGTGAGAGAAATAAGCAACCAGGTCTAGGAAAACAAGCCCAAAAGAAGCAACTTAGACCACATGAGCACTTTAAACCTATATGCATCGACTATTTGAAAATAGACGATTTACAAGCTCACAAGCTTGTATCTTCAAAAACTCTTGCAATAAAATGTGGAATATTTTTTTTGTTGAAACATTCTAACAACACAAATGCTCCTTGGGCACAACATTTTCATGGAAATATTTGAGAACCACTGGTTAAAATGATAATTAAAACATTTGGAAGCAAGCCTAGATAATCAAGTACACTTGGAAACAAGCCCCCCCCCCAAAAAAAAAAACGCAACTACCAATCTTTACCAGCAACTTTGCAGAAAAAGAAGCCCAAAGTAGCTTATAATAAGCTGACATGGCAACACTGATTTCATACAATAAATTGTTTCCCCCCCAGGTTGAAAGAATTGCTCAGGGCAAAGCTGGTGGAATGTGGGTGGAAGGATCAGCTGAAGGCACACTGCAAAGGTTTGTTGCACGGCGCACACTCAAACATTTGGTGCATGTTGATGAAGGAGACGGTTTGCCCCCTGAACTGGTTTCAACTGAAACTGGTTGTGTCACTATTGGGTATCTATCTGATGGTTCTCTTAATTTTTGTGTCCAGATGTGATTAGAGAAAAGGGCCTGGAACATGTCACAGTAGAGGACCTGGTCACTGAAGTGACACCAAAAGGCAGAGGTATGGTACAATACAAGATAGTGGTTGGGGAAAAAACTACAAATCTGGTCTTCACCACCAAAACATTTTAAGATTAATATATGCTACTCTGTACAAATGTACTTGCATAGCAATGTGTGGATACCTCTCAGATCTTCATCGGGTTTAAAAGTGACTTTTTAACCCGACAAAGATCAGAGACTGAAACATTGTTATTTGAACAAAAAAATATGTAGGAAGGATTCAACATCTACATCACACAACAGTGTTGCTAGCCGTCAAGAACCGATTTACAAGCTACCAGCGTGTTGCATTGTTTGTGAGATTATACATACTGCTACACCAGGGTGTGGCACCAGTGTTAATCAGTTTGGTTTCTTTCTGCAGCACTTGTTCCTGACAGCGTGAAGAAAGAACTCCTACAGAGAATCAGAGCGTTTCTAGCTCAACATGCGACTTTGTGAATGAAACATTCCACTTCAAGCATACATTTTTTTACTCACTGTAGGTCAACAATTAAAGTTCAAGTACAGTTTTTTGTTCTTATTGTGGGAAGCACTGAGTGTTATGTTTATATTTTATCATGTGTTTTGATATTGAGTTCATTTATTGTTATGCAACAGTTTTGGAAATAAATGAAGCTGTGGCTATTTTGGTCATTGCAATTCCTGTCCTGTTTTTCTAATTAGTGATGTTGAACCTGAGTAGAATCTTGGGTTGCGTCGCTGCCTATCCACCTGTTTCTGCGGGAATTTACTGGAGCAAAAATCCTGTGTGGGAAACATCCTGCGGGGGGACCGGAAGTAGGAAATAGCGGCTCAGTGTGTTTACATTTGCCAGCAGAACGTAGCTCGTTCGCAGCTGGCGAACGGGCCTTTTGCATGTAGTTGAAGCGCAAGGGGGCGGGGGGGCGGTGCATGGGGAGAGAGTCAGCGCACTGAAGTCAAGGCACACTGCAGACTACTGTGTTGTTGACAGACAACGGATGCACGCTTATTATGAGAAACAACACAAATAAAACATGGCAAAACAGTTGCGTGCATTAGTGCAAGATGAGGGTAAAGGAAACATTCAGTCTAAATGTCCAGTAATTCGCACGCGAAAAAGAAACATTAATGTCCAGTTTGCTAATCCACAACTACTGTGCCAGATAATCACCAAGAGTTAAAAAAGAAACGTTTCAGTCATTCAGTCCGACTTCACTGTAGCCTTTTCATAAATTATATTTGTATTAGGCTGTCCTAAGAGTTTATAATATTTAGAGAAATGTAAGGTTTCAAATACAAAAGTATTGGTAGTAGTTGCTGGACATTTAGACTGAATGTTTCATTTATCCTCATCTTGCGCTAATGCACGCAACTGTTTTGCCAGGTTTTATTTGTGTTGTTTCTCATAAGCGTGCATCCGTTGTCCGTCAACAACACAGTAGTCTGTGCCTTGACTTCAGTGCGCTGACTCTCTCCCCCCCGCCCCCTTGCGCTTCAACTACATGCAAAAGGCCCGTTCGCAGTACAGCTACGTTCTGCTGGCAAATGTAAACACACTGAGCCGCTATTTCCTACTTCCGGTCCCCCCGCAGGATGTTTCCCACACAGGATTTTTGCTCCAGTAAATTCCCACGGAAACAGGTGGATAAAAGACAAATAGAACTGACACATTCACTGAAGGGTAGGTGCAGGACCAACAAAAACACAGGTCAATCACAATTAAAAGACGTCAAAAAGCTTTATTGACGTTTCGACTAAAATGCCTTAAAATGTGTAGCTATCTAGCCATGATATACTATAAGTCCAGGTGCTGGACAAAAGAATTTGCGACTGTAAAAATTAAAAAAACGTAGTTTCATTTTTGATCCAATGGGATCTTCATCAGGAATCGGGGAAATGGGCGTGTACACATATAAAGAGTCAACTTGAATCTGATTGGTTGTAACTACAAAAGGCAAACAAAACTCACCTGGGCTCATACCAATCAATAATTGGTGATAGTGTGTAACCATTTCCCCAATTGACCCTTCGCTAAGCCCCACCCACTCCACTCTGTGACTGGTGGTGCGAAGTTAGTCACACCCAGGCCTAGCCTGGTAAACCCTCCCTCCAGAAATCTCATTTGTATTTTATTTCACTCCTGGAATCAAATGGAAATGAGATTTCCGGAGGGAGGGTTTACCAGGCTAACCCAGGCCTGGCAGCGCCTGGCAAACTTTGCTTCTCACCCGTTGACTTGCATGTTAAATGATGGCTTTTCCCCTTAAAAATAATCGATCATTTCAGGAGCAAGAGCTTCAAAATCTCTTCTAAATCTAGTCAACAAGGCCTGCAGTAGGCTATGCACTGGAAAAATGTGCATGACATTATTTCAATAAACTAAAAACATGGGAAATGTTAGAGGGAGTAATAGCCATGGATACACGACGGTCGACTGTCACGACCGTCATGGATGAACTTCAACCTGGTGTTTGCACTTTCTCCATTTATGGCCCGTACATCTACATAAACGTTCATATTTCAAATATAAAGTGCTTATCCTATGGCCACGGATGTTACATTTATGTACGGGCTCTCAGAAGTACCCGTATCATCCGTATTGTTCAATAAAAAGCATTTTAATCTGATCGGTGGCCATTTTCTCCATGCGCTTTCAACTGAGCGACCCTATCGGTTTGTAGGTGTATTGCACTCTGATACATTATGAGAAAATGGCCACTGATCGGATTAAAATGCTTTTTATTGAACAATACAGAATATACGGGTACTTTTGAGAGTCCCGTGCATAATTTTAACATCCGTGGCCATGGGGTAAGCACTTTATATTTGAAATATGAACGTTTATATAGATGTACGGACCGTAAATGGAGAAAGTGCAAACACCAGGTTAAAGTTGATCCATGACTGTAACAGGAGTTTTCATGTACCGCAGGGTAAGACTGTAGTAGCAGTTAATAAATAGACGAACAAATGAATTAATATACTTTAACGTGCGGAATCCGAAACAGGCAGCGCTGTGATTCTGAATTTTGTTACGATTACGGTGATTAGTAGCCTATTATTGACACCACCTGGGCGAGTGAGTCGTGTCGTGTAACTTTCCTGACGTTAAACTGTGTATGTGTTCAACAACACAGCCATTCAGCCTTGCAGTTTAAGTGCAGATTTCAGCTTGGGAAAAGCAGCCTCCAACGGGTTTGGGTAAGTGGTTCATAGTCACCATTGCGTTATCGTGGTATTCCTATTCTTGCTATTATGTTGCAAATGATTGTGTGTGTGCAGGCGAAATAACATTGACAGCTATGGCAGGTGACGAATGTTTGCCAGACCTATACCAGGCTAACAACGGTTGCTAAGCTGGCATTGGACAATCGCTTTTGGGGTGGGGTTTAGCGAAGGGTCCATTCTAAATAGCAATAGTGAACACCACCTCATACATGTAAAACAATCCCAGAGCGACAATAGTTGTAGGTAGTGGTACAGTGGTGAATAAACACAATACATGAAAGTCAGTACAGGACATGTTTAGACAGATAATGTTTACATTTTTATTCAAGAGTTATCACATACATTTTATTGTAAAATTAACAAGAATATATACTCCATAGGATACTCCAAACTGGCAATTGACATTAGCAATAAAGTATTTTAGAGACAATTTGAATGCCTACCAAAGCGGTTTCTCAATTGTATGTGTCGAGACTGAGGTGTGTCAAACACACTAATGTACATGATCACATGCACAAAAATATAAACAGGAAGGTACAGGGTCACAAGACCAGTCCAATTAAAACTGGAAAAAGTTTATTATACTCTGAATCCATAAAATGGGAAAAAAACATGTCCTAATACTGATGACAAATGCAGAGAGAGGAAGGAGACAAATATACACATTAGGAGACTTGAAGGTTCTATGGAGGAAGGAAGTCTCTGACAGCATGACATCATGACAGCATGTGATCATGTCCATTAATGTGTCTGATATGTTTGTGTTCTTTCTTCTATTCTTAATGCTCTTTCTTCTAGATGCTCTTTCTTCTAGTTTTCCCTTCCCTCTTCTTTTAGTTTTAAGGGGTGGACAGGTGGGTGGGGAGGTAGGGAGGGGGTACTAGGAAGTAGGGGGATAGCCGAAGGGGACGTTTAAAAAAATAGAAAACCCACAAGAAAGCACTGACCTTGAAACCACTGGTAAACCTACCGGTAAATGTAACTATGCGATGTCATGAACAGTTTTTCACATATATAGTCATGTGATGTATCATTGCAAAATTGTGGAATAAAACTTAATAAAAATTTAAAAAAAATGTTTGTGTTTGGCATTAGTGTGTTTCATGGCCATGATGTAATGCTCTACCAATGTTCATCATCACTTGCTGAGGGGGAAAATTAGAAGAAAGGTAAAAAACACTTGTGGGTGAAGAATGACTGACAAAAAAGTGAACTTCAGACACAGGAAGCATCTGTCGGTCATTCTTGAGATTGGTTTGAGTAACATTGAATAAAAAGTTAAAAGGATAACAGACATTCACAGAATCAGTTTTATTGTCACATCACAGGTTTACAAGGTAAAAAAGTGGGTGAAATTCTTTTTTGTACATCGTTCCCATCGCAACGTTAGTTTCCATAGAAAGAAGAGGGGGGGGGGAGAAGAAGAGGGTGGGGGGTAAGTGGGAAGGAGATCAAAACAAGAGAGCAACAGAAGGCCAGACAAGTTATCTACATATTTACAAATTACCTGAGATAATAAAAACTAAAAAAAAACTAAACTAAGGTGCCTGAGCATAGCAGCAATGTATTGTATACTGTGCATGTTATACTTATACTGTGCATGATAGACAATGGACGTTAAGGTGCTTAGAGGAAAAGGAGCACAATAAAAAAGACCAAAAAAAGTCAGTGCGTTATACAAGGGATTAAGGTGCAAAAGGTCAGTGCGTGTCCACCTAGAGTGGACCGACCCTAGTATAATCCGCAAGTAGCTCCATGAGGGAGTGCAACAAAAAGTCATTTGTACCTGGTGTAGTCCACAGGTGTGTCCGAGGGGGGGCTAAAGTCCAAGTCATTGTCCCTGGTATAATCCACAGGTGTGTTCAGGAAGAGCCAGAAAAGTCTGCGCTGCCTGTTGTCAGGCTGCTGAACAAGGCCTATGCCTCATTCAGGCTTATGCCCCATTCAGCATTCTGACAGCAGCCGGATTGAAACTACACCAGTACCTGGTGGTGGAACTCTTGATTCTGCGGTAGAGCCCCTTGCCCGGTCGCGGTCGTTGTAGGGGGTTGAACAGTCTGTGACTTGGGTGGTGCTTGTCCTTGATGATGCGCTTGGCTTTGACCACGCACCGCTTTTTGTACAGTTCCTGGATCGCTGGGAGCTCGATTCCCATTATCCGCTCTGCCGATCGCACTACTCGTTGTAGGCTGATCTTTTCTCGGGCAGTGCAGTTCCCGTACCAGGCCGTGACACAGCCTGTTAGGATGCCTTCGACAGAACTGTTGTAGTACAGCCTGAGGATGCGACGTCCTACTCCGAGCTTCTTCAGGCGGCGGAGCCAGTACAGTCGCTGCTGAGCCTTTTTCCTCACGTGTGTGGAGTGCGTCTCCCATTTGAGGTCCTCCTCGATGTGTACTCCGAGGAACTTGAACTCGCTGACCCTTTCCACTGCAGCACCGTCGATGAGGATGGGCGCATGGTCTCTCCGCGGCCTCCTGAAGTCCACGATCAGTTCTTTGGTCTTGTCGACGTTAAGAGAGAGGTTGTTCTCCCGGCACCAGCGTGCTAGTGATTTGATCTCCTCTCTGTAGTCAGACTCGTCGTTGTTGACGATTCGGCCTATCACTGTCGTGTCGTCCGCGTACTTTATGATGGTGTTGGAGACATGTGTGGCTATGCAGTCATACGTGTACAGGGAGTAGAGGAGAGGGCTCAGCACGCATCCCTGGGGTGCTCCGGTGTTGAGGGTCAGGGGGTCGGATGTGATGCTGCCCATTCTCACCACCTGATGTCGGTTGGACAAGAAGTCCTGTATCCAGTCGCACATGCTTGGGTGTAGCCCTAGGTCTCTGAGCTTTTTGTCAAGTATTGCTGGGACAATGGTGTTGAATGCTGAGCTGTAGTCCACGAACAGCATACGTACATATTTGTCCTTCAGCAGCTTGTTGTCCATGTGCGAGAGGACGGTGTGGAGAGCCATGGCAATAGCGTCGTCGGTGGATCTGTTTTTGCGGTATGCATACTGCCACGGATCCAGCGAGGCAGGTAGCGTGGAGCTGATGTATTCCCTCACCAGTTTCTCGAAACACTTGCTGACGATCGGGGTGAGAGCAACAGGTCTCCAGTCGTTCAGGCATGTCACTTTGGCCTTTTTGGGAATGGGCACAATGGTTGACATTTTGAACCCTGCAGGGACCACAGCCAGGGAGAGGGAGAGGTTAAAGATGTCAGCGAAGACACCCGCCAGCTGGTCTGCACATGTCTTAAGGACCCGGCCTGGAATCCCATCAGGTCCGGCTGCCTTGTGGATGTTGACCCGTGTGAAGGCTGTACGCACTTCTCTCTCCGAGATGGTTAGAGGGTTCACCTCTGCTGGTGCTGCTGATGGCCCCGCTTGGCTGCCGCGGTTGGAGCTGATCTCAAACCGGCCGTAGAAAGTGTTCAGTTCGTTGGGGAGGCAGGCAGGCGGGTTCACCTCGCTTCTGGTTCTTGTTTTGCAGTCTGTCAAGGTGTGTACCGCCTGCCATGTGCTCCTGATGTCGCCATTGCTGAGTTTGTCTTGCATCTTTTTTGTGTAGGCCTTTTTCGCCTTCCTGATGGCGCTGTTTAGGGCCGCGCGCGTCGTGTTGCGCGTTTCCACGTCGCCAGATTTTAAACCAGCATCCCGTTCATGCAGATGTGCACGTACTCCGCTGTCCATCCATGGTTTCTGATTGGGATAGATCCGAACTGTCTTTTTTGGGACTATGTCAACTATGCACTTACTGATAAAGCCAGTGACTGAGTCTGAGAGTTCGTTGATGTTATTCCCAGCGGCGTTCTTAAACATCCCCCAGTCAGTCTGGTAGAAGCAGGATTGTAGCATAGCGTCTGTGTCCTCAGACCAGATTCGGATTTCCTTCTCAACGACCGGCTCCCTTTTTAGCCTCTGTTTGTAGGCAGGTAGCAGCTGGATGGCGTCGTGGTCAGAGCTTCCTAGCGGTGGGCTGCACTAATTCATAGTGCAGCTGCTCTTACAGTGTATGGACATTGCATAACAAGGTATGGCAGTTTCTTTGGGTATAATGTTCTCACAGCATCCCTGATCATTGTGTAATTTGTTGTAATTTCAAGCAAACGTATATAGCTTGCTTTTACATAGTATTTCTCTCATAGTTCAAACCCTGTACCTTTCTCTTCTATGCTACAATGTCAAATCACTCTATGTTAGTGAATTGCATAAATATAGTGCCAAGACAGTAAGTGCTACAAAAGATGATAACTAGGATAGCAGGTATACATCCATCTGTCTGAATAAAATACTATCTAATCTATAGTATAAAATTGCCAAATACCTCATTGTAGTTCAAAATAGGGTCAAAACAACAGCAGCAGGTGACCCAAAGTGCTTTCCAATTTTTGAGGATGACAAAACAATAGGCCTGCACATTATATCCATATATAATATATAGTCCATAGCCCACGAAAGCAAGATATAAGGTAAAACATCAATTACAGTGTAATTTTAAAATAAAAAACAAAACTAAAAATATAGCTGCAAGCAGCGATAATACGGGGCCAGCGATTGCAGAGAGACGAAAGAAAGAAGTAATATGCACAATAAGCCATAGAAACATCTATAACAACTATATGAACTATGAGTTTTGAGACAGATGATGGGAGTGACTCTATGAGACCGGGGAGTTTATTTAGAAGGCTGGAATAGTGGCACCAGGAAAGAAGTGAGTGATTGCGTTGGGAAAACGGGTGTGCTTGATAATAGAGTCACCAATGATCACCGCTGAGGGAGGTATGAAGGGGAGGACTGTAGATGGAGGCAAGGAATCCACATTGTTGGCTAAGGGGGCGGGTGGATAGGGCTGGGACGGAGGGGGCAGTGAAAGGCCGAGATGTGTGACCGGCGTGAGGGGGACACACTTTTTCACCGAAAGCTGGAGCGAATTTCGACCCCCGGACTGGCGTCGGACCACCGCCTTCAGCAACAGGTCATTTACCTGTCCGGGAGCCAGTAGCCCTGAGGCCACATCGAGGGTGTTACATTGGGGTCGGGATTGGTGGAAAATCTTCAATGGCCAAGAGGGAGTAGCCTGGGACCAGACAAATCTGCGAGTGCAAAAAAAAATTGCACTCTGCGATTTGGGTCTGGCACCGCTCCATAGAGAATCCATTTCCTGCTCCAGAAGACGTGTGTGACCAATCAGGGCCCAGTAATATGGGAGACTGTAATTGGTAGTTGGTTGTAGGTCTAACCAATTGCGTCGAGGGCCATTGTTTTGATCCCGCCCCTTGGGGAAAAAAAACGTCCGCATGGAAGTAGCCTGGTAAACCCTCCCTCCGGAAATCTCATTTGTATTTTATTTCAGGAGTGAGTCTGGCCTGCAGACCTATATGGGCAATTTGGCTGTGGGCTGGAGCTGGGCGGGAGTAATGTAGCTCTGATGTCCAAGTGGCCCTTTGATGTCCAATTAAGCCACTTTAGGCTGCAGTGATTATCACCAGGAGTAATTGGTTTGTCTTTGATGTTAATGAGCAGCTGGTATGAAAGGTGTATTGATTAATGACGTGTGAACCACTCGGGTTCCACCTGATTGGCCTACCCCCGCTGTCAATCACAAAACAATGAGCGAGGACGCTGATTGGCTCGGTTATTTGGTAATGCACTAGAAACGCCCATACAAGCCTTCATGCCAGACTCACTCCTGAAATAAAATACAAATGAGATTTCTGGAGGGAGGGTTTACCAGGCTAGCATGGAAGCACCAGACTCATATCCATGCAGTGATATAGTCTGGCTACGCCAGGCTAAAGAGGGAGTACTTATTTTTGGTAGAGGGAGGAGGGGAGTGGGGGCAGGGTGCCCCATGTTTACCCCGGGAGACCGTTGTCCAGGGGACTGGAGTGGAGCTGACCAAAGGTGGATCCTTGGGTCTGGCCCCGGCTTGGGACCAAGCACTGGGGAGGGCCGGGATGGTATCGTCTAGCTCCGTCGTCTTGGGCCTGGTGTCAGAGCGGATCCAGCTGCATAGTCTCGGCCTTGCCTTTCGGCCTGGCGGAGACAATGAATAAGAGTGGCAGCAGGGAGTTTGTTCCAGATATATGGAGCATTAAAACTGAATGTTTAGTTGTGATTCTAGGGACAGAAAGTAGACCTGACCCCAGATGACTTGAGAGGTCTGGATAGTTCATGATATCACACAAGATCAGCTAAACCATTCAATTATTTTGAACCAACAGTAATAATTATACAACTAGTTTTGTGTAGTGGTGAGTGTGATAGACACACAACTAGTGTTGTGTAGTGGTGAGTGTGATAGACACACAATTAGTGTTGTGTAGTGGTGAGTGTGATAGACACACAACTATAGTGTTGGCGTGGCTTGGTTTGTCGCCTCAGGGCTCCATCCAGACCAGATGGAACCGGTCCTGACAACAATTACCACTGATCTCAGTGTCACTTAATCGTTCATCCCCTGCACCTGTATTATTAACAATAAACCTGTATTATTAACACAATAAACCTGTATTATTTATTAATACAGGTTTTTTTTTATTAATTAACAGCTTTTCAATTTGTCTCTGTCAGGTGGAAATTTACTAACACACTACACTGTCTCTCTACATTCTATGTATGTGCTTACCTTGTTTACTATTGTTAACTTATTAATCGAAGTTACGACAGACAACGACGAATATAATCACATATTAGTTTATTCAAATAGTCAGCCATACATAAGCCAATAACACAAGCTGAAGCAGACCGCTGCAGGTCTGCCTACGATTTCACAGGATTCAGGGTGTCTTTATACATGAGATGAATGTCGTCACAGTGTAATCCAAGTACATTCATTAATGTTATTCGTAAAACACTTTACCCATCTGAGAGCTTTGACCTTTCCAAGTCCATGTCACATTGACTGGTCAAACCGGGAACCCCTGTCTTACATTTGCCAGTTCTTGTCTATAAGTAACCTGTTGACTTTAGGCTGGGATATCCCATGTCCCATGTCTCACCATTCATGCATCTTAACTCGTGTGTTTAGGTTCTTATTACTGTGGTGGTCCGTGTATTTTGCAATGAGTCTTTAAATAGCTCCAGGTATGATATTACATTAGCTTGCACAGAAGTGGGTGAAAGTTCAGACTGACCCATGTCTCCTCTTCATACTGTTTTGCTGTGTCACTGTACCTCTATTAGTTAGCCTAGTAGTGCAGGGCCTTCCTTACCATTATGGCATATTGAGGGCCAATTATCAGATAATCAATATATATAATACATTAAAAAAATAATACATAAAAAAAAAAACATACCCTCCTTCTTGAGATATCATTCTCAAGAGATACGATTATATATATGTTGCATGTTGCATCTCATTCTGTATTTCAATATTTTTCATTAGAACAATATAATTTTTTTTCAAAACTTGGGTATAATACAATTGGTTACATCATATATTTCAATCCATGCAATTATCATACTGCTTTGTTTCAATTCTTCCTAAGTGTAAATCATGACATTATATTTTGCAAATACTCTTTTTCCTCTCAAATATATTACAATGACCATAAGGGCCAATCGCTTCAAATAATAAAATCATGAAATCATAAAATCATAAACTCATAAACTCATAAAATCATAACCAAACTCTTTAGTGGAACAATGAACTGCCAAACCCGTTTTGTCAGTTTCAGTCAAGTGTCCGAACGACTGTATTCTTAGTCCCTCCTTGTGTCGTGGGTCCTTCCGTGTCTTGATTGTAGAGGGGATGGGTGTCCGTGTCGTTGGTGTCCGTGTCTACCACTCAGCCTCTCTGAGGAGACAGTCTTTGTGTCCATGTCATTCTACCCACTCTCCCTGGGGAGACAGTAATGTCTTGAGTCTCCAATCTAAACCTGTTAGGGTGTCGATGAGCCTGTGTACGTGACAATATATATGCCCACGTGATGTCCTTGTCTTCTTGCAGATGGGGGTCCTATTTCAGGTGGCGCACGATGTCTGTGCTCTGGTTGTAGTTCATCTTGCTGTCCTCCAGCGACCGAACACCTCTCTGTAGTCCTTCGTCTGAGGTGTCATCAACCTTTGACTTTCTTGCTGACTTCGGATGTCAGCATTGTTCCTAAAAGCTGCTAACATGTTCTCCCAACATTTTTATTTCTTCTAGGCTAATTACTCCTCTAAATTTGTCATTTACTTAGACGGTCTATTAATTTATCCACGTTTTCTTGTGCTAACCGCATTGTGTATTTGACTGAAAATAAACGAAACCAAACGTCAAAACATTATTTACGTTACACTCTGATGTCCTTCATATATACTAATTTAAATAAGGCCGTCCTTTTTCCCTGTCTCTCTTTCCAGCTCTCTCTTCCAGTTTTTTACCTTAAATTTTTGGGCTCTTTGTTATTATTCTTTTAGCATAAACCAATGTTTTAATCAGATCGTGCACCGTACCACAGATATTTACCTTATTTATTATTTTTTCAGTATAGTTCATACTTTATAAAAAAAATAATAATAATGTGGTACTCCATGTCTCCAATGTTACACATGATATTGTAATAACAATAATAATCTTTACATAACTTTCATCAGTGAAATTAATATTTCATGACACTTTACAGTATTGGTACCCTCCTGGTGCATGTCATGCACATTACACCTATATTGTTATTAGTGGAAAAACACACAATTTAATGCTATTTCCTATCACATATGTAGTTTCAAATGCCAGTTCCCTGTCAACCATTTATTGACTATGGGCTGTATGCTGCCTGTAAATCCAATCTATGCCTGTCGTGTTCATGTCTTTTGCGTGCAAGCTGGCTTCAAGCAGCTGGGGGGAATCCCTTGTGGCTGTGTGGGGTTGGTTATCTGGCCAGTAGAGGCGGGAATCTCTCTAGGAGCACGATCACATGAGACGAACATTGTTCTCACGTTACAGGGAAACCTGCATTCTGTGTGCAGTCGTTCCCCCCCCTCCTATTTCCCCAGCCCCCCCCTTATCATTTGGGCGTTTTTTCTTCCCACCCATGTTGTCAGTCACTCTGTGAGTGACGGCTTGATACGTTACAGCCACACCCCTCAGACGGATCCTTGGCTAAAGACGAACCTATCCCGTCTGATGGACGTAACAGCATTTTATTGGCTGCTTAATGTTATTGAGACATGGCCTTGCACTTTCTGGTGCACACAAATTCACTGCTTTCAGGCTGTCCGGTTTCATAGTTTGAACCACAGGCAGTTTGGGAAAAAACGGCTTTTGACTTTCAACATATCTAAATTACTTAGTTTTGATGTTATCATTATTCCAATTCTGTTTATTTTATCATTTCATATCCTAATACTTTTGATATTACAATATCTGGTGCACACTGTGTACTCACGATCTCACATTGGATGTAAATATTTTATTTTAAAATTGACCTACTCTGACAGCGTCCTTTACATCTGAGGGCTGTTTGAAGACTCTTGGCACCTTTGTTCTATTGGGATGCAGTCTAGGAGAGAGAGAAACAGAGAAAACGTTACCTATGTCCCCAATACACCTCATATGTATCATAAGTTTGTCTACTTGGATATATACTTAAATTTGTCTGGGAGTCTTAAACTTCTTTCTTCGTTGGTTGGTGGCTTTCTAAACAAACCAAAAACAAACATCAGACAGTTACTCTTTAGCTTCTTTCAAATATGTCTAACAATGTTGTATTGGACATCAATTATTTCATCTTAGTCTTTCACTGTACCATTCCTCTGACCCAGATTCTAGAGAACAGAGAGAGAGAGTTACTAGCATTATTTTATAACATGTTTAGTTAATATTAACAGTTTTCAGTCAAATATATCAATGCATCTAGCCATTATTTCAGCAAAACCTGCAGGAGTCTCTCTTCCATCTATTAATATATATATAGACTCAAGTGTCTTTTTCCTTGGCTTTTTCCCCGGAAATGCCAATGGTGTCTTAATTTCGCTGGGCCTGATCAAATTGTTATGTGGCAAAGTTCCCGGAAATACCTCAACTATTTTGAGTTCTTACAGACATTACCTAGGTTAATTATAAGTTTTAAGTCGGTTGCCGACAACATCATATTTTTTCCTATGTCTGCCTTAGTGCAAATCCTTATTCATTTATTTTTTATCTGCGAATTTCATAGTCTTGCACCACATTCCTATGGCCGCTTAAATCTGGGTTTGAGATGAGCGTATAAAGTTACACTCCCCTTTGTAGCCCCAGCCAATGTAGTGTCTGACCATGAAATCCATAGATTGATTGTTTTCAGTATTTGCACAATCTATTTGCACAAGCTGTTAATCAGACCTTATTCCCTCCTTTAAAACATCATTTCCAAATTATGTTTTAACTGGCATTCTCCACTTTAATTCAAAATTAAACTTATTGTCTATATCCGAGACTGTTAGTCAGTAGAGCATCATACAGTTATTTTCTGCTCTTAACATTTCAACACACATTCTCACATCTTTTACACACACATTCTCACACATGTTTGTGGTCATATGCAACTAGCCGAATATGCTTTATCTTAAGTGTTTGAAGAAAAACATGTTTTTGTTTGATCAGGTCACAACCATGTTTTTCACACAATCATCATACTTGTGCTGACATTGTTTTTTATGCTGTTAGTATCCTTTGAATGCTGTGATGTCACATTCATAGCACTTTGAATAGCAATTAGCATAGTCATCCTCTGTGTGCGCTGAGCTTGATGCACTAATCTTTTTAATAATAGATACAAATTGCAGTTGAGAGTTTTTACTTTATAAGAATAAAAACTTTCAACCTTTTAGATTCAGCAATTGTTTATTTAAATCACTTACATGAACGTACATGCTCAGAAAAAAAATTCAAGCAACTTTCAGAAGAATTGACAATGACCCGTTATTGTACCATTCCGGAATGATTCTTCTGATTACAGATCTGTACATACCTTTAACAGGTAAACTGTGATAAATTTTCTTACGGACAATGTACCACCCTTGACAGGGTGAATTTTCGTAGCTACCTCTGACTTTGTCTGTGTACCCCCGTCATGGGAGCCAGCTGTATCTAAACCTTACTGCCTCAAGCTCAGTGTACCAGATACATTATAAACAGTCATGCAATTTATCAATAATTAATGCAGACATGTTATTCGTCGTTCTGCCCCTACACAGATAATTTATTGATTTGAACAAGTTTTACCACAAAGGTGATTCAAGCGGAAAAACCAGGACCTTTCTTTTCTTTCTTTATTATGGACTACTGACCTTTTTCTGTCTGTATGTCGTGTCCTGTTTTGGTTCGCTATCTGCCCTCCTTGTGGCCAAAACTGTCCTTCGAATCCTGTTCAGTCACGTCATTATGTTAACTTATTAATCGAAGTTACGACAGACAACGACGAATATAATCACATATTAGTTTATTCAAATAGTCAGCCATACATAAGCCAATAACACAAGCTGAAGCAGACCGCTGCAGGTCTGCCTACGATTTCACAGGATTCAGGGTGTCTTTATACATGAGATGAATGTCGTCACAGTGTAATCCAAGTACATTCATTAATGTTATTCGTAAAACACTTTACCCATCTGAGAGCTTTGACCTTTCCAAGTCCATGTCACATTGACTGGTCAAACCGGGAACCCCTGTCTTACATTTGCCAGTTCTTGTCTATAAGTAACCTGTTGACTTTAGGCTGGGATATCCCATGTCCCATGTCTCACCATTCATGCATCTTAACTCGTGTGTTTAGGTTCTTATTACTGTGGTGGTCCGTGTATTTTGCAATGAGTCTTTAAATAGCTCCAGGTATGATATTACATTAGCTTGCACAGAAGTGGGTGAAAGTTCAGACTGACCCATGTCTCCTCTTCATACTGTTTTCAATACTGTAATCAATATATATAATACATAAATTACAACACTATTTGTCACTCTGGATAAAGAGTCTGATAAATGCCTACATTGTAAATTGTAACCACTTTCACTTAAAACTAGCTTCACAACAAAAGTAGCTAAAATAGCCAATCTACAAGAGCTTGTAGATTCGCTATTTTTGCAACTTTTTTGCAACACTGTAGTATGATGAAGTGTAGGACATATAAAATATGGAGATAAGAGGTTTCTGACTGACAGCAACGATTGTATCCTCTTTAGAACAGATGTGTACAATAAAAGCTTTTCATTGGACACTGAGGCATCGTCTCATTTCAATCCTCAGGTCATGTTCTGCTTCTGTTTCTATCATGCAAACGTTGAACGCTGTCATCGCTTTGTTGTGTGTGAGTTCTTTATCATATGCATAGTTTCAGTAGCGGCTGGCGGTGATTTTAGGTGGGGCGGCTAAAAGACATCCATTATACTATACAGTATGATACCCATAGTTCACCCTGCAGCAACAGCATCACATTCCAGATACCAAGTTACAGCAATGACACTACTGTAGGGTGTAGGCTATCTATACTTTGTTATAGGAAATGCTCCACAACAACACAAGTACCCACAACAAAACAAATGTGAGTCTTGCATGTATGTGTTAGGGGCAGATGAATACTTTTCATTAAACTGCAATAGTTAAAACCTATCTCCTCCTGGGATTTTTGAGTAATCTGCACGAAACATTTTACACATGAACTTAGGACTTTTGCCGACAAAACGAAAGCAGCGGATTTTCCATAAGTGAAAAAATGCAGAAGTTATGAGCCAATGACTGTTTTTCATATAATTCAAAATGGTGGGCGATCTAAAGGTCAGAGGTCAACAGAGCTGCATGTGTGTATCGAAGTTTCATGGCTGTAGGTCAAACAGGGCATGAGTTGTACCTGTTCAAAGTTGGCACTTTCAAATGAGTGCTATAGCGCCACCCTGTGACGGATGAGTGTGAGAATTATTTCTTGATCGTTTTTCATGACCATCTACCATATGGGAGATAACACATAAGGGTAAGTAGCAGAATAGCATTTTGGGGCTTGCTACCATTGTATGTATAAATATGACCTATATAATCCCCAGAAACACAGAAAAACATACTGTCCGCTTGACAAACAACAACAAATATTGTAATTTTCCAGCACATTTTTGTGAGTATCACTGCCCCACTTGTATATAGAAAACTTCCCATATCCCTAAGCTTTAATTTAAGCCCAAGATGACCTTTCTATCTTGAAAACTACTCTTTCTGTAGCCAAAAGTCTACACTATACCTCAAATTGGAGAAAATTGTATATTCAAGTCAGTTTTCCACAAGCCTAGAATTTAACAATGTACTGCTAATGCATACCTTAGGTTTAAAATATGAAAAGAGAATACTTCAGCAGAAAAACTAAATGCTTTTAAATGGTGTTCAAAATAAATATATATTTTCTTTTATGTTGGATATGAAAATATCCATGATTTGGATATATATAATTTGAAAATATCACACCATATTTGCATCTGGTGTGCAAGTCAGTGCCACCATAACAAAAATAAATCTACTTTTAACATATTTATTAATTTGACTCAGGCCAGGTGTGACTGTTTAAATTAGCATTGACACTGGGTCAAACATATTGGCCACAGAGTTAACTGCTGAAGAAAAACTACAGCGACTTCATAAGATCCGGGACCAACGACTCCAACAATCACATGAGTCTCCATATCGCATGCAGTCAGTCTGTGACCAGATCCCTTCAACTCTGCCTGATGACCTGGAAAGTGTTGGATATCACCGCAACTGTTATCTGCGCTTTACTGCCAACCTTAATCTCCTAAGACATGATGCCGAACCAGAACCATCAACCTCAGGGGGGTATCGATCGCCTCGTCGATCGTCATCTGGTCCCATCTTCCCACCAGAGTGCATTTTTTGTAACAAAGTTGCAATCAAAGTCAGTCATCGGAAAACAGAGAGACCTGAATTGTTCTCGTCTTATAGGAACAAAACAAATGCATGGGAGAAAATTGAATCAAGGGCAGAGAAAATGGGTCTAGTTCGACTTCATAGACAGGTGAAAGGCAAAGATCTCTTTGCTTGTGAGGCCAAACATCACCATTCATGCTTTAACTCTTTCCACACAGCATTCACTAACTATGAACGCAGGATTCAAAGAGCCAAAGGAGCCAAGGGTAATGAACAGGATTGTATGTCAGCTGCCCATGAAAAAGCATTCATCTCGGTATTGGAACACATTCAAACTCATATCATCCAGCAAAATGAAGTCCTACAGCTATGTTCCTTACGCTTGGTCTATGTCGAATTGAAACTGAATGGGCACGAGAACTCAAATTATCGTTCTGAAAAGCTAATGAAACGCCTACAGAAAGACCCCATCAAGGAGCATATCAACTTCACGAAGGTAGAACATCATAAAGCTGATGCCATTTCATTCTGGCTTGTGTACAGTTCACATCTCACAGTTTAGCTAGTGCTCTTGCACAAGCTTACACTCTAGGAAGCACAGACGAGCACCAAAATGTTGCTCTCCAACTTCGTCAGAGTATTCAACAGGCTTTCAGCGACTCCAAAGACCTACCGTGGCCTCCAACAGCCGATGACATGGAGCTTACATCTGAAAATCTCTTGCCCCCAGCCCTTGTTCGGTTTCTACGCACGGTTATGACTGGCAAGGAAAACATGGAGACAGATGAAAAGGTGAATAGTCTGGTATACTCCATTGGGCAAGACCTGTGCCGTGCAGTGTCAGAGGGAAAATGGAAGTTACCAAAACACATTCTACTCTGTGAGACTGTCAGGCACTTGTTCCGAAGCAAGCAACTCACCAAGATATTACACCGACTTGGGCACTCTGAGAGCTACTGTACAGTACGTGTTTGGCTGTGGTCAGAACGCCTGACACAGACAATTTTGCTATTCTTCTGTACCATGCTCATGCCATCAAGTTGACAGTTTACCTAGATACAGGATCAGGGAAGCATCGCCAACTTCTCAACCTCTCTGAGCTTGCAGAATCCCTGGGAGAAGACTACTGTGCCACCCTTGAAAAACCTGGAAAAGAATCCCAGGTTTCACGAGGCATTTCGTCAGCTTGGCGACGACTGGAATGTCAAGCCTGAGGTGATGAGGCAGTTGGAGCAATTCACGTGTCTGCTGTATGGACAGAGTCACGAGTCTTCAGTGGACATCGCCCGTGCCAAGTTGCTGCAGAAAATGGTGGGGGCGGATGACAAACTCAGTTCTAAATCTAAAGTTGACCTGGCTCGCCTTCCTCCATGCTACTCTGCTCTGAAGCCACACATCCAACGTGTGAACCACCGTGTTGCCTTATACAAGCGAGCTGATGAAGCTATTGTGGAAAAACCAAACCCCTATGATGAAGGGCAGGGATGGTTGAAAACCGAAGGGGAATTGACACCAGTGTGGTCCTGCGGTCCAGTCCTACCAACCTCACTGGTTGATCTCCTTGTCACTGGAGATCATGGACAAGAAGACAACGAGATTGAGGAATTTGAGGAACATTTTGACTCTATTTTGAGTTCTATGATGACTGTTTAATGTGACTGTGCATTTTGTTCTGCATGGTGCAAGTTAGTGTATATGGACACTGTTTGTACACTGTTGCTTACAAATTTCCCTGTGTACAGGGCAGGATACTGTAATGTGTGTATTTAGTTCCTTGTTCATTACAGAGGATGTTGTTTTGTGTGTGATGTTATGCTATATGTTATAAAGCTTGCTTAAAAACTCTGTCTAGACATCTTATTTGCACATAGAAACCTATTGTTGGATTCTAGGCTTCTAGAAAGCTACTGACTGAATTTTATATTTTCTCCGATTTGAGGTATAGTGCAGACTTTTGGCTACAGAAAGAGTAATTTTCAAGATAGAAAGGTCATCTTGGGCTTAAATTAAAGCTTAGGGATATGGGAAGTTTTCTATATACAAGTGGGGCAGTGATACTCACAAAAAAGTGCTGGAAAATTACCATCTTTCTTGTTGTTTGTCAAGCAGACAGTATATTTATAAATACAATGGTAGCAAGCCCCAAAATGCTATTCTGCTACTTACCCTTATGTGTCAGGATAGTCCATGACAAATTTCAGACTACCATGTCTATTTTTGGAATTTTGGTGAATTAATATTTGCATTTACATAATTTCGCCAGAGCCATATACAAAAAAGGGGATTTTGAGGTAGGTGGGACATTTTGACAACTTTTTATCATAGCTCATCATTTTCAGCACATTTTTTCCAATAAGAAAAACCTGATTAGAAGTATAATTCCGGGGGGTGCATGATACCCCCCTGCAGTGACTAGACTATATAGCTTTGTCCAGGCTGAGCTTGTCTGTTGAAGATAAAAGTGAACCAGTGAAAGCAGCCAATCTACAAGCTCAGAAACACGTTGCTATCTGAAAAGTTGTGAGATTGTAGATCGGCTATTTTCACAATGAAGTTTGTCATACATTGTAAAAACATACTCTCTCCAAGAAGCTTTTCATGTTACCTTTAACAGTTGCACATGCATTAATTGATACATCATGTTTTGTGCGATACAATTGAAAAGTAGCCAGCAAGAGGTGACGCTTGAACCGGC
The DNA here is from genome assembly GCF_963280865.1 of Gymnoscopelus braueri. Classification (NCBI taxonomy): domain Eukaryota; kingdom Metazoa; phylum Chordata; class Actinopteri; order Myctophiformes; family Myctophidae; genus Gymnoscopelus; species Gymnoscopelus braueri. The sequence continues at coordinate 21,236,035 of NC_137613.1, read as the reverse complement.
GACCCTGCGATCCAGAGGCTGATGCTGAAGCGAGACGCCATTGGACCAACAGACCAGAACCAGTGAAAAAAGAATTCACACTAACACTAACATTAAGATCACTCGTTCACAAACCATTTACCAATAGAGAAATTGTATGTCTCCTCAAAACCGAAACCAGTGAAAGCAGCCGATCTACAAGCTCACAAAACTTTGCTATCTGAAAAGTTGTGAGATTTTAGATCGGCTATTTTCACAATGAAGTACGTCATACATTGAAAAAACATACTCTTAAATAAGCATTTCATGTATCTTTACCATTTGCACATGTATTCATTGATACAGTCATGTTTTTTTCAATTCAACTTAAATGAGTCTGCATCAAGTGAGGCTTGAACCGGCAACCTTGCGGTCGTGAGGCACTCGCTTAAGGGAGAAGCCATTGGACCAACAGATAAAATCTGTGAAAAAATAGATCAAACAGATGATACAGTTTCATGCAAATAGCTGAAAAATCCTGGGTTTAAGTGTTTTTCAAACTGCTCCAAATTGCGGACAATCTAAGAGGGCTTACTGGTCAAAGTGATACATGTGTTCCTCATGAGTCAAGGCACAAGTGGAAGCAAGTTTCACGACTTTCGGCCAAACGAGGCATGACTTATGCCTGTTTAAAGTTTGCATGTTCAAAAAATTGCTATAGCGCCCCCCTTTGGCCAAGATCTTTGAGTAATCTGCACGAAACTCTTTGAACATGAACTTTGGACCTCTGCCGACAAAACGTTAGTAGCGGATTTTCCATAAGTGAAAAAATGCAGAAGTTAGGAGCCAATGTATGTTTTTCATATAATTCAAAATGGTGTCAGATCTAAAGGTCAGAGGTCAAAAGTCAGACCACAAAAGTTGTCGGGCATGAAGAGCCGTGTGTGTGTGTATCGAAGTTTCATGGCTGTAGGTCATACAGGGCATGAGTTGTACCTGTTCAAAGTTAAGTAAGTAAGCTTAAGGGAGAAGCCATTGGAGCAACAGATAAGAACCTGTGAAAAAGGAGATCACACAGATGATACAGTTTCACGCAAATAGCTGAAAAATCCTGGGTTTAAGTGTTTTTCAAACTGCTCAAAATTGCGGACAATCTAAGGGCGGAGCTTACTGGTCATCGTGATACATGTGTTCCTCATGAGTCAAGGCACATGTGTAAGCAGGTTTAATGGCTGTCGGCCAAACGAGGCATGACTTTTGCCTGTTTAAAGTTTGCATTTTCAAAAAATCGCTATAGCGCCCCCCTTTGACCAATTGGAGTAAGATTGGTTTCAGTGATATTTGGAATGACCCTCAACATTACCGCAAAGTTTCAAAGAAATGTGAGTCTGCATGTATGTGTTAGGGGCAGATGAATAATTGTCATAAAACTGCAATATTCATTGGCTCATTAAAGCTTCATTTTTTCACTTATGGAAAATCTTTTGCACATGTTTGTCGGCATAGGTCCAAAGTTCATGTGTAAAACGTTTCGTGCAGATTACTCAAAAATCCCAGGAGGATCAAAATGGTGGGAGATCTAAAGGTCAAAGGTCAAAAGTCAGATTGTGAAAGTTGTTGATCATGAGTAGACGCATATGTATATTGAAGTTTCATGGCTGTAGGTCGAACAGGGCATGAGTTGTACCTGTTCAAAGTTGGCATTTTGCTATAGCGCCACCTTTTGACGAAAGATTGTGAGAATTATTTCTTGATAGTTTTTCATGACCATCTACCATATGGCCAAGTTTCGTAAAAAGCGTATGCACGGTTCAGCCAGAACTGCCAAAAGTGGCAGAATAAAAAAGAGGGGAACATTAAAACAGGTCCAGAGCTGAGCTCTGGCCCCGTAATAAACAGCTGAACAAAAACTGAGGTAGGCTAGATACAGTGTTTACTGTTTGACCTCTCTTAGACCCTCCTCCACCTTTCTGCACTGTCCAATAAAGCAACAACAAATAAATCCATGAAAAGAAAAGACATGAGCTGATCATTTCTCCTCCCAGTTCCAGGTGACAGACGTCACACACGGCCACAGGCTCACAGTTATAAATGCCAGTGTAGCCTATTCTTTGAGTGGTTGCTCTCTGGTTTACAGGTAGATATAGTGATACACTCAATGAAATGGCTAAAATGATACTTTGTTAGGTCTACTTAACTTTTTACTTCAATTGCTGTGCACGGATTGTGTGTTAGTGTTATTCCTTTAGACATTTATAAAATGTTCTATTGTGCACGGAACCATTTTGCGTTATTCCTTAAAATGTCAATGTGTTTAATATAGGCTAAAAATATATATTTTCTTTTTTTCTTAACTTTGAAGAGACTATCAACAGAGAAAGAGCGAACCTCCAGCTGCACCACCTGTCACAAGCTCACTTTGTTTTAGTGTCAGAAGTGAGTTGACGTTCAGCCGGGGACATCCAGGGGACATCCAGAGGACATCCAGGGGACATCCAGGGGACATCCAGGGACATCTATCTCCGAGGATGGAGCGCGCCGCGCGGTGGCATCTGCACTTGCCAGTCGCTGTCTTCTTCGTACTTTGGTGCTGCTGTTGTAGTAAGTAGGCTACATCTAAACAACAACAAAGCAATTCAAACTGTGCATATACCTATTAAAGCTCTTTTACAGTATTCTATTTTTAGCCTAGGCTCTGAGTCTAGACCAGTGTTAGCCGTTTAAAGAAAAAAAAACTACTCTTTCAGATGCTCAAAAACTCATCAGAGTGTCGCCAAGGCATGGGAGCTCAAACGGAGCGACACGACTTACAATCACAGGAGAAGGTAAGAAACAAACCAACATGTTTGCCAACTGTGCACAGATCCACTGAAGAAGAATCAGGCTAGTTGCATCGTGACGCATTATGTAAAGTATTGTAAAGTAAAGTATTGAAAATTGGAAATGCTCCGACCGTAAAAAATCCTCAAAATTGTACTTAAGTGGGCTACAGTACTTGAGTAGCCTACATTTATGTAGGCTACTTAGTTACTTTCCAACACTGCCTGTCTGTCAGGATGCAATTTCAGTCCAGGACGCTGTGAAAGGCTATTTTGTCATTTTCAAGGATCTTAAAATTCTAAAGCTTAATTCATCGCGTGAGGATGACGTTTGCAATTTTTTTTTACTGATCTACAGCTGAAAGCTATTGGTCTTCATGGTAGATCCGTTGTGTATTTTTGCAAGCGATACCTTCACATGAGTTTCATAAACTATCTACAATGCATTAAAGTAGCTTGTACGCGTGCGTCCTCTCCTCTCTGCAGGCTTTGCTCAAGAAAACCAGTTCCAGTTGAGTCCTAAAGATGACAATTTCGGCAACCGTGTGACTCTGGTGTCAACCACCCTCTCAGTCCCCTGTGATGTGGAGAGAGACTCAACACATGGCAGTCAAATCATGTGTTATACCAGGTACAGTAGCCTACTTACACCTGTATACTAAAGCTGATGTAGCCTGTTCATTAGCCTATCTGTGAAGAGTGGAGTAGGCTATTAGAGCCAACCTGGCTGCAAAACAAATTATAATATATTTTAAAGGTAGGGTAAGTGATTTTTTTCCCTTAAAATAATTGTTAAATAGCTCCATATTCTGATATAGTAGGTATAGAATGTTTGTTCAGTAACAGTCTCTCCAGCTCTTTAGTAAGGAAAAAAAATGCATTTTCAGATCAGGATACCTATTTTATCCAATCAGGAGCGAGAACTTGCACAGGATACAGATTAAACAATTACATTGGAAGTGATGACACATATAAATGTGCAGATTTTTTTACAATGGAAGTCTGGAACACTAAAATTGGAGCTGATAAATGGGTACTCTTTCCTGATTGGTTGATGATTGGCAACCCACCTGAAAATGTATTTTCTGAACAAACACTCTATGGCAATTAATACTATCAGAAAATAGTGCTTTAACCTTTTAACAAAAAACGTTTTGTTTTAACCAAAAAATATCACTTACCCTACCTTTAAGTATTGTTCAAATGTGAAGAAGAACACTTTGTCATTGCACATCAGTAGCACAAAAGTTCAATGTGTGACTCCAGCTGAGTGATGTTTAGCTACAAGCTAAAACAGGCCTCCTATACTCACATAATAGTAATAATCACAATAATAACATAATAGAAGAGAAAACTTATAATGATGGATAAAAACGAATGTACTTCATGGTACGGCCGGAAAAGTATAAATTAGGCTTAACTCTATGAGCAACTAAATGCACATAAAAATGTTTACTCTTTTTTCCTGTGACAGATCCATGCCAATCGATACATATTGGGCCCATGTTAGTGTGGATGGTGTTCCCATTCCTGACAGCCAGATATGCGGGGGCTCACCCAACCCATACGGCTGGTGCACTTTCTTTGTAAGACTTATTTTTTACATCAAATAAATGTGAAACATTAGGCCTATACATTATGTCCTATACAAAATGTTTTAAGTGCAATCAAGTGACAGTGTGCAGAAACAGAAATCACAGTTTAGGACAAGGGCTGTCATCTTTTGACATCCAATACTTTCACATATTTTCTTATGGTATTTATATTTGTTACATTTGTTAGGTTAATCATACTGTGGTTTTGATTGATTGATTGATGTACTTTATTTAGTAAGATGAGAACAATGGTGTGTTCTATGTAGAGTGTTTTAGGATGTGGTTTGTTTGATGGTGTGTTTTTACCATTCCTAATGGTGCTACTACTTGATGTTAATATAGACCCGCTGGTGGCGCACTCCCACTATCGACAGTCTAAGTCCAGTCTCTGGGCCCCCAGGTACAGTATAGTTCTTCATGTTGTAATACACATACATGTCTCTGACCACATTCTACACAGTAAAAATCCTGAGTGTTAATTTAACTCAGAGAGTGTACACATGTAACCAAATGGACCTTTAAATGTCCATTTGTACACTTTTTACAAATGAATACATTAACATTTAGGATTGTACTGTGTTCTACTGTACTGTACTGTACTGTACTGTACTGTACTGTACTGTACTGTACTGTACTGTACTGTACTGTACTGTACTGTACTGTACTGTACTGTACTTACTACTAACTTAATTCTGAATCCCATTGCCAACACACATGCAGGTACCGTGGTAACATTAAACGGTAGGATATTCACTGATGTGTATGGAAGCAATACTGCCAAGAGCACAAATGGTCTCAACGTCAGATTTCTGAGGTAAGAATCATTATAAATGATGACGGCGATAGATAAACACAATGGCATCCTGTTTGCTCTCATATAAGTATATTTATATCAATTCAGTACCATATTGCCTTGTTGATTGCAGAGCATACATGGGAGGAATGCCTTGTGATCTCCTGAAGCCGAACTCTGATGAACTGTAAGTCAGTTTTTGTTGGGTGAATTAAATCTGGACTTTAGTTCAGAGATTTTTGGCAACTTAGAGTTGCATGATATATACTAGTTAGATTCAATTTATATACCTTACTACGTATTCTATATTTACTGTAGCTCTCTGCTTTAAAATGGTGCGGCAAACATGTTTTCTGCTGTAGAGGGACATATATGTAATGACCTACATAATGGCTGGTTAAGTGTAGTAATATTGTGTTATACTGTATGTTGAGTAATATACAGTATGATGCATGACATGTATTTTGTTACTAATTATTAATTATTGTTATTTACATTAATTAATACACATTGAAATGTTCCCAAAGCTATGGTGTGACTTTGGACCATGAAGGTTCTCAATGGGGATACATGAGCTGCAGAATGACTGGGTCATATGTTGGTAAGACAATTTGGTTGATGATTTATACAGTATACAACTAATAATGATGGAATACAGTATTTATTTATGCTTGAAATTGTTATCAAAACACATATTTTTCATCATAGGGCACCATAACTTGAGTTACATTCTGGATGCTGATTATGGAAGGTAAAAACCAATCACTAAGGCTGCCTGCAACTATCGATTATTTTGTTAGTAATTATTCTATTGATTATTTTTTGATGAATCAAATAATCAGGAAGTGCTGTCGGAAGTTACGTGCAGAAATAGCTAAAATAGCCGATCTACAAGCTCGCAATGCGACGCGTTGTGAACTTGTAGATCAGCTATTTTATAATCGATTAGTCAAATTAATTGTTGCACATCTCCCAATCTATACATTAGTTAATCTTTCTTATAAAGAGAAGTATGTTTATCCTTCTTAATCTTTTTTTATTTATTTTTTATATATCAGGAGCTTAACAGACAAGGACGTATACAGGGTCTCAGCTGCAAACAAGCTCTCCATGTTTCAGACCTATGCAGGTAAAAAAGCAAAATACTGATGAGTAGTCAAACTCGATCATACTGTATTAAACAAACTTAGACCCTTATTCTGCATCATTCATGCTTAACGTTTGTCGTGTATGTTTATTTTCTCAGAGGTGACAGGAGTCTCTCCATCAAACGGCGGTGTGCTAGGTGGGACCCTGCTTTCCATCCATGGACGTTTCTTTGATGAAACAGATCGTCCAGCACAAGTCCTCGTAGGAGGTAATTATCAGTGTTAATTGTCCTACAATTGGCAAGGCATAGCAGGAGACAGAGTAGGGAAGGAAGGCAAAGGAAAGTACCAGCAGTAGGTAAGTCCAGCTCAGGTTATACCTGTATGTGGGCCTGGAGGCAAAGGTTTTACCATATTACCAGACACAGCCAGGGAGGGAAAGTACCACCACCAGCTACTTGTAGGTTATGCCTGTGGCTGACAAGTGTTGTTTTGTTTTGTTCTATTCTGATCTAATCTGTATCTTATCTGACTGGTAAATCCTTGAAACCAGTTTGTAGAATTTTTAATCCTCCGTTCCTGTTCTTCATGAATAGTGATATTTACGTTGCGTTGTAAAACTATGCAAAAGGCTATGGATTGTTACTAGTGATTCAAGATTCAATATTCTTTATTGTTAGATCACATTATGCGTATGAGAGAGTTAAATTCTTGGCTCCTCGACATTGCAGCAACAAGGAAAACCAGAATATAATTGGCCAGGGTGTCTTAAGGAAGGGACGAACAGTCTTCCTGTCTTAGCTGATCTAATTGAGCTGGGAGGGGTGTAGGTGTGGATCAATGTCCTGAAGGTACAGTATGGGGGTGCTATGCCATTGAGTGTTTTGTGTGGGGGCAGCAACCAGATGCCAGTGAAGAGAATGCAAAAGGATGGAGAGACAGGTGTCTTGATTTTCAAGACAATGCGAGCCAGTCAGTTTAAGGTGTTTGTGTGAGCATTTTGTCAGACCAGCAAAGAGGGAGTTGCCATAGAAGCCTGGAGACTTCTGTCTGATCCAGAGGATCAGACAGAAGTCTGATCCTCTGGATGCTACAGTGAAAACTTAGAAGATTGAGTGATCGCTGCAATGTGTTTGTATATGCACAGCTCAATCTGTTTGTGTGTTTGTGTGTTTGTGTGTTTGTGTGTGCATGTGTGCGTTACGTATGTATGTGCGCACACGCGTGTACATGTGCGTGTGTAAAAGGCAGACAGACAACAGCCCATTATTGTCCATTGTTTATAAGCCTGCATGGTTGACTGGTGAGAAAAACTGTCCTGGAACCTGCTGGTCCAGGCCTTGAGGCTGATGTATTGCTTGCGAAAAGGTAGAAACTGAAACAGTCCATGGTTGGAGTGACTGGGGGGTCTTTAATAATCCTGTGGGCTTTACTGACACCTAATCCATTGTATATATCCTGGATCCTGGATGGAGGGAAGCTCACATCCACTGATGCTCTGGGCTGTCCACACACAACCCTCTGTACTGCTTTCTGTTCAAGGCAGTGCCGTTCCCAATGTCTGGCAGTGATGCATCCAGTCAAGGATGCTCTCAGTGGTGGCTCTCTAGAAGGCTATAGTCCCCATCCCTGAGGTGAAAGAGGCTTTGCTGTGCCTTTTTCACCGCATGAGATGACATGAATACTTCTGTTTTGTATTCCTATACTGGCTGTCATTGTTCCAGTGATATGTTTGACAAATGACACAGGTGTTTATCATGAATAGACACATCAGTCACATGTGTCATGAATATTCTATGCTATGTTGATGAGTTGAATACATAGGACCACAATGGAAACGAGTCCCCAGGCCTTTTTTTTATGTTATCCTTTTAGCCTTTTAGCTGTCTACATTTCTTAATAATAAAGTATCAATCATAAAGTAATCAATCAATCTGCATTAACATTATAATGACTTTTCATTTCATGTCAGCAATCATTTTGTCAGAATATCGGGTCATTTAGGGATCAGAATTCCTTACATGAATTAGATTTTGTGGCAATTTTTGACACATTTATCCAGCTTGGTAGGCCTACACCTTTTAAAGGAGTTAATGAGCAATAATTCCTCCATTATTGTGTAACCTTTATTTGTGTTGTTGAAATGTCACGAGATGCTTACAGTGGCTTTTCTCTGATTGTCTACAGGCAGGCCTTGCAAAATCCAGAGTGTGTCTGATGAGAAAATTACATGCATGACTCCGAGACAACCAAAGAGCATGACAACAGCCTATCCCGGTGAGAACACTCCCCGTCTCTTTCTTTCTCTGCTGTTGTCTTTTGATGCGATACATTCCATATGATCTGTCTCCATGCTTTGTTCAATGTTATCTTGTTCATCTAAAGATTGGTCACAACAAACAAATGTCACAACCATGACTTCAAGGGCAGAAGAATTTCAGGTGTTTGCCATTGTAAAGTGTCTCTCAACAGGTTGTGCAAACACACATACCCATCGCTTGTTATCACAGTTCATAAAGAGTAGGTGACTTTGATGTCATTACTATCAGGATGAGATAATGTACCATGTCTTTGTGATAAGAGTACTTAGTATTTTAAAGTATAGCATCATGCAAAATACTGCGTCACAAAGCTCTGTGGACAACAGCACAGTCTAGGTCCTACTGCATCAAAGTGTCCGTCATCATGATCAAGATTATTCAGCAGAGTGGTGTGGTTAACAATAACATTATTCTACTGAGTATTAGATCATAAATTACATTACATTACATTACATTACAGTAATTTAGCAGACGCTTTTATCCAAAGCGACTTACAATAAGTGCATTCAACATAGGTAGGCTAGAAAACTATTAAAGTCTTAAGTGCATGCTCTTCTAAAACAAGCAACTAAGAGTATACCTAGCGCTAACGTTAAAGTGCAATATATCAGCTACCTACTTTCTTAAACAGATGAGAGAAATAGGAAAATCAATAAATAAATATACTAGTTTTGATGTGCAAGTTCTATTTATTCTTTATTTTACAACCAAACAGTGTCAATGAACTATCGATCTGCTGTTGTTTACATGTAGAAATGTACTGTATGTAATATTAACCACATGAACCCTAGCCCCTTATTCTGGGCATGTCATAATAGACGAACATTTGTCATAAACAGGTGAACATTCTGCAAAAAAGGTGAACATTCAGCAAAAATAGCAGATCCTAAAGCGCAAAAAGAGTTTCAACACGATGCATTGTTAGCTTGTAGATTGGCTATGTTTGCTATTTGATATGCAACAATGTATATTAAGTGGTTACATTAAAACAAGACAATCCATCTACGGTGAAAATGACTTTTGTTAGAACCATAGCAATGTCGCAGTCATTTGGTCACATCATGCCTTCTCCCATCCCTCTATACCAATCATGTACCTTTTACATTACTTACCATACAACTTATCTAAACATGCATACAGGTGGCAGGGGGTTGAAGATGGAGGTCTTTAATGAAACAAGACCAGGGTCACTGGATGACATACAGGCCTACAACGAGAACACAACTGGATATCACATGGAATGGATTGACTCGATGCCTCACATCTTCCCCACACCATTCAATTGGTTTACCACACGCGTGTCAGGCTTCTTTGTGCCTCCAACAACTGACAACTACACCCTGTATCTACACTGCGATGACCGCTGTGACCTCTACTTCAGCAACACCAGCCAGCCAGAGTTCAAGGTAATTAGGCATTGTCACGACTGGAATCAAATCTTTGTTATTGGATATTAGCCATGTCAAAAAGTCATGTATTCTTACTAAATTATCAATAGCCAAGAAATTAAAACCATTGCTGTTTTCTTTCTTTCTTTCTTTCAAAAGTGGTGGTTAACCTGTATCATACACTACTAAAATAGCTTTTTTATATTTCATAGATATTGACTGAAATAATTTTTTTTGGGGCTTTAGGTTTTTTTAATAGATGTAAAACGTTTTCAACAAACGTTTTACATACAGTAGTGATCGCATGCACTTTCTTATTTTGGGATGATTTTGGTGCCACAGTAGTTTCAATACACAATATTTCACAAAATCTATTTCAGGTCAAGGTTGCTTCCCAGACTCGATATGTGTCATATGTGACATCCCAGTCATCACAGAGGACTAAAACCATGTTTCTGGAGAAAGGAAAAGCGTGAGTAGAGGACGTTTACTCCACTTGTAACCTCACAAAACGGTATATGGCCAATACTTGACAAGGGCCTTATTTCAGAGTTAGCCTACAGTATTTTTAAACACTTGAAACATTATGAAAAACTTGAAAAAGTAGTAAGACTGTATTAGAGCTTGATGAGAATATTAAGATTTCTATAAAATACTTGCAAACTATTACTGTGTGTATTAAGTAAAACCCCTTTTTCCGTAGCTACTTCATGGAAATCCTACAGCAACAGTATGGTGGAGGTGCCAAGGTTGACATGGCTTTCTTCCGAGGAACAAGCACCTTCACAGAGGATCAGACAAACGATGCTGTCAATGAACAGCAGTACATTGTGGCAGATTATGACGTCTACAACGAGAAACAGGTATGTAATCCTATATTGTATGTGTCCTATTAGCGTAGTCAGTATTCAGGGCTAAACAATGATTTTCACTGTAGAAGTCCCAGTGTTTCTCATCAAGTACCACTTCCTGAATCCCATGCACAATTATCAAAGATAGCCAGCAAGTGAATAAAACTGATTTATCTTTTATCTGTCTGTTCACCCATTCCTATTGTATTACCACTTTCAACCACAGGCGAACTTTCTCAAAAGTAATTTCTTTTTTTCAAAAGGCAAAAAGCGGCACGATATGGTGCATTGTGTGCATGAAGATCAGGTGTTTTCGCTAATTTTGTGCAACACCGCCATGCGAGAGTATAAAAATATTCCCATTCAGCAGCACTACCTTAGTGAAACCAGCATACATTATATTAGAATCTGTCTCTTTCCTGCCCATTATTCAACAACATAAGCCTTATTTATACTTAGTTGCATGCCAGTGTCGCATATAGAAAAAAACTCACAAGGCGTTGCATTGTGAAGCATTGTGAGCTTGTAGATCAGATATTGTCGATGCGCAACAAAGCGGGAAAGCAATCAATCAGGCAATACTCTTCTTCATTGCCCCCTAACCTTTTCGTCTGTTCTTCCACCGTTGTCCAGGTGGTCAGCTTCGAGTCCTGGCCTGCCTCTGCTGCTCCAGTCAGTGAGGTCCAGGAGGTCACCGTGAACAGCAACTGTGCCAGCCATCTCTGTGACTTCACATACTTCAGCCTGGGCTACGGGGGCACAAAGACTGGTAAAGCCTTATGTCATACTCTGTGGGGTGGGGAAACCTCATGAATACCTCATAAATAATGATCAATGATAACCTGAGCTACACAAGTCCATAAGGATGTCTCTTCAACAGTCTTGTGTTTGTCTCTGGGTTCAAGTCATAATCTGAGCCTACTCCTAGAGGGGGTCTTTAGAATAACTAATGTTAGGGGCAGAGATAAGTTCGGGGTTTCTGTGTGTATATACAGTATGTGTGTTTGTTTGTTTGTTTGTTTGTGTGTGTGTGTGTGTGTGTGTGTGTGTGTGTGTGTGTGTGTGTGTGTGTGTGTGTGTGTGTGTGTGTGTGTGTGTGTGTGTGTGTGTGTGTGTGTGTGTGTGTGTGTGTGTGTGTGTGTGTGTGTGTGTGTGCGTGCTCGTTCATGTGTGAGAGAGAGAGAGAGAGTGTGTGAGAGAGAGAGAGAGAGAGAGAGAGAGAGAGAGAGAGACTCTGGTCCAACACCTTCAGACAACAAAGTTTCATTATGTTGAAATATATGCCAGCCCACAGCCTGGATTAGGTGAATGACACCAACAAACAGCACTATGGTGCATTTAGTTCTTTTGGAAAACATGTGTCTTTTGCCTATTTATCTCATTATTGATATACTCTAAGTATTACTCATCATGCATTATTTATGATTATTGAACCATTGAATGATTATGAACCATTAAATAATGGTTATGTATTAGCTACAGATGTGTGCTTTGAGACCCCTTCTTATGGGAGACCCACTGGCTCCCACGTAATACATAACTAGAAGCCTGGTTTGTCTTATACAGGACCCATCCCCGTCACAGCCACAGCAGACGTGGTGGCTGCAGCTTTGAATGACCTCTGGTCCATTAAGCCAGACACAGTAGAGGTCACTAAAGACATCACCAGCAATGGCACTCACTTCATTGTGATGTTCAACTCTCAGAGGGGTAGGTGACACTTCTCTATTCTTCAAGTTCTCCAATTTAAACACTTAAAGGCCTATTTTCTAAAATAATGTTATTATTATTGTTATTGTTATTGTTATTGTTGCTGTTATTGTTATTGTTATTGTTATTGATATTATTTATTTGTAGACAATCTACAAGCTCACTGCATTGTGAGCGTGTAGATTGGACATTTTCACCTATAACATTCCCAAAATAGGGATAGTGGTTAATATTGCTTTCCAAATTTTTACCAATTTGCTAAATAAATGCTTACCAATAGCTTTATTCACAAATGTGTTCATAAAGGCGTCTACTCTCAATTTGTTCCAACCCAACTCCCATGAGAAACTTTGTGGGAGCCAATCAAAGTTGGGGTACCCGGAGGGCCTGGGCAAACCAATTAAAGAATTACAATTGACCAATAGGAACTATCCATCAAATGGTGGTGGCCATAATTGTCACTTATCTTAGCGTCATGTCCAGGAAGTGTACTTGTACATCATGGCTGGGAGATGTACTTGTACATCAAGCCAACTCACACTACTGCCCTATGGGCCACATGGCTTGGCAAGGCATACTACTACTTGTGCGAGCTATGGAGATTTACATCCATATAGTTTGAGTGGATATCCTGCCTTGAAGTGACTGAAAGCTTTGGGTTTCCCTTGAAAGAGTTGGAGGGCTTACTTGGCGAGATAGACATCTTTGATGCTGTTTGACAGGAACTGTTTTGCTGAAACATTCCCCAATGGTGTGTCGTCTTCCACATGTTAAGTAGTTAACTTGGAGGCTTGCCACCCTGGAATCTCTTCCGTGTGGCCTCCTTCAGTAAAGATGGAATCTCTTCTGTGGAATATTTTCCGTGTGGCCTCCTTCAGTAAAGATGGAATCTTTTCCGTGTGGCCTCCTTCAGTAAAGTTGGGAGATTGTAGTGGTCATACACTACATGGATCTCCCTATACTCTTTGGACTTGCTGTTCAGTGTGGCATGTGAAATGGTCAGCCTACTGGGCACATGATCCATGATGGCTTTCCAATTGCCTGTACCACTGCCATTCCATCCATAAGAGTTACCTTCTTTCTGCAAATTACGCAAACTAAACACAACACAAGAAAATGCGATATCTTTATTTACTTTATATTACTTTCTAAGAACCCCACGATTCAAATATACCACTCAACAAAGATAAATAAGTGACCACACCTAAATAAGCGGCCACACCTGAAAAGTAGGTGTGGCCGATTTTATTTAGTAATTTTTACTAAAAACTAATGGTTTGAATGGATTCAGGACCCCCATAATTAGACATCCCATAAGTTCATATTGGCCAATTAAAAAATGTCTAGTTGTTTGCCCAGGCCCTATGGTTTTGATTGGCTCCCATAAAGTTTCCCATCGGAGTTGGGCTGGAAGAAATTGAGAGGTGATAGTAGATACCTGTATGAACACATTTGAAGAAAGCTATTAGTAAGTACCAGTATTTATTTTACCGATTGGTCAAAGGTTTTGCTAACTTTCCCTAACTAACATTCTGTGTGTAATGACTACAGGTGATTTTGAGCCTCTTCAGTATGAGGTTTTTGGGTCTGACACCAACATCACCGTCATGGAGGTGACAAAAGGCAAAGGCAACATGGCTACCTTCACTCTGCTCTGGGGTGGAGTACCTACAAAGCCCATCGCCTTCAATGCATCTCAGTCTGAGGTCTGTTCTCTTGAATAAAAGGTTTAATATTAATTTGCATGTGCATATGGAATTAGATGAAGCATAAACAAAAGGCACTAAACATCAAGTGGTAAAGTGGTAATATGAGAGAGACTACATTCTAATTGATATACACACAGGTTTGATTTCTGCAAAAGTGTGTCTTGTCAAAAATCTCCTTGAATAAAGGTGATACTAGCCAGTGACTGTTTTTGTGGGAACAGGTGCAATCGGCTCTGGAGGACATGTTAAAGGCCGAGTGTCCCAGTGAAATTACCGCAGAGGAGAGCTCTAATGTCAAATACTCCAGAGACTTTGAAGACGAAGAATCTCGGGATCAGGTGGGAACTAATAACATTACTACAGTATTAATCAATGACAAGGGGGACACCATAAAGCCACTGCTATGGGAAACCATGCAGGTGGACAAGGCGGTCTTTGGGGATGCAAACCCATTAACAAAATATATGGCTCACTGTATGTATTTAGCTAGTTTATAATGGAATGTTATTGTTGCTGTTATCTCACCAAGTGATCTCATGGGAAGTCAATGAGTTTAGACTTTGATTTCTCACTATGTTCTGACGTCTTGTGCCCAACTACCCATTAGTACAACGGTGATAATCGAGGGGAACCTGTGAAGGATACGGAGGCTTTCTGTGGCCTTTGGTCATTGAAGAATCCTGAGGTCCTTTTCAAGATAAATTATACCTTATATATAGAATCTGGTGGCAAATATGGAGCGATTTCATTGCAGCAGTATTCCATGGTAAGATATTTACTTGACTTATTTGGCCCTTTTCAGTCTGCAGAGATGGCGAGTGTTAGATAGATTTTTAAATATATAATGGATAGGATAAAAGAATCAGAAACATTCTTCGATTATTTTCTTTCCAGCTTTGTTTTGCATACAAAGGAGCATTGAATGATGGAATTAGGATCAAGTTCACTTACCGCAACACCCAGGGCCAAACCGAAACAGAGACAACAACAATTCTACCACAATTAAACAAAGAGCACAAGTAAGTGACAACCATCATTCACAATGATTTCAATATGTCAACTTAACCCAAAGTGAATTGTATCTGTTGCTGCTCAGTACAACAAAGATATAAGCATGTACATTTTGTCAATCTCTCATATCTCACCCCCTGGAAGACGAGATGCTGCATCTCAAGGGGTTTATCCTCCAATAAAATTTTCAAATCAAAAATATTGAAAAAGGGGAGAGTAAGCACTTCAATGTCCTCTAAGGCAGTGTATATCAACCCTGGCAAACGTCCCAATTTTGGGCCGGGGCTACTGCTGAGGTGTGCCGCGCCGTTTGAAGAAGGTTTGAAAAAATATAATTAAAAAAAAAAAAAAAAAAAACAATAATAATAATCAGGCATGCAAACAGCCCCGAGGTGAAAAGGGTGACAACATGCTGTTTTTTTTTCGGGTCAGGTGTCACACTATTGCCCTATTTGGATTCAAAACGGCTAGTGGAAGCTGAAAAGCTACAAGTTTGCATGTCTGAATAATGCAAAAACAGAAATATTTGTTTGCATTTGCTTTTTTTCTCCCCCATATATTTTCATGATAAAAAAGTGCGTATCGTATCGTATCGAAATCGTATCGAAGTTGTGTGCCCAATATCGTATCGTATCGTTTCGTGAAATTAGTCGGCACACCCCTAGTGTGTGTATATAGATATACCGTATATATATATATAATTATATATATATATATATACCGTATATCTAGGTGTGCCCTGGGATTTTTTGGCTATGCCAGGTGTGCCTTGGCACAAAAAAGGTTGATATACACTGCTCTAAGGGGCCATGCACCCAGAAATATTTTTTTGAGCTGCCCCCTCTCAGTGCTTTTCTGACATGCATTTTTATGGTAAAGAGGTGCTGGAGCACTCCTATTCCTAGCACTGAGCATCATGTTTCAGTGCTCTCAACGTTTTTTGGCAGAGTGCCCTGGGCGCCTCAAGTAGAAAATAGTTCAACTTTTGGAGAGGAGTGCTGCTTATCAATGTCGCTTTCCTTTGCATATGGGTTGGAGAGACACGCCAACAAGCACCACGAGGCGTCTTGGACAGTGCATGTGTTGCGCTCATTCTGATAGGAATGAATGGATCCTGTGCACATAATTGCTTCCTACTGCATATGGGTCCAAAACCATGCTGTTTGACCTAGTATGTCTCACCCAGCAGGTCGGGAGATGTTCTTGACATGTACAGTACAACTTGTTGTCGAACAACTTGCTGTTTAATATATTGGGGCCTGTGTTCATGGCTAACACCGAATTCACATCACATTGTGGAACCAGTGATAATAAACCAACTATGTATTGGGCACTTAAATATTTTTCTTTGTTGACAGTTGGAGCTACAAGTGTGTTGACCTGCTGAGTCCACTGCAGACAGAATTCTTTGGAAGCAATCACCAGTTGTTGGAACTCTATCTGGAAAAAGATGACTCTGGTGCAGATTTCTTTGTGGATGCCATTCAGCTCGGAAAGAGCCGAACCACAAGGGATGAAAATGGTACAGTATACTCCTTTACTTTAGTTTTGGTTCGCTTTTCAAATTCAAATGTAATATTGTTGGAGAAGTACTGGATAAATATATGAACATGATTTAAACAAAAGAACGCATGTTTTGATACCTTTATTTGATTAATGTTGGTGTTGCAATGCCTATTTCATTATGTAACTGAATAACATGTTTTCTGCATTACATTCATGCATACCGATGATTGTTTGAATAGAATCAGACCAAATTAAGTTTATTTACTCAATAAAATGCATCGATTTGAAGGTACCTTACCTCTCAGCGGTAGTGACCTTGCACAATATACAGAGGATTTAATTGATTTCCTTCCTTGTGTTCTTTCTCATAGGTGTCATACGCAAGAGGAAGCCTCAGCCCTTTGGAAGCTCTGGTCGTTTCTTTGAGAGCATCACTGTGGAGAAGTCAGACACATCACAGGTCATCTATGAGATCACAGCCACACCCCAAGACTGTGCCTTTGGGTTTCCTCTGCTAGACATTGGCTTTCTACAGGTAACTGATCCATTGAATGGCCTTAATTCAGTGTATAATTGTTTAAATACACATCATATTTAGGATACATCATATTATATTATATTCAGAGATATTTAACTAGTAAATGTGCACGCGTACACATCTATATGGGGTAATAAGCAGAATTGACCAAATGTTGATGTGAATTTATATTGATATGTTTATTAAAAAATATAAAGTGCATTATTCAATAACAATATGCCTACCAATACCACTGGTACAGTGTTTCTAAAAGGCTTCTTTGAAGAAAGTGATATATTATTATTAACACCTAGGCATTTGAAAAAAAGCAGCTACTCAAAATAGTCAGGCCACTTGAAAACAAACTCAACTGTGATGAATGGAGCGATCATACAGTATAATAATACTATAAAATAAAATGTGTAGCTTATGCCAGCTGTTATTGGCTATAGCTGTAAACTTATCACATCATCTGATATTCATGGCACATATCAGAAGCGGTCTGGATCCTCATTCAAAACGTGAATCGGCTCTTGTCCATCACATTCATTTCGAGCCAATCCGTTTACAGTTGAGTGGGAGGAGGGACGTGGGGCAGCAGCATTGTACACACAGAGAATTGATTTGGTTGTTGCGTAATGAGGACAGCGGCGGACTGGCCATTTGGCGTACCGGGCAAATGCCCGGTGGGCCGCTGGGCCAGTGGGCCGCTGGGCCAAAAAATATATATATATATATATTTTCGCTCCCGTTTTCGGATTATTACGGGGCCCAATTATTAGTTACGTTAATGTTTGGGCTGGGATGCTTTCCAGCAGGGGCCTCAGTGCGGCTGCAGAGTTCATGTGCAGGGCTGGGCTGAAACAGTGAAACTGTCGTCACATTTGACCGTGTCTCAAGGCACACCAGTGAGCCGTGGCCCACCGTGTGGGAACCACGAACCCTAACCCTCTAAAGTGTATTTCTACACAGAATCTTCCTGAAAAAATTACAATTATGTTTGCTATAACCAAGGGTCATATTCAGAAGGCAACCTGTGTAGTAACTTCCAGCACAGGCAGGCACCAATATGATCAGATCCACCCCTGTGCCTGCATGACATGTGCAGTAGTGAGGTGATTTGCCTAACAGATTGCAGTGGTAGCATCATCCCCCCAGGGGATCTTTTCTGCTTGTTAGCGTATACAGCATGTCCTTACTGTCTATGATTCTGCCAGACATAGGTGGAGTTATTGTTTTAATCAAATGGAATACCCAAATGGTTGCTGCGTCACTCTTGTTGGCCCATGTTATAGCCATTCCAACGGCTTTAAATGGTTGAGAATTACATATCATGTACATCTTTGTTTCTGTGCTATGTTGACAGTCCATGTGTTGTAAAACAAAAAACTGCCCACAATTTTATGGGGAAAAGAAACAGAAAACATTTCTAAGTTTTTGGATAATCATATTGGTAATGTACTTTTGTCTGCTCTCCTAAAATATGATATACTACATTTGAGGTTTTTCTCTTTTAAGTATAAATATTTTTTGGGTACATTTTGCAGACAATTAAACACAAGATATCCAAGACATTCAAACAACAGACATTAGGAAATATTTGTCTTGACATTAAAATGTTCTTTACACCCAAATAGTATAAATGACAAATAATTACTTACAAAAGAGACCCAAAAAAATCTAACTAGACATGCTGGGGATTCCTAGTCTTACAAGTTCCATCATTACGTCTCATATGAGTACATATTGTAGTGTTGTTGTGAATGTCAATATCTTTTGTACTAATGCTGCCAACTCAAATGTCTTTACTGTACTTGATAAATAAGATTCTAATAATTCTATGACAGCCAAAAGCCAGCAAACAGTGTGCTGCTTTTGAACACCTTCCCCTGATGGCAACACAGGGACCAGTCAGTATCTTTGTAACTTGTCCCACTCTTTTGCTCTGTGAATCAGATGTCAAACCACACAGAGGACATGACCGAGTACAAGGAGGGAGGAGCAACGCTCACTGTCACTCGCCTGGACAGGGCGACCCCGCCCCTGAATGGGTCCTTTGATGTGGAGATTTATGGAGGACGCGCTGAAGGTATTGTACAGTAGATGTGAGAGGCTGCCGTGCCCACACTTGGTGATT
The DNA here is from genome assembly GCF_963280865.1 of Gymnoscopelus braueri. Lineage (NCBI taxonomy): Eukaryota > Metazoa > Chordata > Actinopteri > Myctophiformes > Myctophidae > Gymnoscopelus > Gymnoscopelus braueri. The sequence goes on along the minus strand of NC_137613.1, from coordinate 21,216,632 downwards.
TGCATAACAGCTGTAAACTGCTGCTAGCTGAATTTGTCCCGTTCCAGAGATAAAAATCAACACCTACTATTGCAGACTAAGCTCCCACTGACCCAAGCTCGACCCTCGAAAGGGCTTTCGTTTTGCGTCTCTGGAATTACACCATGTTTGCTAACATGATGCTAACAGAGTATTGTCTTACCCTTGCACAGTAAATACGTTAAAGGGATTGTAGGCGATTCAGAGATAAACAAAGAAAAAAACTCCAGCAGTTCGTTTCCCCGACCACCAGGGGGTGACGTAGGGAGGACTTCCATAGAGTTAAGGGGACTTCTAAACGGGCCATGCCGAATATAGGTTACTTTATTCGGATACAATTCGCGGAACTGCCCGCGTTTTCAAAACGAAAGTAAAAAGTTCACACGGACACGGACGCGCACGGATGCGCACATGCGTGCGTTAATTTACGGCCCGCTACAAACATAAACAGTAGGGAAAATACGATTTCAGAAAGAGGACTGTGTTTCAATGCAGGAAAACACCCCAGCATCATTATATAGTGGCTGATAGAGGGGAAAAAATGCAAAATATATATATATAGATATTTTTCAAATGTAGGCTTAATGTTGCCAACAATCCCTTTAAGTAGCAGATTATTTTAGCTTCTACTTGTGTTGTTGTTAAATGACAATTTGGTTACGGCTGTAGAAGCAAGTGTAGCGAGTGACCAGTGTCCTTTCTCAGGTCTGTCGGTGGACATCAGTGAGGATGACCTGAAGTATGCCCTGGAGGGTATTCCAGGCATGGGACAGGTGCAGGTCAGCGATGTAGGGAGCTGCAGACGCCCCATATGGAGGGTCAAGTGGCTCACCGTGCCTGGAGACCAGCCTCTCATGCAGGTCAGACTCTAATCTCTCAAGACAGATCCTGCTTTTTTCTTTTCTTTCCTTCTTTCTACTGAATGGGTTCCCAAGATTGGTCAGACTCTAATGTGATACATATCACACATATCATACTATATCATACTATCATTATGTTATGTTATGTTAGACATTTCTATTTTCAACCACACACTCCTGAATGAATCTGTAATAAAACAGTAGGAGAAACATTTATAGTGCTAAGAAAATATGTGCTGCTAGTGACTTACATGTACTCCAAAAGGTTATCCGCAGGTAAATAGACAGCAAATGTTGGTAACAAGTTACTTTTCACTCTTGTTACAGATCAATTCCTCATCTGTTGTGGGCAACAACCCTGCCGTGACAGCCAGAGAGATAAAAAAGGGAGGGCTCTTCATACGAAGTGTGACAGGAGATTTCTTACGTGTGTGGGAACCCAAACCTCAGGTACTGAACGTTTTTAAGCTATTGTTTCCTGTCCCAGGTACAGTAGTTATAGGATTATTCATCTATCCATTGTCTATTGTGACCACTGCTGATGATTCTTTGTGTCAGCTGAGCCAACTCTAAATCACGCACCATCCAGTACATCGCCTTTCATGTCTGGTCTGTGGTCTTGCAAAAGGTTTCATGTTTGCATTTGACTAAAGTGCTTTGTGCGTGCAAGCGATAGCAGCGAGCAGACAGACATGCAGAGTCCTCTGTTCTCCCAATGACATAACTCTGACAGTGGTATTTTCACACGCGAGTAGTAACACCTTCCCACCTTTGTATTGCAAAACCTTTTCATAAACGATGTGTCAATACAGATCCAGCTTAATCGTACAGCCATGTTGCTCGGCCAAAGTAATTGATTGTCAACTAAAAGTGTAGTTTTCAGCTAACAATCTGCTTTTTTCCTTGAGCTGGCGGCTTTGCAATGAACTATACATTTGGCTTAAGTGTCTAAACACTGCGATGCTGTCTGCAGGTGGAGGTTCATATTAATGGCATTCCATCTAAGTGTTCTGGAAACTGTGGTTTTGAGTGGTTGGAAGAGAGGACCCCCATTGTAACTGGAATCACTCCATCCCAAGGTACCTTATTAAGACATTTTTGGTTCTTTCAATAGATTTAATTTAATTTCAATAAATTATTTTACCAAAACTGTGGATATAATTAAAGACGTGGAATATTGTCTCTGTGGATTAATGTGACTGACTGGACGTTTCAGGGTCAGATGGTCTGCAGACTCTTCTGACCATAATGGGAACTGGATTCAGCAGTGAAAATGCCTCTGTCATGGTGGGACCCGCAAGATGTGAAGTTCAACAGTTCAACTGTAAGTGAAATTGTTTGCTTTACAATTGCCTTATTGGCCTCTTTATATATATAGTTCAGTATGTTACAGTATTGTTAATGCACAATAATGTTGTGTAATACTTGAAAATCACCCTAATAAATAATCCACTTACAAGGCTGAAGCACAACCTATTCTAAATGCTGAAATTTGCACTTGAACTGTTTACTTATGTTTCCAGTGTTACCAATTAATGTGTTTGTCTCTTTTCTTTAAGACATTTTTGTTTTTGTTTTCTCTTCTGTTCAGTGACCACTCAGGTGTGCAGATTGAGCAATGCTAGCACTGGCATTTATCCAGTGTTTGTCACCTTCCCATCTCTGGGCCACGCCAGCTACTCGGGGGGCGATGTCCTCAACTTCACCTACCAGCTGATTGTGTCTGCGTTCTCGCCCAGCTCTGGGAGCGTGGCAGGTACTGTACCATGTGTGCACACTGCACAGTATCAAATTGTGTTGAAACTGGACAAAAAACCTCATTGACTAAAGTCATTCAATAGTAACAAATATTATAAGAACATTTTTATTTGGGTGAGAGACCTTTCAAAACTGTGCTTTATAGGTGATGCTAAAACATAGGGAAAAAATTAAGAAATGTGGTTAAAGAAGAATAAAGCAAACCAATTTGACAGGAATAAAATGAGTTAAAATGACATTTCAACAACATGTAATAAACTAAGCTGTATTATGTATTGCATACAAAATAACTAGAGTCTACAATTGTGTTTTGTTATTCTACCCACATACAGGAGGAACACTTATGACAGTGACAGGGTTTGGCTTCAGCCAGAATGCTACTGTTATGATTGGCAGTCAGGAATGTACAGTGGTTCATGCAAGTGACAGTGAACTGAAATGCAGGACCCAAGCTGTAAGTAATACAAAACTAAATGTATATCTGTACAAAACTACTGTACTAGAAGAAAAATGTTTGTCAAGCGAGTTGTATAGTTTATATACCGGTATACAGTAAGTGGTTTAAGCAAAAAAGTGTCAAAGTGGTTTGAGGCCTGGTACCAGGTGAAAATGTGCACAATTGTACTGTTTGAATGTGAGGCGTAGTATTGCAGAAGAATGTATATAGGCTTGACTAAATCTGCCCTGAATGGTTGAAAGTTTAAGAATATATTTAATTTGTTGGCAATGCCCTTTTTCATTCTTTTTTTTTTACTTGTTTCTCTTTTCAGGGAACTGCAGGAACAGAGACAGTCACAGTTTTAGTTGGAACAATGACTGAGACAGCATCCAGCTCTTTCACCTATGATGAATCTCTTACACCACTGATCACAAGCATGAGTCCACACAACACCACTGTGACTGGTGAGTAAAGAAGAGATATCTTTTACAATGACATCCTAAAATTCACATTAGGAAAACAAAGATATCTGTGGGAATTATTATTTTATAGCGGTCAAGAGGTGCACGCACATCCCAACATTTCGACGGGTGCTGGATCAGAATAGATCCACTGTAAAGAAAGAGACGGTCTGCACATTGTCTTAATGCTCCCAAAACAATTTATTAATAGAGCGGTATTAACCGCGGTTAATACTGCTCTATTAATAAATTGTTTTGGGAGCATTAAGACGGTGTGCGGACCTTCTCTTTCTTTACAGAATTATTATTTTAACCACAGAGTTAGACCAATATATACGTCAAACGTTTCAACACTAAAGGCAACGTCTGTTTCTTGAATGGCATTCTAATCTGTGGGTTTGTGACATGCATTTGTTACACTGAAAACCATTCAGCCATTATAATGTACCTGAGATGGGTAAACTGAGAGGATGTCCTTTTGAGCAAGAAAATGTAACTTGGATTAAGCTCTTTGATGTACAGTAGCTACTGTAAATGTATTGTAAAGCGTCCAACCTAATGCAGTAGGGCTATTCTCTCCAAAGGTCAAAAGAAAACCAATACGCCAGGGATGACAAAATCCATTGTCCACCTGGCATATAACTCCACTGTAGATGAAAACAAGAAAATTTGTTCATTTTATGTTCAGTTAATGCAAGCTCACTGATGTTTCCCAGCCTATTTCTCTCACGAAACCAATTAGTCAAAGGTGGTGTAACATGGTGTCTGTGACATCAACAGTACCTTTCATAAACTGGAGCGGAAGAAAATAAATAATTTTCCTCTGCATTTTTTACATTTACCCTTTTGAACGTACATATCATCTCTTTAGTGCGTCACTGTAATTACCCATGTCCAACCGGAATATTAGCATTTACATGTAATGTATGTTTTGTTTGCGTTTGTTCCTTTGCATTCAATATCTTTCATAAGCACTGCTGGAGGGGAAGAAAATAAAAATAATTCCTCTGCATTTACATTTACCCTTTTGAACGTGCATATCATCTCTTTAGTGCGTCACTGTAATTACCCAAGTCCAACCAGAATAGTAGCATTTACATGTTTTGTTTGTGTTTATTTCTTTGCATTCAGTGCTGCTAATTAAGCTCTGGCACGCAGCCCCAGATTCCATCACCAGGAGCCCTGTGTACAGTGCATGAGAACCTTTTGCAATATCTTTCCATGTGACTGTTATGTTGACCTGCTGGTTTTTCCTCTGTTTCGTCTCGAAACTGAGCTGGAGACTGAAAACAACATCATGCGTGTCATGTTGCCTAATTACAGTACGGCTCTCCAAAGACAAATGGAGAGCCAACTGTCAAAATAAGCATACTCTAGCTGTTGCATAATCAGCACCGCTTTGTCCAAGATTAGATATGGGTATTACCGGTGGCCATTGTCAATACATTTGAAAAGCATTGATTATCTTTGACACCTCAATGACAGGAACCTCATCATAGAAACAGGCTGTACTAATGATAGATTTGATGACGTTGGGTTTTTGTTTTGTTTGTTTGTCTGTTCTCTAGGACACAGAATCCTCACCATCTTGGGTTCAAACTTTGGCAGCCAAGCCAACGACAGTGTCGTGTTTGTCGGCAGGAAAAAATGTCCCACAGTGGTGTGGACGAGTTCTAATGTCACCTGTCGTCTTCCTGTGCTTCCACCTGGCATGTACGACGTGGATGTGCAGGTTGGCAACAGTGGCTACCCTAGGACAAGGTACTATAAACGGTCTAGACTAGACACACTGTCATGTAGCCGAAGCACAACGGCCTCCAATCATATGTTGCTCTAGCCAATCAATACACTCAGTACCTGCCCTGATTGTCATCATCATTATTATACAACATACAACTTCAGTGCATTTCCAAATCAACCGTGTTACCAATAGCTGTGAGAAGTGACAAATTCGTTTTCACGTCACAAAGTCGCATGTGCACTTCCATTGTGAATTATAATTTCTATATGAGCTAGAAAATAGTGATGAATGTTTCCTTCAGTGATTAAAAATTTGATGGGAACCAAAAATACAACTGGGATCTTCCTGTTATTTCTTCCATAGCAGTGGCGTGAATGCCACCATCAAATACATCCTAGAGATCTACAGCATTTCTCCCATGTTGGGCTCCCTGCTGGGAGGAAGTAGACTGACGGTCGCTGGCTCTGGCTTCAGCACAAACACCTCAGACAACCAAGTCACCATTGGTAAGCAACATGATCCAGATTGATTTGACAAATAATTGTCCCCTGGCCACATAAACCTGTAAGGCTTAACCACATGAACCCTAGCATCACTATTCTGGTCATGTAATAGGCAAACATTTGGCAAAAATAGAACATCTACAAGCTCACACTGTGTCGCATTACGGCACATTGTGAGCTTGTACATCAGCTATTTTCGGTGAAGAGATTTGGTGTGGAGGGAAAAAAGGACAGGGCCAAGTACAGACCCCTGGGGGACCCCAGTCAACGAAGTACAGGTACTGTAGTGTATGGTTTAAGTGGTTAATATTAAACCAGCAATTTTACTCTCTATTTCACAATGTTTTGTTTTGTTTTCATAAAGTAGGCCCAAATTACTCCAATATGCTGCAAATATGCACCAGCCACTTTCACTTATTTTACCAGCTTACTGAGTCTTAGAATTGAACAAGTGGTTGGCGCCTGCCAAACATGGCTGGTAGAGTAGATAAACTTACCAGACATGGATGAAGTTACATTTTGCCTGGTGGCGGCTGCTTATTTCCCACCCTGAGTCCACAGGGATGGAACACGAGGCAGGTTATGTCAAAGCAATATAATATAAGTCTGTCACCAACCGCTATAAGTTTTCTATATGATCTCATAAATCTCGGATGGGGATTCTACAGGAGGCACTGAGTGTGAGGTGATGACTGCCTCGGAGGGTGAGCTACAATGTGTCATACAGTCAGAGGAGAAGACCCACACCGTCACTAACCAAGGCTCTCATCGTGGTAGGTGTCATTGTTCACCTGTCACACAACATTGCAGCAGGATAGAGAGCAGGATTATTTTACAGGGACCTGCCGTAAGCGACCTGTGACATATGTAGTTGACAGCACATTTGTTACTTTGCAACAGTCTGTGTTAATCCACAAGTGACAGGTAGTTTTTTGTGCGCAGCTTTGAAGCATACTTAAAATACATGTAGTAGCAAACTTAATTTGTGAACGTTCATGAAAGACATGTTCACATGTCATCAATCATCATGTAGGAATTGCAGGAATTCAGATTATTCAGATTATAGTGCATTCACATACAATACTTTCATGTGTGTGTTAATCTGTATCTACTGTATGTCCATCTCTCTGTCTGTCTCTTCATTTTTCAACTTGTTTTTCCATGTCTGTCTTTCTGATTGTGTGTGTGTGTCTGTGTGTGTGTGTGTGTGTGTGTGTGTGTGTGTGTGTGTGTGTGTGTGTGTGTGTGTGTGTGTGTGTGTGTGTGTGTGTGTGTGTGTGTGTGTGTGTGTGTGTGTGTGTGTGTGTGTGTGTGTGTGTGTGTGTGTGTGTGTGTGTGTGTGTGATCGCAGATTTTGGAGATGGCTATGCGTGGAGTCCTGTATCACTGACAGTGTCTGTTGGAGACACCGTGGTTTGGCGCTGGGAGGCCCCAGCCTTCCAGAATGTGGGCTACAGGGTATTCAGTGTGTCAAGCCCCAGTGGTACCATGTACGAAGGGGGACCTTTCAACAGCGGAGACTCCAAGACCCCTAAAGGTACTCGGCCAACACAATTTGTAGATACCAAGATTGCAAACAAATCCGTAATCTTATTAATCTTATTTTGTTGTTGACATAGATAGAATTATGATGGGACCTGGCTCACCAGTAGGACAAATGTGATGAGTGTGTGTTTGTGCATCCCAATTAATGAGAGAGAATAGAATGCAACAGTCCATGGACCAAACTTCATGCTGTTTTCTTTGTGCATTGTCTCTCCTTAGGCTTTTTCGGCTATCGTTTCACTGCTCCTGGGGTGTACTATTACAGCAGTGGCTATATAGATGCCAAAAACAGGCTGCTGCAGGGAGTCGTGAAGGTCATGCCCTTGGAAGAGAGCAGCAACAAAGTCTCTGTCAGTGTGGGAGGCATGGAAGCCAAGCACATGTCAGGCGGTAAATATGTGCTGTATTATTCAAATAAACTGTGGTTGTTATTATTGAATAAATTGCCACCATAGCCAACAAATATATACTTCAATGTCCGATCCATAACACTTATGGATTGGGCATCCATAAGAGTTCCACAGCCTTCCATATACATCATGCTTGCATGTAGTTTCACTGTGGTAATGAATTATCTCCTTTAAAAGACATTTAACAAATGGCAACGTGAGTACTGGTGTCCTGTAAAGTCACCTTTCAAACTATCAATGCTCAATTTGAAACATTACATATAACATTGTTATCACTGTGTTATAAGCTGTCCACCGTGGTCCAGTGAACACTAATATAGTATAGTATAATTCGGTCTTAAGACAAATTTGCATCGGGGCAGTTTGCTTTGAAATGTTTTTTTTTTTGTGGAGTGAGGGTGGATGGGCCGCGTCTGTTGACGGGCAGGGATGGGGGTTGGGTGCTTGTTGGATTGTAACTTAATTGCGTGCCAAAGTGAATCCCTTACCCGAGTCTCATGTTTGGCAGAAGTAAAAAAAAGAATTGTTTCCGTGTCTGATACCGATACCTGTCATTTCCAAAGTAGGTCCACGTCGGGTTGGAAGGGCAGCCTCAGAGTGTGTTGCCTCAGTGTCTGAGTGCATCCAGCCCTCCAACGAGACCTCCGACAACCTCTCCTTCAGCTTCTCCTCCTGTGCCACGCCCATGGTCCACTCCATCTCCCCCAACCAGGGAACCACACACCAGGTCATCACCTTGCAGGGAATGGGCTTCAGCAGCACAGCCTGTGCCAATGAGGTTAGAGGCAATTTGAATTGCTCTAAAATGACTTACTAAATGTATTACTGATAGATAATCTTTCATCTTCTCACGTTTATGGATATATTTTTTATCACATGTTAACTTAACTCAATTGTAAGACTCCTAAGGTGTACTGTAAGTGATATTGTTTCATTAAAATAAGTGTTGAATCACTCTATATTCAGATAGCAATCATTGCTATAAAGCGTTTATTCATCTTTCCAGCTCTGTACAGATAATGCATTTTCAGGTCGGGATACCAATTTGATCCAATCAGAAGAGAGAACTCAAACAGGATACAGGATAAAAAAAAACGAGCAGATAATATTGAAACTGGAACGCTATAAAATTGAAGCTGATAGATCCTCTTTGTGGGTTCTCTCTCCTGGATGGATAGAATAGGTATCCTGACCTGAAAATGAATTTTCTGTTTACTAAGGAACTGGAGAGATGGGTAGACCCCAGTTAGTGGACAAACACTTTATAGCAATGATGATTATTATCTAAATATAGAGCTTTAACTTTTTAACAAAACCTTTTTTTGTTTATTACAAAAACATACAGTATGACTTACTCCCCCTTTAAATTAACAGTCCAGATTTCACTATGATGTGACTCTCTATGCAAATAAACTCAAGCAGTGTAAATTAAATGAAACTGTTCTGTACAGGTTACAGTTGGAGGTCTGCCCTGCCACATCATCAACAGCACAACGACAGAGATCAACTGTATGCTGAGCCCAGACAGCGGCGCACCCATTGGCATCGCCCATCCCGTGGAGCTCCGCGTCAACAACCTGGGCAGCGCCATCGTCGCCGTGGCAGCCAACTTTGGCCGTCGCTTTGTGGTCCTCCCCGTGATCGACTCAGTGGTGCCCCCTATCGGCAGCCCCACCGGCCACACCAGGCTTCACATCCGCGGCTCCGGCTTCTCAGAGGGCCGTGTGTCAGTGGCCGGCGTGCTCTGCACCGTCCTGTCGGTCAATTACACCCACATTGCCTGTGACACCGCTCCCTCCCAGTCACGCACGGGCGATGTCACTTTCCAGACGGACACCGGCATCCAAGGCTCCTGCCACTCAGACTGCTCCTTCCTGTACTCTTCCTCCGTCACCCCGACAGTCTCCGGCATTACCCCCAACAGCATCGAAGGCAACAGCACTGCTGTAATCGTCTCCGGAGCAGGTTTCGGCACGTGGATCGGCCTTGTGGTGGCTTTCGCTGGCCCCTGGGAGCTGGAGGTCACCGCCGTCACTGATGGAAACGTTACGTTGAGGGTCGGCGCTCTGCCCGCCGGCGACCACCAGGTTCAAGTGGTGGTGAGGACAAAAGGCCTGGCATCCGGCTCCGCCACCCTGAACAGCCTCGCCCGGGCAAGCCGCAGCCCGGCCGCGGGCAGCACGGCGGGTGGCACACCTCTGGTCCTCACAGGGAACGGCTTTGCCCCGGGGAACACCAGTGTGATGGTGGGCAGCTCACCCTGCAAGATCCTGGAGGTAACCCCAGGGATGCTGCAATGCTTGACCCCGCCTAGGGATGAGGGCCTTGTGATGGTGACGGTCCAGGTCTACTCGGTGGAGTATGAACCTTTGAACTTCACCTACTCCCAGGCCCTGACTCCTAATGTCAACTCCGTCACGCCCGACAATGGTAAGCAAGAGGGTCTGTAAATCACTATAATGTCATGCCCAAAATATGGAAACCAGGTTTAATGTTAAGGGCCTAATCTTGTCTGTCTATCTCACTCATTGATCTAGTCCCTTACGTTACCTTGCCTTCTCTTCCCATCTGTATTTATAGGCCCAAGTGGTTCAGTGATCACAATAACCGGAGCAGGGTTTGGCACAGACGCCCAAAACGTTTGGGTGACCATCAACCATGTGCCCTGCAATGTGTCCTCAATCACGGACACAGAGGTCCAGTGCATCGTGGGTGAAAATCCAGGTGGATCATTCCCAGTAGTCCTCCGTCACCAGGTCAAGGGCCTTGCACGGTCTGAGGCCGTCTTCACCTACCAGTTGCTTCTCACTGAGGTCCAGCCCAACCAGGGTAAGCAGTCGGTAGTTATTGATATATTTCATGTGTCCATTTCAACTGCAGTGTTTATTTAGCATACAATCCGGAGTGTTAGTATAACGGTGAGTGTAAAAATGGACCATCAGAGTTAAACTCACACTCCGGATTTTACTGTGTAAGGGTGACATACATTTGTATAGTGTTCTCGCACAAATCTCTAATTCTGTAATGTTGATGCTAATGTCCAGAGATGCTGTAAATAAAGTGCCTCCCGTGTAATATAGGGGGCTTCGGTGGCGGTGCACGGTTGACTGTCCTGGGCTCTGGGTTTGATCCTCACTCCTCCACTGTGAGCATCTGCGGGGAGGAATGTGACGTTGATAGAAATATGTCCACATCGGCACGTCTGTATTGTCAGTCTCCATTCAACAATGGTGAGTATGTCAGTGTTCAAGTGGTCACATATTTATTGATGAATGTACTGTAACTCTAGTCTCCATTCAACAATGGAAAATAGCTGATCTGTAAGCTCACGACACGTTGTGAGCTTATACAGTAGATCTTCTATGTTAAGTCTGCAACACGATCATAAGATGGAGCATATATTAGGCATAACTCTGCTGTCAGTCTTCATTCAACAATGGTGAGTAATGTTTCATATCAGTGTTAAGGTGGTCACAGATTGACGAATGTACTGTTTTGCAGGACAAAGTCACCAGCAGATCACAAAATTCAACAGACACTTTCATTATTTTATGAGCCAAACTTAAAAAGGTTGTCTCGTATAATTGACACATTTTAAGGGAATGATGAACAATTGAGAAAAATACATCTGTCGGCAGTTGAGGGTTGTAGTAGATTGTCATTGAGTGATAATTTGCGTTGTTTTAGAATGTGTATCCTTTTTCACTAAATGGACAAACTTACCAGCAGCAACCAAACCTTTCTCAGCATTAGTGTTATTTTCTCACCCTGCAGGTAAATACCTGGTTTCAATTTTCTAATTAGGGGGTTTTACCTTTTCTTTTTGTCTTGAAAGAATGTATTCTTTCTACTGGTTTATTTTTAGGACTGGCTACAGTCCTGACATTTTGAATCCAACCAGTCCTGAATTCTGTGAATTCTGTGTACTGTACATTCATCATGTCAGATGATGACAGACCCATGTGTTTCTTTATTTGTGCGTGCGTGGGTGTGGGTGGGGTTGTGGTTTTGTGTGGGCGTGCTTGCATCTTATTTTGTGTTTGTGTCTGTCTGTGTTGCATCTGTTTCCTCTCTGTCTCCAGGCACTGAGTCAGAGCTGAGCTGTGTGGTAACGATCCATAACCAGTTCAGTGCTGCAAACCTATCAAATGGCTTCACTTACAAAACCACACTAACCCCAGTGATCTCCGATGTGTCCCCACGCCGAGGAGGCACGGCTGGAGGCAGCACACTCACAATCACTGGCTCAGGTTTCAGGTAAGTTTTTTAGGGAAAGGCCATGCTGGTGATCACATAGTGTGCTTATGGCACAATGCAAGCGGCACGCCCAGATTATGGGCTAATAACGACTATGAATTAAATGCTCACTTTACCCCAGCACAATGGACTATCTTTTCTGGCTTAAATTTCCTTTCTTTATGTTTGAGTCTCGTTGACAACAAATACAAAGCATTTCTCCTATCACATTTGTCGTGCCACATGTGGTGATTCAATCAAGACGGTTATGTATGCAAATAGAGTTTAATTCATATAACCACAGTAGGTCACAGCGCTCAGACTAGTCGGTGCCTGAGATGAAGGTGATTATATGAAACATGATTTCATTACGATGAATCTTGCCATTAAATTAAATACTAATCAGTCTGTGGCCTTTGTTTATGTTGCTATGAATGTAGTTCTAAACATACTGACATGACTATTTTAGCTGAAGCTTGTAAGCTAATAAAATATATATTTTTAATAATAATAATTGTCAAAAACAAATTCAAGCAATATAATGTAAAGCTAGTGATCACTGTTGCATAATGAACCCTGACAGGTTGATGCAGGATCAATGTTAAGCGTTGCTGTAGTAGTGTACACTATCCCTTAAGCCTGATTTATACATATAGTTGCGTGCCGGTGTCGTGCACACGAAAATAGCAGATCAGCAAGCTCACAATGTGTCACGAGGCAACGTGTTGTGAACTTGTACTTGTAGATAAGCTATTTTCAGTGTGTGACACGACATGCAACAAAGTATAAATAAGGCATTACTTACAGTATCTGTGCAGAAAGAATAAACAGTTTACAGCCCCATCCTCCCTCTATTCCCTCTTCTCTATAACATTGTTAGTCATGGCAGCACTTCTTTTTTTGTTGTTGATTGTCCTCATTCACTCTCTCACTGTGCAGTACCAACAGTAATGACGTCGACGTGACCATTGGGGGATCAGTCTGTGACATCCAGTCGACCAACAGCACACACATCATCTGTGTGACCAACGCTCAGCCCAGGTCCCAGAAGACCAAGGTCCGAGTCAGCATTGGAGACAGAGGGATCGCCAAGATGGTGAGAAACCTAGTCTTTACCTTTTTCTAATTATATGTTTTGAAGGGTTTTCTAAATTACATTTACATCAATATTGTAATAATTGTAATAATTGTAGAAATTAAATCATAATATGCAATACATATGAATACAATGAATTATTCAACTCTAATCATTCTCTAGTTTAACCTATCATTACTGAGTGAATAGTGTGCCTAATGCCTGTCGCTTCAGAGCACAGGCATTAACATTAAGTAACATTATACTTTGAATAACATTTGTTCCATTTGGTCTAATTATTCGGTTCTCTTCTCTCAGGACAATGCCGATTTCTTCTATATCGATGTGTGGTCATCGAGGTACACCTGGGGAGGGCTGTCTCCTCCAGAGAGGGGCTCGTTTGCTGTCATCACTAAAGGACAGTACATCCTATTGGACACCAGCACCCCAGTGCTCAAAATGCTCCTCATTCAAGGTACAGTACCGAAACCCACTTGTGTCATGGATGTTTGTATCTCTTGACAATGGACTTTTTATGACTTAAGACTATACAGTACATCAGTTTCCCATGTGTGTTACCTAGCCTTTCTTTGCGTTCAGGAGGGACATTGGTGTTTGATGAGGCGGATATCGAGCTACAGGCAGAGAACATCCTGATCACAGATGGTGGGCATCTCCAGATTGGCGAAGAGGGGGCGCCGTTCCAGCACAAAGCTATTATCACACTCCATGGAAACCTCCGCTCCACAGAGCTCCCTGTCTATGGAACCAAGACTCTGGGCGTCAGAGAGGGAGTGCTGGATCTGCATGGTATGGATATACACACTCACACACAGGGTTCATATTTATTACCGTGCCCACGGCAATGCGTGTCAGTGTATTGTAATCGGTCCTGTCTGTCTGTTTATTTTCACTTCATATAATGGCTGTCATATAATGGCAGTCAATCAACTGTCATTTACCACAAAAAAATACGTTATGCAACAGATCGGGAAAAATAACATGACCCAAATAGTCTATGAAAAACCCTGTCCTTAGGTGACATGATACTTAGATCATAGTGTAACTTAAGGTCTCTCTCCTGCAAGGATGTAACTATTATCAGTCATTCAGTCCTCACCCGTCCTCGAGGTGCCTGTCACTGTTGTGAACCTGTTTCTGTGTCCTGCAGGTTGTAATTAATATGCCTGATGCTATATGCCTTATAGTTGGTTGCATGCTGTGTCGTGCACCAAAATAGATGTAGATCTGCTATTATGGGTGCAAGATTGTAGAGCTGCAGTTTTGGGGTGTGCGACGCTGGAGGTCAACTAAGTATAAATCAGGCTTTAGTAATTGTTCAGTCCTCACCCACCCTCAAGGTGCATGTCATAGTTGTAAACTAAGTGTTAGTGTTTCTCTTAAAGGAGTAGTTCACCCAAAAAATTACTTATTTTCTATCAATTACACACCCCATGAAGCCTTGAATTCAAGGAGATTCTTTTGTTTTTGACGCATTCCTTAGCCAATAAATTGATTACCGGCGGAGTCTCCACTAGGAGACTCAAAGAGTCTACTGAGTCTCCTGCTGACCGATGACCCGTCATCAAATTATTGGCTCAAAAACAAAGAAATCTCCATGAATTCAAGGCTTCACGGGATGTGTAATTGATAGAAAATACGAACTACTCCTTTAAGGTATGTGTCCTGTAGGGACATGCAAACAATAGCAATCCTTCAGTTCTCTCCTGTCCTCAAGGTGCAAGTCATTGCTGTGAACATTTTTTTCCAGGTATTCCAGTTCCTGTTCCCTGGACCCACTTGGCCCAGACAGCCACCAATGGGTCCACAACACTGACCCTGATGAAGGGAGTCACATGGAAAGCCGGCGATGAGATCGTCATCGCATCCACAGGCCATAGGTAAAATAACAAAACAATTGGACCGGGGGAGGTTTTGTGAAATCATCTGTTTCAGCAGTAACATCATGACTGACCACACAGCACATTTGACCAGTTCCAGTTCCAGACAAAAGGCCCCCACAATACTATGTATATGATTGCAATGTTTATCAAAATGTTTTATATTGATTGTACGTCATTAAGATCCTTTGCGGATACAAGTATTATGCTTTGGTTCATAATAAAGTTATTGCGTATTGGGTAATGACCTTTTTATTGTGATGTGTTTTTATTTGCAAGGTTACATTACATTACAGTCATTTAGCAGATGCTTTTATCCAAAGCGACTTACAATAAGTGCATTCAACATAGGTAGGGAACGAAAACTACTAATCACCAGAAGTCTTAAGTGCATTTTCTGCAAAAACAAGCAACCAAGAGTATACCTAGCGCAAGCAACCAAGAGTATACCTAGCGCAAGCAACCAAGAGTATACCTAGCGCAAGCAACCAAGAGTATACCTAGCGCAAGCAACCAAGAGTATACCTAGCGCAAGCAACCAAGAGAACCTAGCGCTAAGGTAAAAGGTTACTTCAACATTAAGGAAACAAGTTACTAATTTGAAATTTACTATTAACTAACAGAAATAAAAAAAACAACAACAACAATCAGGCACCTTATGAAAACATCTAACCTCAAAACATACAGAAGGGGAATTGTATTTTTTTTTAAAGGAAGTGAAAATGTATCCTACTAATTCCTCAACGCACATTTTTCCAGGCACAGTCAGAGAGAGAACGAAGTGAGAAGGATTGCCTCTGTGTCGTCTGATGGAAGGACACTCACCCTCACTGTAGCGCTGGAGTACACTCACCTGGGGGTGTCTGTCACGCTGGCTGATGGCACAGTGTTTGAGGGTCGAGCAGAGGTGGGACTTCTCACCAGGAACATTGTGGTGCGAGGGTCTCAACACGAAGAATGGCAGGACAAGATCGAGGCCTGTCCTGATGGCTTCAACACAGGTATGCTACAACAACCAGCATCTAAGCATGTTTTGTGAAAAAGATATCCATAAACTGATGCTGAGATTAAGTGACGCCAAGTTAGAATGGGGTCCCCGTTGAGAACCAGTGTTCTCATTTACATCTTTGTTTCCTGTGTTGTAGGTGAGTTTGCCACCCAGACCTGTTTCCAGGGAAGGTTTGGTGAGGAGACGGGCAGTGACCAGTTTGGAGGCTGCATCATGTTCCACGCACCCAGGCCCAATGAGAACCTGGCAATCGGAAGACTGGAATATGTTGAGGTAAACAATAGTTTCACACTTTTTATAATAATACAAGAAGGTGTAGAGCAAAATTTTATTAAAGCTGCAATTGAACGAATTAACTTATTTTAATGAATAAAACACATATATATATATACACAGTATATCCAAGCTGTATGGTACATTACTGTATGTTAATCTCATATAATTACTACATCTGCAGTGGTTGAAGGTGAACTCCCTAATCTTCCATTGATACATTTTGAAGTCTTACGGTTGTTTTTACCCTACAGCTATTCCACGCAGGGCAAGCTTTTAGGCTGGGTCGCTACCCCATCCACTGGCATCTGATGGGTGACATTAACTTCAAGTCCTACGTTCGGGGCTGTGCCATCCACCAGACCTTCAACAGGGCCGTGACCATCCACAACACCCACCGCCTGCTGGTGGAGCACAACGTCATTTATAACATCATGGGCGGTGCTTTCTTCATCGAAGACGGCATCGAAACGGGCAACGTTCTGCAGTACAACCTGGCCGTGTTTGTCAAGCAGAGCACCAGCCTGCTGAACGACGACGTCACCCCGGCTGCCTACTGGGTCACCAACGCCAACAACACCCTCCGCCACAACGCCGCCGCCGGTGGGACCCACTTTGGGTTCTGGTACCGCATGCACGAGCACCCCGACGGCCCCTCCTATGATCCTAGCATCTGCCAGAAGAAGGTCCCCCTGGGGGAGTTCACCAACAACACGGTCCACTCCCAGGGCTGGTTCGGCATCTGGATCTTCCAGGACTTCTTCCCGACGAAGAACGGAGACTGTCGCTCTAGCACGCCCGAGCCGGCCGTCTTCCGAACGCTCACCGTGTGGAACTGCGAGAAGGGCGCCGAGTGGGTGAACGTGGGCGCTGTGCAGTTCAACGGCTTCGTCGCGGTCAACAACGAGAAGGCCGGCATCGAGGGGAAGCGCATCATGCAGAGGTATGTGAGCGGGTTCGAGCAGGAAGGAGGGGCCGGCGTGTATAACAGCACCATAGTGGGACACGTGGACGAGCTAGGCCTGGGAGATGAATACTGTACAGCTCGGGGCATCATCACCCCTTTCGATGACGGCATGAACGTCCACGACACCAAGTTCATCAACTTCGACCGCCCCTCCTGCGCCGCCATCGGCGTGACTTCCATCGACGGGACTTGCGTGCATGACTGCGGCGGCTGGGCGGTGCGGTTCAGCGGCGTGCAGTACTTCAACACTCCTAACAAGGCCGGCTTCAGATGGGAACATGAGGTGCAGCTGATTGACACCGACGGCTCTCTCACAGGTGATCGTCATGCTGTCATGTTAGAACACTCTTATTCAACCTAGTCTCCTTTTGATTGTTTTAGACTCCAGTCAGTCTAATTGTCAGTCATTCATTCATACATTACAGATTTGTCAAAAGGTCATGCATTTGTATTAGCCTCAAATTACTGAAGTCAACACATCTCAAAATGTGTTATTTTAGTATACTAATTGCCAACAAACGCTGCATGG
Organism: Gymnoscopelus braueri; assembly: GCF_963280865.1. NCBI lineage: Eukaryota > Metazoa > Chordata > Actinopteri > Myctophiformes > Myctophidae > Gymnoscopelus > Gymnoscopelus braueri. Next base: position 21,198,907 of record NC_137613.1, on the reverse strand, counting down.
AATTCTATGGAGAATACTTCATTTCAGCAGCAGATAGATAATATGCAGTGCCTTTTTAACATTATAGCGTTAATAATGTAGTTATAATGAGATAATAATAATGTTAAAAAATATATATATATATTATAATGACTTCTAATGGCACTTTGGCTGAAAGGCCATTAAAAATCTGTACCCTTGCAAAAAGTAATAACTTTAGATCGCAAGATACATTTAAACCACCTTTGTCTTCATGTAACATGATGACAAAACTGATACAGCCTGTACAGTAAAATACAGAATGTTCATTTAAATCTGAAAGTGTGCAAATGAACCAGCAAGGGTCAGGTCTTTTGGTAGGGGCCCCTCCGTGTATCACACAATGCAGCTTACTGTTATGCTCATATGTCACATCATTTCATTCCCCTTTCCAATAGGAAACATCAACCACAAGGTGGTGCCAAAGAGCCAGCTACTAGACCCAGCTCACTGTACTGAGAGTGCTGAGTGGACTTTGGGTTACCCTGGCTTTGTGTGTGATGAGACAGTTAACTTCCACCGCCTATCACTCAACAACCCATCACCATCCTCACTGCGAGCCAAGGACATCATTCTGACAAACTCCCATGGTACAAAGTCCATACATTATCTATAGAAAAACACAGACAGGCAGATAGACAGACAGACAGACATGTTAAAGGCCTCGTTTGAATTTAAATCTGTCTATTGCAGGAACCAGTGTGGCTAAATATATGAAGAAACGGATGACTCACAAAAAAGGGTGGATGGTGATGCTGCCCTCTCGCCAGACATATAACTGGCACTTTGATGAGGTGGACCAAGTGATAAACATCACATACAGTGCAAAGTTCTATGGTTTTAAGGTACGATTCTTTCCATACATGCATTTGTCTTTTGATTTTACTTTTTTTATTATTTTTAATTTTATTTATTGTTTGTGTATTTTGTGACTAAATAAGGCTATGGATATTTGATAAACAAATGATCTCCTTGACATTCGTCATAGGCCTACAGTATATTATTCATATAATAATCTATACTTACGAACCCGTTTTTCAACCCCTTTTCAAACCCTAATCGAAGTTGATTTTTCTTTTGCATATGCCTTGTCCCTTACAGCAAGATCAGTATGTGATCATAAACCACAACTTCACCCAGAGTCCAGACAAGTTCCGTATAGTGGATGTGAGGAACGGCTCCACAGAGCCTCTAACATACAGCAACAACCGCAACGGAGACTGGTACTTCAATGACAACACAAATGACCTCTCCTACCTCGGTTAGTCACTCACATACTGTACCATGTAACATGAAAGATGTTTCACTTTTGGCAAATAAGCTCTTTAATCAACGTACTGTACTGCTATGCAAAGAGAAAACAGGCAGCACCTTCGGCTCATTTAGTTAAATATTATAGTGCATTTGACATCACATCTCACAAAGGTAACCTACACTCCGTTGTATGAAGGTGTCATGCACTGAAAATAGCATATCTAGATGCTCACAACACGTGGCGACGAATCGTGAGCTTGTAAATGTGCCATTTTCAGCAGACAACACCGGCCCACAATGAAGTACAAATCAAGCTGAAGTCGTCTCCATGTATCAGCATCTTCATTGACCTTGCCTTGTCCTTCTTCTTTAGTGTCTGGTAAGACAAGTGCGCGCAGACGTCGTCGTGCCAGTGTTGACCGCTCCATGGCGGACGTGGCGGTGAACTTCCAGGTGTACCGCTGCTTCTACCCCGACTGTATCAAACCGCCTCCTCCTCCTCCGGCTACCTTGCCCCCCGTTCCCACCCGACGACCAGACGACTTCATGTATGTCTGCACGCATTCTCCACCGATTTGGACACGACTGCTATGTCCTTAAGGCTCATTTATACTTTGTGAAATGGCCACTCTTGTTAATCGTTTTCAGTGATTAAATATTTATAATACCCACAGACGGTTTCTGCCAGACACAGCGATGATATCATGTCATTTCAGCTATTCATTATTTGACTCCCTTGTGTTTCCACTTTTCAGTCTTTGGTCCAATGCTTCTTTCTGGCAAGGCTCTGCTGAGAATAACTTCACTGCACCAGCAGAGGGCGCTGACGTGGTCGTTCCACCAGGTAATGATCTCAACAGTACAAACAGCTATACCTGGACTCAAGATGAGAGCTCGCTGTTAATTAATTAGCTGAGTGTTTTTTTTCTTTAACTCATAATGACCTCTCATGCTCTGTATGGTTCATATTAGCTAGCTGCTTGATAATACGGTAAGATATTTATTGATGACCAGGGGGTTCCTCTTCTTCTTATGATATGTAATGTTTTGTTTTCAATTGCATTGTCATTTGCTCCTGCATGGGGTTTAATCCTGTGATAATTCAACCCTTTTCCAACCACAGGGAAGTGGGTTGTCCTGGACGGCCACACTCCTCCCCTCAACAAGCTGACGGTCATTGGCGTTCTGGAGATTCCAGACACCATGAATGACACCTCCAGCTCCAGCAGAAGGAAACGGTCCACTTCCCAGTACCGGACAGTGGTCCTGGACGCTACGTACATCTCTATCCAGGTCTGTTTTCAAGAACAACCCTGACATGATCTGATTCCAATCTGATATATTATATTAAACATATATTATATGATGTGGGTGTGGCAGTGGTTCAGGAGGTAGAGCGGCTGTCTTGGAATAGGGATGTTCCAGGTTTCCAGCATTTACCATTTTATATGATATTATGTAATGACATACAGTACATCACAAGATGAGATGGAATAAATGCAATATATAATACAGTACAAAATAATATGATACAATAAAACTGCTTTGGGCTTTATTTGCTCTGATGATGGTATAGTCATGTTTCCTTTGACATTACGTAACGTCACACTGAAATCTGTCCGTCTCCTGTTGCTTCAGGGAGGCAGGATGATTGCAGGGTGGGACGACGCGCCGTTCAGAGGACAGCTTCACATCAAGCTCAGAGGGAACCACCACACCCCTGACTGGCCTCTGCCCAACGGCCCCAACCAAGGATCCAAGGTTCTGGGTAAGAACAACATCATGTGATGTCGGACAATGGTTGGTCAATCAGTTAACCCATTCAATCCGGTAACGCATCTGTGACATTTTAAGATTTCTTTGGCTATTAAAAAATAGCAGACCTACAAGCTCGTAGTGCGGCAGTCGGTGCAGCGCTACGAGCTTGTAGATCTGCTATTTTTTTTAAATCATGAAAACTTTTTCAAATCTTTGAATATATTTATTTTTAAAGCAAACATTTGTAACTCAAATCTTTGCTTCTGGGGGTTCCTGGAACAAAATATTGTGAGATGGGGGTCCGTGGCCAAATACATATCATTTTGGGTGGTCCTTGACATGAAAAAGTTTGATAACCACTGATATAGCAACAATAGTTTTTCAGAAAACTGTCGGCCTCAGGTCTAAATGGGTTAATGCATGCAACACAAGCACAACGTCATCATGGGTTTTGAACCTTTTCATGTAAAAGATCTTCCATTCATGCTAGCTCAGTGTCAACATGGTGACATTAAGTTATTGTATAACTGACCCAATATCTGTTCTACCACAGGTGTGTTTGGTACACTGGAGCTGTATGGAATCCCTCACAATGTGTACCACACCAAGCTGTCCAGCACTGCATCTGCCGGCACCAACACACTCACCCTGGCTCAGCCTGTGGACTGGCAGGTCTGCCTGATTTCATACAGTCACCTCAGTACATTGTAGATGCACACATATTATCATTTAATTTAAGATACAGTCTTAGGTGAAGGTTACATCTTTCTCTCGCTGTTCTTCGTTCATCCATCACATCGTTGTAATTGCCAAGCACAATAAATGTATTGTGTCTTCATGACCTTTGTACAGAAACATCAATTTCCTTACATGTATTAATTATCCTTGCTACATCTTTAGTTCATTGTAGTTCTTGTGATGCATGTGATGTCATAGGGACAAGAGCTCACATTCCGTGCAAAGGGACCATAGAAGACAAATCATAGACATAAAATAATAATTATACAGTATATTATGAATAATAGTCATACTACATTTTGTCATGCTTTCTATTAATTCATTCCTGTGTTTTTGCATGCAGGTTGGAGATGACATTGTCATTTCCACCACTGGTTATAATCCACTGGAGACGGAGACACGTCAGATCACTGCTGTGTCATCAGACGCCCGCACTCTCACCCTCAACCAGTCTCTGTCACACACCCACGTTGGTTAGTTTAACCACTTAACCCTTAACCCTATATACGGTGTTGTCCTCCAGAGGTCTATACTTGGTCCCTTCCTTTTTTCTCTCTACACCAAAGCTCCTTTTCTGAAAAATAGCCGATCTACAAGCTCAGAACTGCCTGTAGATCTGCTATTTTTGACAAATGTTCACCTGTTATGACATGCCCAGAATAGAGACGGTTGCGGTTCATGTGGTTAAAATAGATTTGACCATGCATGCACTACAACATTCCAGTTAAGACACCAAGTAGATACCTGTAGCAACAGCTTGGCTTCCTGTGACTAAATACTGTGAATTAATACAACTCTATATACACTAGACAAGTCCATACCCGGGGATGCTCGTGCCACAACTATACAGTTTGTGCAGATTTGGCAAAAATGCACAAATACTGTAAATAGCTTAAATTTCCCAGAGCTAATACTGAATCGTTCCCTCATCTCAGTGGCAATAAGCTTTCAAATATGTTCTCTCCTGAGTCCTGGTTTTGTGGCCTAACTACTGAACAAGCAGACACCAAAAATGCTAGTAATAAACAGCTTATATTTGGGAACATTTAAAAATCAGCTTTGTAAGTCCCTGCTTATGCCAATGCTCAATGGAGATGTGCAATTGACGCACGCACGCACGCACGCACGCACGCACGCACGCACGCACGCACGCACGCACGCACGCACGCACGCACGCACGCACGCACGCACGCACACAGATTCCTAGATTTATGGATGTTATTGACTCTTATCTCTCTCTTGCTTTCTTTTTTCTCTCTGTAGGAGAGACCCACAGCGTCTCAGGTACTCCAATGACCTACACCCTTGCAGCGGATGTTGGCCTCCTGACCAGGAACATTAAGATCATTGGTCAAGACTACCCAGCCATGTTTGAGGAATCGTTTGGAGCCAGGGTGGTGGTTGGTACCTACTCATGGGCTGGAATCGACTACAAAGGTACACCATTTTTAAATGCAGAATTTGATGATATGATATGATTTATGACAGCATGACAAAACATATGACATATGACATAAATGGCTATGACATGACATACAGTAACATAATATGATATTGATATAATGACATGACATGCTATGATATATGTCATGACTTGAAAATATATTTTGATATGATATGTTCTCAATGATGTTTAATGTATTGTTCCACCTTTGTTGTCCATAAAGGCAAAGCCCAGCTAAGGAACGTGGAGTTCTACCGCACTGGTCAGCTGGGATGGAATGACTACACTGACCCTCGCTACTCTGTGGCCTTCCTTAACCTGGAAGAGGTACTGTAGGACCACACATTCACATTAATATACCAATTCTAAAGCGAAGGAAAACCATGTGAAAATGATGGAGCATATTGTGGATTATTTTTATAGAACAAACTGTTTTTACAGTTGTTCTTTGCTATTTTGGCAAGATAAGTGATTCAGGAGTCCTCTGTGCTAGTCTGCACTCTCGCATCTCATGCTATTTCATTTGTTTAGTATGTTAAAATTGTTTATTATGGATTATATTGTTCTGTATGTCCTCGCTACCCCCGCCCCAAAACACATGGCACTCAGTGTACACCTTTGCACTTGTAAGGACCACAAAAAAACAAGCTCTTGACATTTTTTGTGTATGCTAAAATAAGGTCACGTTTTTCTTCTTCTTCTTTCTTCTTTGAAAGGTTGCACAGGACGACTCATACGTTCAGGGCTGTGCTTTCCACAATGGCTTCTCTCCTGCAATTGGAGTCTTTGGGACAAACACAATGGATGTTGATGACAATGTCATCCACCACACCGTCGGAGAAGGTAAGATGGTGCTTATTTGTGGAATGTACTTTTTCCTTTATGTATTGTCATGTAGAGGAAATCATAAAGGTATTTCTATACAGTTCAATAGGTAGAACATGGCACGAACACAGCAGAGCTTTTTATTCCCTTAATGTAATGTGTAAATACACCTATGCAATGATTTAAATGTTCTATAAGTGGGCACCTTCTGTGCTTTCTTTATTACAAAAATAAAGAAATTGTGCTACTAAAAAGCATTGTTTTGATAAATGTTGTATGCTATTATCTTAAAACATGTTATGTCATGTCATACTTTGATGGTGGGTGAGGTGGGATTAGGTCGGGCTGTGATAATGTTAGATCAGTAGCACTCAACAAGGAACGTGTTACATTGTGTCAATTACAGGTATCAGAGTGTGGGGCAACAACATAAGAGTGCGGAGGAACCTGGTGACCCTAAGTTTGTGGACAGGATCCTATCAGGACAGAGAAGAGACATTCAATTTTGAATGGAATGCTGCCATTGAGGTCTGTCTACTTTTTTGTTCTTTTTAACTTTATTTAACCAGACAGTTTATATTAAAAGGATTTTTTTAAACCTAAATCCCATTGTTCTGATGTGAGAAGATCAATTATATATTGTAGCAAAAACACCCTATGTCTTCTATGTATTTCCCCCAGGAAATGTGGCATTTCACGTCATCGGCGTACATTTTGTACGCTTGACGACGTTAAACACCCACTCACCCATTCCATTAAGATTCTTACTCACAGTAACATGAAGAGCACACTGCAATATGAAAAAGTAGTAAATGTGTACACTGCCAGTAGATCTTAATTCATTGTTGTTTTGCCTGCTTGTAATTCTTGACCCTGTTAAATTCTAATACAGGGACAGGCCTTCAATTCCCATCTGGAAATGTAACCACTCAATTACTGTAAGATGATTTATAGAAAAACATCCATCAAACACTTTATTTTCAGGTCAATGAGGGGACAAACGTGGTGTTGCAGGGGAACATTGTGGCTGGCTATGAGAGAGTTGGATATCGCATTGATGGTGAACCGTGCCCAGGTAATTTGTTCAAATCCAGCCAATAAATAATTTGTCAATATGCTGTCTGTTGTGTTGTGTATGACGTTGTTTTCTTGAACGCCCTTGCAAACATTGAGCCTGATTTATACTTGGTGTTGGTGTTGCTAACCGAGAATAGCCGATCTACATGCTCCCAACGCATCCCAATAAATTAAGCATACAGTATCACTCAAAGTCTCGCTACATTGTAAAGTATCATAGTGCATTGTACTTATTCAAGCAGTAATGAGGAGAGCTTAGAAAACAGATAGTGGTAGAAGGAGCTCTTTCACATGATTTGTACATTGCCAGGTGTTCAGAGCGACACTGAGAGGTGGCATCAGAACGAAGCCCATGGCGGTCTCTACGGTGTGTTCATGAACAAAGACGGCCTCCCTAGCTGCAGTCTTATCCAAGGCTTCAATATCTGGAGGAGCTTTGACTTTGGCATCTATTTCCAAGTATGAAAACGGTTGAGTTTTTTAAATGTTGTACTCTTGTGTCCCTCTCTGTGTTAATGTCCTTTTTTGCTCTCCAAAGTGCTTTGTGATCAAACTGTTTGGCTAAAAGCATACATTTTGGACAGTATCAAGAGGCGTGTTTCCCACCCTAGGCTCTAAGACCCCCATGGGGCATATCAAAATGTCAGGGATTATTAGGCTGCCAAGAAGTGGAGTCAAGGAATTACATTAAAGGAAAAGTTCACCTGTTTACCTTTATCTCCATACATGTAGAATAGATCCTTGCTAACGCTCACTATTGGACGGTACCATTGTCTATTCGCTCTGTGTCTCAGAAAAGGGCTGTTGAGAGCTAAAAAAATTACCCTCTGATGATATCATCAGTGGGAATTTTATACTAGATTCTTTTTTAATTGATGCAACAACTGTGTTTACTATTTTAAGCATACAGCATTCCAGAAAGAGAAATAACGTAATTTTCCATTAGCTTGAAATCTCTGCCACTGACGTAATTGGCAGGTATATTTTCAAGCTATCCACAGCCCACCTCTGAGACACAGAACAAGTAGACAGAAATGATATGTCTTATAGTGAGCATTAGTGAGGCACATTATATGGCGATACGTTTGAGAATGGGGTATCTGGGTGTTTAAGGATGAAACATTGTTATCCGTGGGTGTTGAGGTTACAATGGTTAGATACTGTAGATTATATGGAAGACAATAGAAAGGATCATTGTGCCAGTCTTACTTGTATTCTTATTCCATTATCTTTGATTGCAGACAAGTATGGAAATAATTGTTGCCAATGTTACCCTGGTGGACAACGGCATGGGCATCATGTCATACGTCTATGGCCCTCCTTCACTTGCCCATTTGTACGCCGACAAGACTGTTGAAGTCCAGGTGAGACAGCTAATTCATTTATTTCAGCCTTAATCTGGGCTCAGACTACAGGCGTTTTAAAATCTGATTTTTTTTTTAAATCACACAATCTTATAAGATTATCTTAAACATGCACACACGATTTAAAAAGATTATGGGGCATCACACACTACAAGTTCTAATTACAATTATTGGGTTTACCAGAAAAATGCAGCACCTTGACGTGCTGCGATTACAAGCAGAAGCAGATGTTAAACATGTATCTTGTTAAACTTGCCGATAGTCGGGAGGGGCATTGCCGACCCTGAATCATAAATAATCTGTACATTGAAACATACAAACTATAGGATGCCAGTTCAACAAATGAACCTGGCATCTGTCTAAATAACATGCTATCTAAATTGCGTTTTAACCCTTGCATAAGCCTGCAAGGTCGTCAAGGCGAGGGTAAGTGCTATGTCAAGTACTTTAAATATACGTATGATTAAACTGTTTCATGTAATGGTAACCCCTCTTTCCCCAGAATGCACTGATAGTAGGCAGCAGCCCCAACTTCAACTGTTCAGACACTATGCCGATGTCCGATTGGAATATGCAACAAAGTGCAGAACACCGTGGTCCTAGGCCTACCGAAGGTACACACTTTGATACATATGTAAACATGTATGTATGTGTATATATTGTTTATACATACATACTGTATACTGTGTGTGTGTGTGTGTGTGGGTGTGTGTGTGTGTGTATACACTGTATATTATGCTTGAAAACGTCAGTGTCAAAGTTGCACCAATCAACTTCAACTCTCCTCTTTGTACAGGTGGTACATCTGGGATCTGTTGGCCTACATTTGAATCTGGACATAACAACGGTCCCGAAATGAGCTATACCGGACTCACGTCGTACAATACCATCAAAGGGCTGATGAGAGTCATCGGTGAGTGCTGCCTGTGTTTGATTAGATCAATTTAAGGTATATAGCCATTAGTAGGCTACAATTAAGACAGCCAAAAAAACCTCTAAACAATAAAATTACCATGCTGCCTGCTGTGGGACAAATTTGAATAAATAACCTCCATTTCCATGTTGTCCCTGACCAGACACCACGTTTGTTGGTTTCCGGAACATCTGCTCCAGCGACACCAGCGTGATGTTCATGACCAACCCTGGCAATGAAGATCTGCAGCACCCAGTGCATGTCAGTGGCATGAAGATGGTTGACAGCACAGAGGGAGCCCAGGTCTACATCCACAGGCCTGATGTCAAGTATGTCTGTGTGGTCTTGTGTCTGCAAATTATATATAACTAAGATGTATTAAATATGTATCTAAATGCAGAGTCATGGATGGAGAACATCCTAATGCTTCATTTTTTATAAACCATGTGGTTTAGTTACATTTGTAAGCACAAAGTTTTGGGTTCAAGATCAGTGTCAGGAACATTTTCAATGTAAAGCACATTGTAAAACTTTACTTGGCTCTCAAAATTAGACTTCCTCTTAGTGAGAGCAGGATTTGATCCCATAACCTTGGACACATGAAGCAAGCTCCACAGAGCTACACCCAGTTGTTAGATTAGTGTTCTCTTTGAGGTTTTCACACTTTGACTTTGAAACTTTATGCAGTAGATAAAGATAAGTGGGACTTAACCAAGCAATCCTATATTAAAATTGGCTAATATCTGCCTAATACTAGACTGGTGCCCAAAGGACAATAGTATGTCTGAAGATGTCCCTTAGCTGTTAAGCTAATACAACCGAAGTTGTATTTTTTGTTTTCTTTACCCGAGTACTGTGTGTACTTACGGTACGCACAGTAGAATAGAAATTAATATTTGCATTATTTCCCTCAGGAAAGCCAACCCCTCTGACTGTGTGGACATGGACTGTGATGCTAAGAAGAAGACGATGCTGAAGGATTTGGACGGGTCCTTCCTGGGTGCAGTGGGTGCTGTGATTCCCCAGTCAGAGTATGAGTGGGGTGGGGATCCCAGACGAGGGTTGGGTGACTTCCGCATCCCCAAAGTCATGCTCACCTTCCCCAATGGCAGCCGTATCCCTGTGGATCAGATCGCTCCAAACAAAGGTAGCCAACCTTACAAGTCTGATTTAAATGAACGCTCAGGATTTTACACTCTCTTTACTTTATTTCAATAAACGCAATCAGACACTCAATTGTTACAGTAATATTAGGGCATGGTGATGGTCACACATACAGTATGCATTAGATAAGAAGAGTCAGCTTCCTTACCCATCAGAAAACCGGCACTGCCCAATACCCGCAAGACATGGGAAATTGATGTGTCTGATGCAGAGACATGCGTCAGCTACAACACTTGTTGTATGTACAGATGTGTTGTCTGTCTTTCAAAAAGTCTCATACGTACACAAAAAGTCCAGTGCAACTCACTCCTAGTATCTCACTCATAGCGCTCCAGGGTTACTTATAAGAGTCTTTTTTATTTATGTGGAGTTTGGAACAGTACAAATTTGTGTTACTTTGTGTTACGTACAGTAAATGATAGTGGGATTGAACAATGTTAGGACATAGGCATCAACAGATGCATGTAACCCCTATTCTGATTTTTTTTTAAAGCTTTAATAAAGTTATTTGTTTTGTTTTGTATAGTGTCTTTAAGTATTCAGATAAGTATTTAGATATGATTCAGATAAGTCTGATGTATTATTATTATTATGACCCCTGTTTAATCTTCATCTTCAGGTGTGATCAGGGACAATTGCACATATGTGTACCCCTGGCAGAGCTACAAGTGCTTTGGACTGAACTACAGGATGCTGGCGATTGAGAGTCTGGATGCAGACACAGAGACCAGACGCCTGTCTCCTGTGGCTGTACTGGGAGATGGCTATGTGGATCTGATTAATGGTGAGAATAGTTGGTTCAACTTCAAAGTCCAACCACACATTCATATGCACACATGCACATAACACACACACAATTTTATTAAATTAACCACTTAAACCCTATATACTTCCCTACATGACAAATTGTGAGATTTTTTTTTACAATTGTTGGACATATTTTGTACATGCATTTATTTTATTTTATTTTTTCAAATGATTAAAACCTTTAGCCTTTAACAACATGCCCCAAAATAGGGATGCCAGGTTTAAAGTCGTTAAATCAGTAACATTATTTCACATTCCTGTAGCTGTATATAGACAGTGTTCCTGACAAACCTCCAAAGAAAGTAACAAAACTCATCACTGTTGGTTCACAGGCCCTCAGGACCATGGCTGGTGCGCAGGCTACACCTGTCAGAAGAGACTGTCTCTGTTCCACAGCATCGTGGCCACCGGACGCTCCTACGATGTCTACTTCAGCAGCGTCACACCTCAGAAGCTACGCCTCATGATGGTCAATGCCAAACCTTCTGAGGTACAGTATGCGTGTATATTGCATTGCTCTGCCCTGAACGAGTACCGGTGCCAAAGGAAAAGCCTGAACCTTCTAAGAGAATCTTCTTTTAACATTTTGAATGTGGTCAGGTCATAGTGAAAATGACACATTCTGTGCCCATAAAGGCCAGATATAATGAAACTCCTAAATTGTTCTTTTGAGCAGAGAAGCAACATATAGTTCACATCGTTTGCTTTGCATTTGTGTGTGTTTTAAACATTTCATCTAACTTAAACTTTTGCTCTCGTTCATACAGAGTGTCTTGGTTTCGATTTTCTACTCCAAGCCCCAGCGGTTGGATGTGTACGTTGACAACGCGTTGGTCGCTCCAACTAATGCTGAATGGAACCCTGACAACACTGACTATACACTGAAAGAGCCAATGTCTCCAGGTAGAACGCATTCTACACTGATGTTATAAATGTATTGGTTCATGGTTAGTTCTGATTGAGTAATTTGATTGGACAAGAGGCATTCCATGAGTTCTGATTATACGGTATAACAGCACAGGCATTTTTGTCACTTTGCTACTGTAACATTAGCCTGTTATTAATTCACTTATGTTTCTTAGCAACATTTTTATTGATAGAGTTCTGAAGGCTCTATATATGTTGGCGGAGCCAAATTAAAGAAATAATCAACAAATCATAAACTGTTGTATCCCATTACTTGATAAATACTTTGTAGTAGAACTGCTGTATAAAAGCACAGCTATCGTTATTTTGGGTACATTTACAACCTAATCCCAGTTTTGCTGATATACAGTATGTTGCTTATCTATCATACGTGTGTCTCTATTTGGCATCTTTGGTTTGGTTTCGCTGTGGTTTCTTCATCTCACACAGACCGATCTTATCATGACATGAAATTAAAAACATTGTATGTGCACAAAAAACAAAAAAACATGTAATCTCTATTTAATCTTTGAGCACATTTCTTTTTCCTCAACTGATACAAATACTTAACACCCATCTGTCTTGGCACACCCCCAGGACAATACGTCCCTCACCTGAACGCCACCGTGGGGACAAATTACTTCGACCAGGACTTCAAGATGATGAAGGTTCTGTTGAGAGGCTCCGAACCCGTGGAAATCCGAACCTCCCCGGTTCTCTTCATCTCCTTCCAGCTGCCGGCCATGACTGAGGATGAGTTCTTCGGGGACAACCTGGTCCAGAACCTGGCATTGTTCCTCAAGGTCCCGTCCAACATGATTCGCATCACCAACATTATCCGCGAGGACAGCGGAAAGCGCCGGAGGAAGAGGTCCAGTGGACTGACAGTGGAGGTGGAGATTAAGAAGCCCCCTGTACAGCAGACCACCAACACCACTAATGGTTAGTAGAGACACTTCTAATGTGTAGAGTCCGACCGATGCCGAATTTGTCAACTAATGTGTTTGGCCCTTTACAGCATACAGGAAATATGGACCTGCTACAGTAGCTCCATTACTACAGTATCACTCTATATCCTATTGTTTCCTATTTTCCAGATGAGGAGGACTTTGCTCTTTTGAAGAACATTGCCAATGACCTTGGACAGGCAGCAGTTTCTGGCAACCTGACTCAGGCCACCGGCTTAAACGTGTCCTCCATGGGAGTCGTTGCACCTCCTCCCCCATCATCTGACCCTACCTGGAATGAGGTGAGCTCTATCTCAAGACTCAGTTGTAGGGTAAACCCCTTCACTGTGGCTTTTGAAAATATTATGAATTAACCACATGGACCCTAGTCCAGTTTATTCAACATTCATGTCTCATTCAACTATCAATTTACATGACATTTTGGGCATTGGCTTACAGGAACTGTAGGCTATTAATTAGGCTAGTCCTACCCTACACTAACGAATGCTCTGCTCATACAGCAGGCATTGGTCATGACATTTCTTTTCTTGCTTCTACTCTGCTTAGGTGGCCACTGAGGAGGTGACAAGGGAAGAGCCTACAGTGAGCTTTGTGTCCAGTGTGTCTGACCTACTGGTCATAATGGAGCCCATTGCAGAGCAATACGTTGGTCCTCTGTACCAGCAGCCCAGCCTCATGGCTGTGGATGAGGAGGTAAGGCCTGCACTAAATGCAGATATAATATACATATTGACTTTACTCCAGTGTATCAAATTCTGCATTGTCCTACAGTCGTACATTATGTACAGTCGCAATCATGTAAAACCTGTTTTGTTGTCAAGGCAGGTAAATAGGTTAAACTTCAGTAATGAAGCCATTGTAAGTTGCTTCTGATAAATATTAGTAGTTTAGTAGTAGTTGACTTCACTGACAGTTACGGTTTAATGTGATACTTATACTGTACATATACTGTACACAATATATGTATATGTATCTTAAAGGTTAGATCTATATTCACTATATGAATAGGGGTTTAATTCTGCCAGGCAATTTGAATGAAAGCCTCTGTAAGATGTAATATTTTTTAAACAAATATAAAATATGGCTATGGTCTCTGCCTGCAGGGTAAATGTGTTTCTGTGGGAGTCACCTCCCTCATGGCCACAGCGTCTCTGAAAGACTCCAGTGGAAACCCTGTCAACGGACTAACTGGAAACACCACCATCCTCTTCAGTGACTGCTGGGCCAACTTCACCGATTTGGCCATCCTCAACAGTGGTAGGTGTTTCACCTGTGTATCACCTGGAAGTCGCCTGGAAGAACACTAGATAAAAATCACCTGCTACGTGTTGAGGTGTAAAAATGCATTTACAAATTAAGGAATCTGATCAATAAAATGAATAATTTGAAAATATAATGCAGCCACAAAACCCCTTATTTGGCACCAGGCAGTAATCTTAGTGTGTTGGCACCTAAGCCACAGTCATGTGTAAGAAACTAATTCAGTGAATTACATTATCAGATTAACCATTTAAATCCCTGTACCTGGACTTGAGTTACAACTGTTACATTGTGAGCTTGTAGATCTGCTATTTTTGGCTAATATTCCCCCAAGAATATGGACGCTGGGGTTCAAGTGATTAATATGATAGATTATTAGTTTATTATTTTCCCACAAGACAAAGGGAAATTAGAGAGTCTTAAGTAGTAATATACCTTACTGTTATTCCTAGCATAGTCCTTTTTTCCTAAGATAACTGTTTCCCTTCCCTGTAGGTGAAAATCTGACCATGGCTTTTACTCTGAAAGAGTGGGGTGCTCAGTCGCGAGCCTTCAGCGTCAAAGCTCTCCCGACCACTCTGGCCCCTGCCACCACTCCCAACCCTCCCAACAACACCATCGACAACAACTCCACTCAGACAACGACCACCACGTCTACAAGCCCTGTCACTGGTACCACCACAACCACCATGGGTGGTTGTTGGTGAATTGCTTCCTCAGCAATTCACCCACCAAGTGTGAAGTCGATTGGATGAACAGTTCTCGAGATAGGACAGACAGACAGACATACAGATTCCTGGAATGTATAGATAGATTGCAGGTGGGCTAAATAATTTCTGACATAGCATATTCATAGGCCTACTACCTCTTTTTGTGCAATAGTGTCAGTTTAAAATCTGTCAAAGAATTTTTTTTTTGTATCTTTTAAATAAATTCTATCTTTAATAAGTTTAAGTCAATATATTCTTTCGTTGTGTTTTCATTTCAAGAACTACGTTTTGTAATGCATACCTGCCAGGAGATTTTTTCCCAGGCAGTGAATGCTGGACCCTGAAACCAGCCCTTGAGAAGTCCCTGGACGGGTGCTACACCAGGATGCTGCGTGCAGTGCTTAACATCAGCAAGAGTGCGCATGTTACCAACATAATCCTGTATGAGGGAATACCAAGGGTGAGCGAGAAGATTGCTGTAAGGAGAATGAGACTAGCAGGACACTGCCAAAGGCACCGAGAGCTGCCAGCCAGCAAACTGGTGCTGTGGGAACCAACACATGGGCACCGGTCAAGAGGACGCCCCACACCAACATATGTGGACACGCTCAAGAAGGATGCAGGAGCCCATAGCACCAATGAGCTGGCCAGATGTATGGAGAATCGGGATGACTGGAAGCAACGATGGAGGGCTCGTCTGAGGACGACCTAGAGAGAGGGGGGCTCTTGACCACGCTGGGGGTCCCCCCCCCCCCAGGATTTTTTTAACAGAGTAGATGTAATTTCCAGTATTCAGTATTTACAACGTATCAACGTAGTAAAGACGTTTATTTTCAACAGATATCTCTTTACCCACTGGGCACACACAATACAACGCCCATACGCCGTGCATACGCCGTCCATACGACGTCCGAGTCAGACCTCAGTCAACAGCAATTTTTCAAAAAATACGTTGAAACGACGTCGACTCACGTCTGACTCGGACGTCGTATGGACGGCGTATACACAGCGTTTGGGCGTTGTTGTATGTGTGCCATACCTGCCAACCTCAGACCGTCATATAATAGGAGATTTTTTTCCGGGGCAGGGCTGGGGGTCCCCCCCCCAGGAATCTTTTTACAGAGTAGATTTCCAGTATTCTGGTGGATTTTGGGAGTTTGACACTTTTAGTGTCAGGCTTTACTTACATAGGATCCATTAAAAAGTTTAAAGTAGCAATAAAAGAGACATATTTAATAATAACATTTTGCTGGGGACCCCCTGGAAACCCCCCAAGGAGGGGGGTCCCCAGACCCCACTTTGAGAACCAATGCTTAAAGCTTTTTGAAAGTCCTGAAAAAAAAAGACACACCATTGACCCTGGCGAGGGTGGGAGTAGAAAGTGTGACTTCTGCTCTCTAGGCTGCTCTATTGAGCTCTTGACTTCAGACCACAAGATCATGGGCAAGGTCATGGGATCGAATCCCAGCACAGGAATCTCGGCATCTGAGCAACCTGGCTCCCACAGGTCTATTATCTTTTTTAGCCTTTATCATAAAGGTTGCTGGACAATATATAGAGGATGAAATGCATCATTTATTAAATAATATAAAGGTAATATCAAATACATTGTAAAAAAACATTTTGCTGGTTTCCCCTGAAACCCCTTTACTGTTACAGGGTAGAACTGCGTTAAAATCTTTACTGATGATGTGGCCATAGCTCAATGGTTAGAGAACCTGCCTGGCAAGCCTTAAATCCCAGGTTCGATCCCAGGCCTCAGCAATGTGTTAAAGTGTCCCTGAACAAGATAATTAAAATAATAGTTCACACCAAAAATTACTTATTTTCTATCAATAACACACTCCATGAAGGCTTGAATTCATGGAGATGTTTTTGTTTTTGACACATTCCTGAGCACAGACTCAGACATATTGGTTGGATCGGCGGTGCCACGTAGGTGTGAGGGTAGCGTAGCGGCCAGAACCTGAGTCTAGTAGAACATAATCACGATTCAAAGAACCAATTTAGCACCATTTATGTTTAGTGTGACATATGATCTACAGCCTGTAGATCATGTGTTTAATTTTTTATTTTTTTTTAACATAGATGTAATTTCCAGTATTCTGGTGGATTTTGGTGACACTTTTATCAGCCTCTACTTACATAGGATCCATTAAAAAGTTAAAAGTAGCAATAAAAGAGATATATTTAATAATAACCACTAATTACTTAAAAATGACTATCTCTTTAAATTTGCATTGGACTGGAGTTTATCCGGACATAAAGCGACAGTAAAAGAGTAACATTCCCATTCTCTCAAAGTTTTTTTTTTGGGGGGGGGGGGGGTGCCAGAGAGAGAGAGAGAGAGAGAGAGAGAGAGAGAGAGAGAGGAGAGAGAGAGAGAGAGAGAGAGAGAGAGGAGAGAGAGAGAGAGAGAGAGAGAGAGAGAGAGAGAGAGAGAGAGAGAGAGAGAGAGAGAGAGAGAGAGAGAGAGAGAGAGAGAGAGAGAGAGACATTAACATGAATGGCCGTGGCTGCATATCAGTGAGGGGGCACACAAAAAGGGTGGAATCCCCCAAAACAGGATAAGAACAGGAGAAATGGAAGAACAGGAGACGTCCAGGAGATGGGGTCAAATAACAGGAGTCTCCCGGTGAGAACAGAAGGGTTGGCAGGTCTGTTTGTAATGTGGGGTGAAAGCTCTATCCATGGTGCTGAATGAAGGCGACGTGATTGGCGAGATGTTGTCAAACTTGCTTTTTTTGGACGAGGGTCGCTAGAGGGCGCACCTGGCCTGGTCTTATGTGCAATGTTAAGGTACAATTAAATGCCGTGATAGATCTCATCTGAAGCGTAAAGCTCCATTTGAAAGGAAACCGTTAAATTATTACATACAGGAAAAAAAGAAAAGGAAAATGGACATGTCTTCCCCGTTTTGATATTCGTTGAACGTCTTGTGTAAACAAGCGAGCCAATTGAGGAAAACATCTCGGGGGGTGGGCAAAACTCTGAGATTTGACATGCCCCCCTTCTCACAGCATTCTCTCTGTCCTGTCATCGTCTGAACATACACAGACACATTTAGAAAATGGGACTGAACGCAAGTTTTTTTTCGGTCATCAAAAGCTGCAAACACTATCTCAAGTTTTGTGGACATTGGACAAGGTATGTGTAAATTCACGGACCCACCTGGCTGTTGGACGAGCTTTGATCATTTGGCTCGTGTGTGTGTGTGTGTGTGTGTGTGTGTGTGTGTATGACTCCAAGTCTTAGGAATTAATTATTGGGTGAGTAGGACTACAGACGGCCCACTGAGCATTTTTCGGGCTATTAGACGTCTAAAATACGTCTGGGCTAGGCTAAAACGGGGTTATAATTGGTCTAACAGTGAAAGTTTTTTAGCGGTCTAGGCTTAGCCTAGAGACGTTGATTAGCTGTTTTTTAAGCGTCTATTTATAGACCGTCTATATTATAGACGTTGAAATGACGTCTATAATATAGACGTCTATATATAGACGCTTAAAAAACAGCTAATCAACGTCTAGGCTAAGCCTAGACCGCTAAAAAACTTTCACTGTTAGACCAATTATAACCCAGTTTTAGACGGAGGTCTATTAGACGACTATGGCTCAGTGGGGGAGTTTAGAGCACTTTTATGGCCGCGCAGATCGGCACTACACAGTGGGGCGCCGAGAGCTATCTATGACTGTGTATTTGGAATACTTGAAATGTATGTAAGATCACAGACATTCTAGGGCTAGGGTTCTAAATGGGGCTAAAAATTATCTCCAAGAAATAGTGCCCAATCTGCCCAATTCTCCCCCAAAACAATGTTGTAGGCTAGCATGTGACCAGTTCTCCCTGTTACCATAGTAATAAGATAACATTGCTACTGCTACGCATCTGCAGCTACTGTAGATTCTTACCAGCATCCAGTTGAACGTTGTATATGTGGGAATTGAGTCCAGCGACAATCTGTAACTTTCAAAGTTAGGATACAAAAGGTCCCTGTTGACCTTTAAAGAATAATTTGCGGTCATGGCGTCGCAAATATTAATGACTTACTTGTGAAATGAAATTAAAATGAAAAAATATGTGCAGAGATATGATGTGATGTAGCCATGGTTCACATGACGCTTGTATACAAGCGTCATGGTGCCCTGTCCCCCCTGGTCTAAAGTTTTGTTCGATTTTTTCAGATTGCCATCGCTCACAATAAACATAAACGTTCAGATTTCAAATATAAAGTGCTTACCACCGAGCCACGGATGTTACAAGGCGATGCGGACCGCGATGAGTACCCGTATCTCCCGTATTGTTCAATAAAAAGCATTTTAATCCCATCGCCGTCCATTTTCTCCAAATTGTCTCCTATACTTTCAACCATGCGACACTAATGGTTGGGAGGTGTATTGCACTCTGATACATTACAAAACAAAAAATAACAAAAAAAGAAAATGGCCGGCGATGGGATTAAAATGCTTTTTATTGAACAATACGGGAGATACGGGTACTCATCGCGGTCCGCATCGCCTTGTAACATCCGTGGCTCGGTGGTAAGCACTTTATATTTGAAATCTGAACGTTTATGTTTATGTGAGAGATGGCAATGTGAAAAAATCGAACACAACTTTAGACCAGGGGGACTCGGCACCATGACTGTCATGGTATGACAGTCATGTTTCAGGGCTAGATGTGATGTGGATGGGACATGTGCTTCCTGTTTGTAGCTGACGGTACTATTTTTTAGGACGGACACATGAACTATTTAGTCGATTGGGGAAATTAGCTTAGTACTACCCGGTACTACCTCTATGGCTTAGTACGGCATTTAAGTCTTTCTAACAACTTTTCCTATGTCATTTTTTTTGTAATTATTGGAACTCATTTTGCGAGCCCAACGTTCATAGCAGACTTTCTTAACATAATGGTACTGCAGCAACGGACTAGTCTGTCACGACCGTCATGGATGAACTTCAACCTGGTGTTTGCACTTTCTCTCTTTTTGGCCGGTACATCTACATAAACGTGCAGATTTCAAATATAAAGTGCTTACCTTATGGTTACGGATGTTGTAATTATATACGGGCCCTCAAAAGTATCTGTATCTTCCATATTGTTCAATAAAAAGCATTTTAACCCGATCGGCGGTCATTTTCTCATAGTTATAATGTATCAAAGTCCAATACACCTCCCAACCGATAGGGTCGCGTAGTTGAAAGTATATGGAGAAAATGGCCACTGATCAGATTAAAATGTTTTTTTTACGGAAGTACGGGTATTTTTGGGGACCCGTACATAATTACAACATCCGTGGCCATGGGTTAAGCACTTTATATTTGAAATGTGAACGTTTATGTAGATGTACGGGTCAAAAAGAGAGAAAGGGCTAACACCAGGTTGGTGTTCATCCATGACTGTTATGGTATGACAGTCATGTATCAGGGGGCTAGGTACTGTGCAACCGGAACGTTCAAGCTTGTATAGCTGTGTAGCGGCGGTACAATGATGTGATAGGACTGTTCCCCCACAAACATCTCTGATTGAAGGTAACGTTTAGCTTGTGCATAAAACCTGCCAAATTCAAGCCCCCAGAGTTGCTGAGAAACATTGAAGCTGCCACCCCAGTGGCCAAAGCTGGAACTGCAGGCGGGGAGAAATACATGCACGCGCAAAACATGCTGAGAGATATTTATATTTATACATATAAATATGTAAACATATTATACATACATACATATGCATTTACATATAAATATGCATCTCGAGTGTATTTAATAAATATCTCGCGTTCAATCCTTGACACACGGGCTGCCGTAGAACGCAAAAAGGACACTAGTGCGCATGCTCATAACTCTATGGGGATACAAAATCGAACCAATAATTCTACTTCCGGCAGGTTTCCGGGTGCTTCAAAACGCCACTGAGCACATTCATTGAAATGATAGCTGGGGGCGGGGCAATCCGCCCTCTAGTTATATTATACCTCTATGGCCAAATTCCATTCCCCAAAGTTCGGTCACTCGCTCACTCTCCTCGCTTCCTCCACTCGCGCCTAAGCCCCGCCCCTGCAAGGAGCCGATGATAATTTGTGAGGACGGAGTGGTCGAGCGGTTGCAGTTGTGGGTGCAGGATATGCTCGGCTACATGATCTGCACGGGGTCCTGCCATAGAGTTAAAAATAAGGGTCCTGCGCTTGCTACCGACGTCACACACTATGATTGGCTGTACGTCTGAACGATGACGTGGCACATTCTGATTGGCTTGTGGCTTTTTTTCTTTTCAAAACTTTATTGAACACTGTTACAAATCACACTAACTGTTCTTCATGTGGCTTTTTTTCTTTTCAAAACTTTATTGAACACTGTTACAAATCACACTAACTGTTCTTCATATTAAATAACAATGTTATGTTGAACGTCTTTTTCCAGTGGTAACCTATTTATATCATTGATATATAAAATAAGTTTGAAAAGGGCTTAATGGTGATTATTTAGTGAATAATGGACAATTTCTTTGTTTTAACAGAACGTTTTATTAAATAAGTTTGAAGATGCTTAATGGTGATTATTTAGTCAGTGAATTATGGACAATTGGTTTGTTTTAACAGAACGTTTTATTAAATAAGTTTGAAGAGGCTTAATGGTGATTATTTAGTGAATTATGGACAATTTGTTTGTTTTAACAGAACATTTTATTAAATAAGTTTGAAGAGGCTTAATGGTGATTATTTAGTGAATTATGGATAATTTGTTTGTTTTAACAGAACGTTAATAATATGTTTTCGAGATAATATATTTGTGTCTTTACAATATTAATATATGATAATGTATAATAATATATAAAGATGCCTGCCGCCCGAGGCAATCCAAAAAAATCTTCTAAGTGCAAAGTACCACCAGGTCCCTGCGGAGGGGGGTCCCCTCCACCCAGCCTTGTACCCAGGATCAGGTTGCATTGGGCTGGGTAGAGAGGGACGACCGAAGGGAGTCCCCTGGTTCTTTTTGAAAAATACCGAAAATATTATAAGTACAATGTCCCACCATAAAAATGTAAGAAAAGAAAATGTCCCTGTGGAGGTGTGGAGGGGGGGTCTCCTCCACCCAGCCTTGTACCCAGGATCGGGGTGCATTGGGCTGGGTAGAGAGGGACGACCGAAGTGGGTCCCCTGGTTCTTTTTGAAAAATACAAAAAATATTACAAGAACAATGTCCCACCATAAAAATGTAAGAACAATTTTTTCGCTGTGGAGGTGTGGAGGGGGGTCTCCTCCACCCAGCCACGTACCCAGGATCGGGGTGCATTGGGCTGGGTAGAGAGGGACGACCGAAGTGGGTCCCCTGGTTCTTTTTGAAAAATACAAAAAATATTACAAGAACAATGTCCCACCATAAAAATGTAAGAACAATTTTTTCGCTGTGGAGGTGTGGAGGGGGGTCTCCTCCACCCAGCCACGTACCCAGGATCGGGGTGCATTGGGCTGGGTCGAGGGGGACGACCGAAGTGGTCCCCTGGTTCTTTTTGAAAAAAAGAGAAAAAATTTCAAGTCCAATGTACCACCTTACAAATTTTAGAAAAAAAAAAAAATTGTGGAGGGGGGTCCGCTCCACCCAGCCACGTACCCAGGATCGGGGTGCATTGGGCTGGGTAGAGGGGGACGACCGAAGTGGTCCCCTGGTTCTTTTTGAAAAAAAGAGAAAAAATTGCAAGTCCAATGTACCACCTTACACATTTTAGAAAAAAAAAATTGTGGAGGGGGGTCCGCTCCACCCAGCCACGTACCCAGGATCGGGGTGCATTGGGCTGGGTAGAGAAGGACGACCGAAGTGGTCCCCTGGTTCTTTTTGAAAAAAAGAGAAAAGATTGCAAGTCCAATGTATACCACCTTACACATTTTAGAAGAAAAAAAAATTGTGGAGGGGGGTCCGCTCCACCCAGCCACGTACCCAGGATCGGGGTGCATTGGGCTGGGTAGAGAAGGACGACCGAAGTGGTCCCCTGGTTCTTTTTGAAAAAAACAAAAAAAATTGCAAGTACAATGTAGCACCATACACATTTAAGAGAAAAAAAAAATTCACTATGGAGGTGTGGAGGGGGGTCCGCTCCACCCAGCCACGTACCCAGGATCGGGGTGCATTGGGCTGGGTAGAGGGGGACAACCGAAGTGGTCCCCTGGTTCTTTTTGAAAAAATCAAAAAAAATTGCAAATCCAATGCACCACCATACAAATCTTAGAAAAAAACTAATTTCGCCCGGAAGTTGTGGAGGGGGGTCCGCTCCACCCAGCCACGTACCCAGGATCGGGGTGCATTGGGCTGGGTAGAGGGGGACGACCGAAGTGGGCCCCTGGTTCTTTTTGAAAAAAACAAAAAAAAATGCGTGTGTTACGGGGTTAATTGCGGGGTGTTACATTGGACTTGCAATTTTTTTTGTTTTTTTCAAAAAGAACCAGGGGACCACTTCGGTCGTCCCCCTCTACCCAGCCCAATGCACCCCGATCCTGGGTACGTGGCTGGGTGGAGCGGACCCCCCTCCACACCTCCAGAGTGAATTCTTTTTTCTCTTAAATGTGTATGGTGCTACATTGTACTTGCAATTTTTTTTGTTTTTTTCAAAAAGAACCAGGGGCCCACTTCGGTCGTCCCCCTCTACCCAGCCCAATGCACCCCGATCCTGGGTACGTGGCTGGGTGGAGCGGACCCCCCTCCACACCTCCAGAGTGAATTATTTTTTTCTCTTAAATGTGTATGGTGCTACATTGTACTTGCAATTTTTTTTGATTTTTTTCAAAAAGAACCAGGGGACCACTTCGGTCGTCCCCCTCTACCCAGCCCAATGCACCCCGATCCTGGGTACGTGGCTGGGTGGAGCGGACCCCCCTCCACACCTCCAGAGTGAATTTTTTTTTTCTCTTAAATGTGTATGGTGCTACATTGTACTTGCAATTTTTTTTGTTTTTTTCAAAAAGAACCAGGGGACCACTTCGGTCGTCCTTCTCTACCCAGCCCAATGCACCCCGATCCTGGGTACGTGGCTGGGTGGAGCGGACCCCCCTCCACAATTTTTTTTTCTTCTAAAATGTGTAAGGTGGTACATTGGACTTGCAATTTTTTCTCTTTTTTTCAAAAAGAACCAGGGGACCACTTTGGTCGTCCTTCTCTACCCAGCCCAATGCACCCCGATCCTGGGTACGTGGCTGGGTGGAGCGGACCCCCCTCCACTATTTTTTTTTTTCTAAAATGTGTAAGGTGGTACATTGGACTTGCAATTTTTTCTCTTTTTTTCAAAAAGAACCAGGGGACCACTTCGGTCGTCCCCCTCTACCCAGCCCAATGCACCCCGATCCTGGGTACGTGGCTGGGTGGAGCGGACCCCCCTCCACAAATTTTTTTTTTTTCTAAAATTTGTAAGGTGGTACATTGGACTTGAAATTTTTTCTCTTTTTTTCAAAAAGAACCAGGGGACCACTTCGGTCGTCCCCCTCGACCCAGCCCAATGCACCCCGATCCTGGGTACGTGGCTGGGTGGAGGAGACCCCCCTCCACACCTCCACAGCGAAAAAATTGTTCTTACATTTTTATGGTGGGACATTGTTCTTGTAATATTTTTTGTATTTTTCAAAAAGAACCAGGGGACCCACTTCGGTCGTCCCTCTCTACCCAGCCCAATGCACCCCGATCCTGGGTACGTGGCTGGGTGGAGGAGACCCCCCTCCACACCTCCACAGCGAAAAAATTGTTCTTACATTTTTATGGTGGGACATTGTTCTTGTAATATTTTTTGTATTTTTCAAAAAGAACCAGGGGACCCACTTCGGTCGTCCCTCTCTACCCAGCCCAATGCACCCCGATCCTGGGTACAAGGCTGGGTGGAGGAGACCCCCCTCCACACCTCCACAGGGACATTTTCTTTTCTTACATTTTTATGGTGGGACATTGTACTTATAATATTTTCGGTATTTTTCAAAAAGAACCAGGGGACCCCCTTCGGTCGTCCCTCTCTACCCAGCCCAATGCACCCTGATCCTGGGTACAAGGCTGGGTGGAGGGGACCCCCCTCCGCAGGGACCTGGTGGTACTTTGCACTTAGAAGATTTTTTGGATTGCCTCGGGCGGCAGGCATCTTTATATATTATTATACATTATCATATATTAATATTGTAAAGACACAAATATATTATCGCGAAAACATATTATTAACGTTCTGTTAAAACAAACAAATTATCCATAATTCACTAAATAATCACCATTAAGCCTCTTCAAACTTATTTAATAAAACGTTCTGTTAAAACAAATTGTCCATAATTCACTAAATAATCACCATTAAGCCTCTTCAAACTTATTTAATAAAACGTTCTGTTAAAACAAACCAATTGTCCATAATTCACTGACTAAATAATCACCATTAAGCATCTTCAAACTTATTAAATAAAACGTTCTGTTAAAACAAAGAAATTGTCCATAATTCACTAAATAATCACCATTAAGCCCTTTTCAAACTTATTTAATATATCAACAAAAAAAAATTAATCAAACAATTTCGCGGACCCCCTCCAGTACCTCCGCGGACCCCCTAGGGGTCGCGGACCCCCTGTTGAAGACCTCTGCGTGACTAAATAATCACCATTAAGCATCTTCAAACTTATTTAATAAAACGTTCTGTTAAAACAAAGAAATTGTCCATTATTCACTAAATAATCACCATTAAGCCCTTTTCAAACTTATTTAATATATAAAAAAAAAAAAATTTATCAAACAATTTCGTGGACCCCCTGCAGTACCTCCGCGGACCCCCTAGGGGTCGCGGACCCCCTGTTGAAGACCTCTGCACTAAATAATCACCATTAAGCATCTTCAAACTTATTTAATAAAATGTTCTGTTAAAACAAACAAATTGTCCATTATTCACTAAGGGTACGTTCGAAAATACAGCACTGAGCGCACTGGCCAATACAAACTAATAGGCGAGTGTGCTCCGGTGCGCAATTTCCGAACGCACCCTTTATAATCACCATTAAGCCCTTTTCAAACTTATTTTATATATCAATGATATAAATAGGTTACCACTGGAAAAAGACGTTCAACATAACATTGTTATTTAATATGAAGAACAGTTAGTGTGATTTGTAACAGTGTTCAATAAAGTTTTGAAAAGAAAAAAAGCCACAAGCCAATCAGAATGTGCCACGTCATCGTTCAGACGTACAGCCAATCATAGTGTGTGACGTCAGTCGCAGGCGAAGGACCCGCGCAGATAATGCAGGCCGAGCATATCTTGTACCCACACCGTCAAAGGATCGGACTGCACTTAGCGTCATTTCAAAGCGACGGCAAATTCCGCGATCACTTATGACGTCTCAAACAGCTGGACCAGAGCCGTGGATGAAAATATACATGCATATGTAACCATGGCAGAAATATAACAGATGTGTAACTTCGACTACGCCACTTTGGGAGTTTCACCCAAAGAATCAATTAAAGTGCTAAAGTAACTAAGTACAACACAGGTACAACACAGGTTCGTTTGTAATTGACTGGAGCAGAGACGTGCTTCTCAAGGTAATCAATAATATTTATTATAATTGCCACAGTAGTATTATCATGCAATTATACTTTAATTAAACAGGTAAATCACAAATAAAGGTTAAACGAATCGAAAGCACTATAATAAAATATATCAGTGAAAGACCAGTCAGACTGTAGGGGGGGGGGGGGGGAGAGACGGAGGAGTTAGTACAGTGACACTTCAAACACTTCAAACACTAAAAACACTTACACACAACACTAAGTGGGTTAGGTGCACACAAACCACACATACGGCATGCAGTGGATAGTAGAAGTCCTCCCCCACAGTGCGACCGTGGTCGCCTCCAACTAGTGGGGTACAAGAAATGGCGATTAGATATACATATAAACAGTGGCATAAACAGTGGCAGTTGGAGGATCAATGCAAAAGTAAAATACAATACATAAGAAATAACTAATAAGAAAGGGGCAAAGGCAGCAATGGAGCTAAGGAGCGCCTATAAAACAAAAGACAACAGTTAGCCCCCACCAGGCATTATAATTATACATCAAAATACTTTCCAATCCAAAATACAGAACATTAAGTACCTCAACAGTCAATGTCTGTCTATAGGGCAGGGGCACGGCAGCATACACAGTGGAACCATAGCAGGGCTATAATGGCTGGAGCATACAGGGGCCTATAAGTACAGAATTATGTTATAACCACCATACTATATGAGGGCACAATCCATACAAAGGCAACTTTACACTACATACCTCAGGTTAAGTGAGGTTTGGGCCCTACCACTTGGCCTAGAAACCACCTCTTGGCCTTTGCTCTTATCCTCAACAGTGAGGCAGAGAGGAGGGCGCCTGAGGAACATATACCATTAATAAATACAAAACAGTAAACAGTTTAAAAGCAAAACAACACTCCATTGCCTACCTTGCTCAGACAAGTAAGACGCGCGAACGCGGTAAGCGAACGCAAAAAAAGAAAAAAAAGAATGAAAAAAAATATTTAAAAAAAAGTAACCAATAAATTATTTTTTTTTTTTTTTTTTTTCAATCTGCGTTAAAAGGAGCATCTTAGAAAAATACAAATTCACAAAAAAAAAACTCGGAATGTTTTTGAACAATTCAACAAAGTGTTTGAAGTGCCTGTTTCACCCACTTCCGGGGGGCGGAGCCAAAATCCGAGCCCGATGTATTTGTTCGTAGACCCCCACTTAGGGGGGGTAGAAAAAGTTTGGGAGCGATTCGGGCACTTTTCATTTAACATGGGGTTTCAATGGGGAGTTTTTAGGAGCCTTCTCCGGGGCGTGGCTTCCGGGGGAAGGGGCGGGCTTAAACGCAACCTTGACAGGTGTGTTCAGTTTTCAAAGACCTTTCATTTGATGTATGGTACGTCTAAATTGGACATTTACTTATCTCAGAGGAGCTGCACACAGGCAGTGCACACAGAGACACAGACGGAGACACAACCCATGCAGTTACATAGTAAGCTCCACTTGGTCGGAAGCCGCGCCTCCTCCCGCGTTCGCAACAAGCCAGTGCCTACAGTCAGAGAGCCAAGCTAGAATAAATGCATGAGCACCAGGCAGGGGAGGGGTTAATCAGTGATTACCTACACATGTGTAATTGGGGCGTGGACCCAGAAGCCTGAATGGAGACAGGTCTCCCTGTTACACATAGAATAATATGCAGGTATAGAATAATACAGAATAGAATAGACAATTCATCAATGTGGATGGCCACATTGTTATCTTTATAGTTAACATTTTGTGCAAAGTCATTTATTCCTGAAATAGTGAACGAAGCGCCAGGATGAGCAAACTTACATTTATGAATTTAATCCTGACCCGTCCCTCTTTTTGCTCGTACAGTCCCCAGACCCCCCACCCCCCGCAGCAGTCCCGCACGGCACTGCTGCATATAACAGCCACCGTATATTACAGAGTATGTCTGACTCTGAATTACATCATTCATGCAGGGTGGCCATACGTCCTCTTTTACCCGGACATATATTCTTTTGGGGGGCTGTCTGGGGGGGTTTATAAAATCCTTCAAATGTCCGGGGTTTTGAGAGTTTGGGTGATATCCTCCCCACTTCTGGGACGAAGAAAAAAGAAAAAAACTCAGACGATTTTGTGATTTTGCTTGATATTGTTTGATAGCGAAATAAATCATGACTGATAGACATGAAAGAAGACCCTTCACAGCAAATACAGAATTTTAAAATTTAAGAATCGGTTCAGAATTGAATGAGTACGGCTATAGTTAAATAGCGTAAAGTGTCCTCTTTTGGGGAATTCAGAATATAGTCACCCTATATTCAGTCTATATATAAATACAATACATTATTTTAAACATAATCTTTGTCACAGTAATTTATAGTAGTCCATGCACTGCATTGAGGCATGCACGGAGAGAAATGAACTATCAGCTTTTGAGACAGTATAAGTGTGCACAATATATTACAATGTATATAATTGTATTATACTTTATATCATACAAAGCAATAAAGCCAGTGGCTCTCGGCCACTCGCTCACTCCCACTCGGTCACTCCGACTCCAAACCGGATGTGCTCAGGGTCCAATTATTCAGTTGCTTCTTGGAGGAGGCGAGTGGAGTCGAGTGGAGGAGCCGAGGAGGCTCTCTACTTCCGCATTTAGCGAGTGTACATAATAAGCCAGATTCCATTCCCCAAAGCTCGGTCACTCGCTCACTCTCCTCGCTTCCTCCACTCGCGCGTAATCCCCGCCCCTGCGAGGAGCCGTGGATTATTTGCGAGGACAGAGTGGCCGACCAGCTGACCTCAAAGGATCGGACTGCACTTAGCGCGTCATTTCAAAGCGACGGCAAATTCCGCGATCACTTATGACGTCTCACACAGCTGGATCACTGGAACACAGCCAACACAGCCAACCGAGCCGATCATATAGCTTGTCATGTCATTGCCATGAAAATAATATATATGCATAGAGTAATATGCAGGTATAGAATAATACAGAATATAAGAATAGACAATTCATCAATGTGGATGGCCACATTGTTATCTTTATAGAGCACCGAAGTCCTGACGTGACTCGTTCATCCCCAGGTTTGCGGAAGTAATTTCTCTATGGAGAATAACATTGGGTCATCTTAGAATCGTCTCATATAAGAATTGTGGTCCAAAAATAAACACCGCGTGTCGGCGTTATTGTCAGGGATGGGGTTCTGTATCGTTTATGATAGTCAGTCACTTATATTTGATACAGTCTGTTTCTGGCGAAAATGTAACTAATTCGGCGGAAGTAACATTAGCGTTTTCTCACCGTCAGTTGATGCTTCATATCCATAAGAGTCAACACGCCGGGGTAATTTGTTTATTTTTGGAACACAGTTCTTATTTGACGCGATATTAAATACGTCTATGGGATTCAGAACGGGGGTGGAAAACTGCGAACCAGGTAGACAAACAAAGGATGTGTAAATGACGTCAGACTTCGGCGGTCTATAGTTAACATTTTGTGCAAAGCCATTTATTCCTGAAATAGTGAACGAAGCGCCAGGATGAGCAAACTTACATTTATGAATTAAATCCTGACCCGTCCCTCTTTTTGCTCGTACAGTCCCCAGACCCCCCACCCCCGCAGCAGTCCCGCACGGCACTGCTGCTTATAACAGCCACCGTATATTACAGAGTATGTCTGACTCTGAATTACATCATTCATGCAGGGTGGCCATACGTCCTCTTTTACCCAGACATATCCTCTTTTGGGGGGCTGTCTGGGGGGTTTTATAAAATCCTTCAAATGTCCGGGGTTTTGAGAGTTTGGGTGATATCCCCCCCACTTCTGGGACGAAGAAAAAAGAAAAAAACTCAGACGATTTTGTGATTTTGCTTGACATTGTTTGATAGCGAAATAAATCATGACTGATAGACATGAAAGAAGACCCTTCACAGCTAATAGAGAATTAACATTTTTAAGAATCGGTTCAGAATTGAATGAGTACGGCTATAGTGCGGCTATAGTTAAAGCGTAAAGTGTCCTCTCCTATATTCAGTCTATAAATACAATACATTATTTTAAACATAATCTTTGTCACAGTAATTTATAGTAGTCCATGCACTAAATTGAGACATGCAAGGAGAGAAATGAACTATCAGCTTTTGAGACAGAATAAGTGTGCACAATATATTACAATGTATATAATTGTATTATACTTTATATCGTATTGTTGCGTCTTTTCAGTCAATTTACACTGTGTGTGTGTGTGTGTGTGTGTGTGTGTGTGTGTGTGTGTGTGTGTGTGTGTGTGTGTGAGATGCGCAACTAGTGATCGGCGGGGGCGAAGGGGGGGCAGACGGTGTTTTCGGGGCATGGTTTCGGGTTTCAAGCATTGTTTGTGTGGCCACATGTGGAGGAGGACCATGTATACGTCACGGGAGAAGGGAAAAAACAAAAAAAACGTGTACACGTGATGCGGAAGTCTGCCGCGGAGGAGATGTGGAGAGTGGTCGAGCCTACACTTGATGTACACTCGCTAAATGCGGAAGTAGAGAGCCTCCTCGGCTCCTCCACTCGACTCCACTCGCCTCCTCCAAGAAGCAACTGAATAATTGGACCCTGAGCACATCCGGTTTGGAGTCGAAGTGACCGAGTGGGAGTGAGCGAGTGGCCGAGATTTTCGGGAATGGAGCTCGACCACTCCACAGCTCCTCCGCGGCAGACTTCCGCATCACGTGTACACGTTTTTTTTCTTTTCTCCCTTCTCCCGTGACGTATACATGGTCCTCCTCCACATGTGGCCACCAAGCCCCCAGAGTTACTGAGAAACATTGAAGCTGCCACCCCAGTGGCCAAAGCTGGAACTGCAGGTGGGGAGAAATACATGCACGCGCAAAACATACTGAGAGATATTTATATTTATACATATAAATATGTAAACATATTATACATACATACATATGCATTTACATATAAATATGCATCTCGAGTGTATTTAATAAATATCTCGCGTTCAATCCTTGACACACGGGCTGCCGTAGAACGCAAAAAGGACACTAGTGCGCATGCTCATAACTCTATGGGGATACAAAATCGAACCAATAATTCTACTTCCGGCAGGTTTCCGGGTGCTTCAAAACGCCACTGAGCCATAGAGGTATAATATAACTAGAGGGCGGATTGCCCCGCCCCCAGCTATCATTTCAATGAATGTGCTCAGTGGCGTTTTGAAGCACCCGGAAACCTGCCGGAAGTAGAATTATTGGTTTCAATGTTTCTCAGTATCTGGGGGCTTGCACTGAGCACATTCATTGAAATGATAGCTGGGGGCGGGGCAATCCGCCCTCTAGTTATATTATACCTCTATGGTGGCCACACAAACAATGCTTGAAACCCGAAACCATGCCAAAAACACCGGCTGCCCCCCCCCCTTCGCCCCCGCCGATCACTCGTTGCGCATCTCTCACACACACACACACACACACACACACACACACACACACACACACACACACACACACACACACACACACACACACACACACACACACACACACACAGTGTAAATTAACAGAAAAGACGCAACTAGCCACTGGCTTTATTGCGTTGTATGATATAAAGCATAATACAATTATATACATTGTAATATATTGTGCACACTTATTCTGTCTAAAGCTGATAGTTCATTTCTCTCCTTGCATCATGCCTCAATGCAGTGCATGGACTACAATAAATTACAGTGACAAAGATTATGTTTAAAATAATGTATTGTATTTATATATAGACTGAATATAGGAGAGGACACTTTATGCTTTAACTATAGCCGTATACTCATTCAATTCTGAACCGATTCTTAAAATTAAATATTCTCTATTAGCTGCGAAGGGTCTTCTTTCATGTCTATCAGTCATGTTCGTCCCAGAAGTGGGGGGGATATCACCCAAACTCTCAAAACTCCGGACATTTGAAGGATTTTATAAAAAAGAAAAACAGACAGCCCCCCAAAAGAGGATATGTCCGGGTAAAAGAGGACGTATGGCCACCGCATGAATGATGTAATTCAGAGTCAGATATACTCTGTAATATACGGTGGCTGTTATAAGCAGCAGTGCCGTGCGGGACTGCTGCGGGGGGTGGGGGGTCTGGGGACTGTACGAGCAAAAAGAGGGACGGGTCAGGATTTAATTCATAAATGTAAGTTTGCTCATCCTGGCGCTTCGTTCACTATTTCAGGAATAAATGGCTTAGGCTTTGCACAAAATGTTAACTATAAAGATAACAATGTGGCCATCCACATTGATGAATTGTCTATATTCTGTATTATTCTATACCTGCATATTATTCTATGCATGTATATTTTCATCCACGGCTCTGGTCCAGCTGTTTGAGACGTCATAAGTGATCGCGGAATTTGCCGTCACTTTGAAATGACGCTAAGTGCAGTCCGATCCTTTGACGGCAACCGCTCGACCACTCCGTCCTGGCAAATAATCCTCGGCTCCTCGCAGGGGCGGGGCTTAGGTGCGAGTGGAGGAAGCGAGGAGAGTGAGCGAGTGACCGAACTTTGGGGAATGGAATTTGGCTATAGATATATATAAAGGCTAGATGACTCACCCGCGCTGCTGGCCAATGGAGTACGACGTTGCCACATGGCGGCCATCTTGCGACGGTCATTCATAACATTATGTCTATGGTGCATGTACTTTGAAATAACCATAGCGTGCTCAATTTTCATCCGATTTTCAAACGGTTTGGTGTGTTGTAAACACCAAAGATGTAGTTATGATACTTCATACTTAATTTTATATATAAAAAAAAAAACATGATTATAATTATAAGTATGCAGTATCATAACTACATATTTGGTGTTTACAACACACCAAACCGTTTGAAAATCGGATGAAAATTGAGCACCCTATGGTTATTTCAAAGTATATGCACCATAGACATAATGTTATGAATGACCGTCCCAAGATGGCCGCGGTTGAGCTACGCTCGCGACGCCCCCTTGAGCCATCTAGCCTTATATCTATGGTGGTCGAGCCTACACTTGATGTACACTCGCTAAATGCGGAAGTAGAGAGCCTCCTCGGCTCCTCCACTCGACTCCACTCGCCTCCTCCAAGAAGCAACTGAATAATTGGACCCTGAGCACATCCGGTTTGGAGTCGGAGTGACCGAGTGGGAGTGAGCGAGTGGCCGAGATTTTCGGGTATGGAATTTGGCTTTAGTCTTTAACTCTCACTCCTTTGCTTCAAATACATCATTACATGTGTATATGAATCACTATCGGTCTTCTGTATATTTAATTTCAGCGAACATGAGCAAAGATTCACAAATGAGGGCTGCAATAAACCAGAAGTTGATAGAAATGGGAGAACGGGAGCGGTAAGTAAATCCGGTCCGGGTACTAAAGTCTTGTATGTCTCGATGTATAATTATAGTGAGATCAGTGTTGCCATATTTTGTGAGAGAAATAAGCAACCAGGGCAAGGAAAACAAGCCCAAAAGAAGTAACTTAGACCACATGAGCACTTTAAACCTATATGCATCGGCTATTTGAAAATAGACGATCTACAAGCTCACACGCTTGTATCTTCAAAAACTCTAATAAATAAAAAAAAAATGGATTTTTTTAGTTGTTGAAACATTCTAACAACACAAATGCTCCCTGGGCACAAACATTTTCATGGAAATATTTGAGAACCACTGGTTAAAATGATAATTAAAACATTTGGAAGCCAGCCTAAATAATCAAGTACACTTGGAAACAAGCCCCAAAAAACCCCGCAACTACCAATCTTTACCAGCAACTTTGCAGAAAAAGAAGCCCAAAGTAGCTTTTAATAAGCTGACATGGCAACACTAGCCTGCTGCAACCCTCCTGATTTTGTGTATAAAGGGGCGTGTGTATAGAGCCGGCGAGAGACGGCGCCTGATCCCATTGGTTCACCGATCTGTCCGTCAACCCCCGCCCCGTTAACACAACATTACGAGCGACGCCCACTGCACTCTGGTTGGTTGGGAAATGAAACACTTCCTCATACCCAGTACAGGCTATAGTTGGGCCAGGCTTTTATTTTTTAGCAAAACTAAGCAATAAAAGCCTGGAGATCGAGGCTATGGCAACACTGATTTCATACAATAAATTGTTTCCCCCCCAGGTTGAAAGAATTGCTCAGGGCAAAGCTGGTGGAATGTGGGTGGAAGGATCAGCTGAAGGCACACTGCAAAGGTTTGTTGCACGGCACACACTCAAACATTTGGTGCATGTTGATGAAAGAGACGGGTTTGCCCCCTGAACTGGTTTCAACTGAAACTGGTTGTCTCACTATTGTGTATCTATCTGATGGTTCTCTTAATTTTTGTGTCCAGATGTGATTAGAGAAAAGGGCCTGGAACATGTCACAGTAGAGGACCTGGTCACAGAAGTGACACCAAAAGGCAGAGGTATGGTACAATACAAGATAGTGGTCGGGGAAAAAACTACAAATCTGGTCTTCACCACCAAAACATTTTAAGATTAATGTATGCTACTCTGTACAAATTTACTTGCATAGCAATGTGTGGATACCTCTCAGATCTTCATCATGTTTAAAAGTGACTTTTTAACCCGACAAAGATCAGAGACGGATTGAAACATTGTTACGTGAACAAAAAAATATGTAGGAAGGATTCAACATCTACATCACACAACAGTGTTGCTAGCCGTCAAGAACCGATTTACAAGCTACCAGCGTGTTGCATTGCAATGCATTGTATGATGTATTTTTTTATTTTTGTTTGTGAGATTATACATACTGCTACACCAGGGTGTGGCACCAGTGTTAATCAGTTTGGTTTCTTTCTGCCCCCTACATTTCTTGCAGCACTTGTTCCTGACAGCGTGAAGAAAGAACTCCTACAGAGAATCAGAGCGTTTCTAGCTCAACATGCGACTTTGTGAATGAAACATTCCACTTCAAGCTTACATTTTTTACTCACTGTAGGTCAACAATTAAAGTTCAAGTACAGTTTTTTGTTCTTATTGTGGGAAGCACCGAGTGTTATGTTTATATTTTATCATGTGTTTTGATATTGAGTTCATTTATTGTTATGCAACAGTTTTGGAAATAAATGAAGCTGTGGCTATTTTGGTCATTGCAATTCCTGTCCTGTTTTTCTAATTAGTGATGTTGAACCTGAGTAGAATTTTGGGTTGCGTCGCTGCCTATAAAAGACAAATAGAACTGACACATTCACTGAAGGGTAGGTGCTAGCCTGGTAAACCCTCCCTCCGGAAATCTCATTTCTATTTGATTCCTGGAGTGAGTCTGGCCTGATCCGCCTTTCTGCAATATTGGCTGTGTACGCCAAACGGACGAGCCTATCAGCGTCGTCGCTCATTGTTCTGTGATTGACAGCTTACGTTGGCCAATCAGGTGGCGAGTTCGAGTGAGCCCAAAACACGAACGGCAGCCATCTTTTTCTTGTCCGCTATATTCTCCGCTATTTTTTTACTTCAAAAAGCTCTCTAACTTCTATTTTGAGGCACGGAATTTACTTATAAGATATCGTTTGGATAGAATTTAGTTGTTTAACTTCATATATGTGGTCAATTAATCATGACAAAGCCTATTTAAAAATAAAAATTTAGAGAACCGGTAGGGGCGGGCAGTGACACCCATGTATCCGAATAAGGCAACCCATTTTGGGCATGGCTGTCTCAAAAGTCCTGTTGCGTCACATTAGATTGGTGAACTGCTGATTGGCTGAAGGGGAAAAATTATCATTGGCTGAAGGGGTTGTCAGTCAACGGTATTACTCCCGCCCAACTCCAGCACAGCCAATATTGCAGAAAGGCGGATCAGGCCAGACTCACTCCTGAAATCAAATGGAAATGAGATTTCCGGAGGGAGGGTTTACCAGGCTAGGTAGGTGCAGGACCAACAAAAACACAGGTCAATCACAATTAAGACGTCAAAAAGCTTTATTGACATATCGACTAAAATGTCTTATTCACAATGTGTAGCTATCTAGCCATGATATACTATAAGTCCAGGTGCTGGACAAAATAATTTGTGACAACTTTTTCATTTTTGATCCAATGGGATCTTCATCAGGATTCGGGGAAATGGGCGTGCCGTGTACACATAAAAAGAGTCAACTTGAATCTGGTTGGTTGTAACTACAAAGGCAAACGAAACTCACCTGGGCTCATACCAATCAATAATTGGTGATTACATACTCAATTGTATGTGTCGAGAGGTGTGTCAAACACACTAATGTACATGATCACATGCACAAAAATATAAACAGGAAGGTACAGGGTCACAAGACCAGTCCAATTAAAACTAGAAAAAGTTTATTATACTCTGAATCCATAAAATGGGGGGGGGGGAAACATGTCCTAATACTGATGACAAATGCAGAGAGAGGAAGGAGACAAATATACACATTAGGAGACTTGAAGGTTCTATGGAGGAAAAAAGTCTATGACAGCATGTGATCATGTCCATTAATGTGTCTGATATGTTTGTGTTTGGCATTAGTGTGTTTCATGGCCATGATGTAATATTCATCATCACTTGCTGAGGGGGAAAATTAGAAGAAAGGTAAAAACATTTGTGGGTGAAGAATGACTGACTTCCTTGTTCTTTCAAACAAAACAAAAAAAGTGAACTTCAGATACAGGAAGCATCTGTCGGTCATTCTTGAGATTGGTTTGAGTAACACTTAATAAAAAGTTAAAAGGATAACAGACATTCACTAATTCATAGTGCAGCTGCTCTTATATGGACATTGCATAACAAGGTGTGGCAGTTTCTTTGGGTATAATGTTCTCACAGCATCCCTGATAATTGTGTAATTTGTTGTAATTTCAAGCAAACGTATAGCTTACTTTTTACATAGTATTTCTCTCATAGTTCAAACCCTGTACCTTTCTCTTCCTTGCTACAATGTCAAATCACTCTATGTTAGTGAATTGCATAAATATAGTGCCAAGACAAGTGCTACAAAAGATGATAACTAGGATAGCAGGTATACATCCATCTGTCTGAATAAAATACTATCTAATCTACAGTATATAATTGCCAAATACCTCATTGTAGTTCAAAATAGGGTCAAAACAACAGCAGCAGGTGACCCAAAGTGCTTTCCAATTTTTGAGGATGACAAAACAATAGGCCACGAAAGCAAGATATATGTAAAACATCAATTACAGTATAATTAGGTAGGCTAGATACAGTGTTTACTGTTTGGCCTCTCTTAGACCCTCCTCCACCTTTCTGCACTGTCCAATAAAGCAACAACAAATAAATCCATGAAAAGAAAAGACATGAGCTGATCGTTTCTCCTCCCAGTTCCAGGTGACAGTCACAGACGTCACACGGTCACAGGCTCACAGTTATAAATGCCAGTGTAGCCTATTCTTTGAGTGGTTGCTCTCTGGTTTACAGGTAGATATAGTGATACACTCAATGAAATGGCTAAAATGATACTTTGTTAGGTCTACTTAACTTTTTACTTCAATTATATGCACGGATTGTGTGTTATCCTGTTATTCCTTTAGACATTTATAAAATGTTTTATTGTGCACGGAACCATTTCGCGTTATTCCTTAAAATGTCAATGTGTTTAATATAGGCTAAAAAAAAAAAAAATTCTTTTTTTCTTAACTTTGAAGAGACCGGACTATCAACAGAGAAAGAGCGAACCTCCAGCTGCACCACCTGTCACAAGCTCACTTTGTTTTAGTGTCAGAAGTGAGTTGACGTTCAGCCGGGGACATCCAGGGGACATCCAGGGACATCTATTTCCGAGGATGGAGCGCGCCGCGCACTGGCATCTGCACTTGCCAGTCGCTGTCTTCTTCGTACTTTGGTGCTGCTGTAGTAAGTAGGCTTCATCTAAACAACAACGAAGCAATTCAAACTGTGCATATGCCTATAAAAGCTCTTTTATAGTAGGCTATTCTATTTTTAGCCTATAGGCTCTAGACCAGTGTTACTTTTACAGCTGTTAAAAGAAAGAAAACTACTCTTTCAGATGCTCAAAAACTCATCAGAGTGTCGCCAAGGCATGGGAGCTCAAACGGAGCGACACGACTTACAATCACAGGAGAAGGTAAGAAACAAACCAACAAACATGTATGCCAACTGCGCATCCACTGCAAGAAGAATCAGGCTAGATTCGTCAGCTTCATTCATTATGAGCTTGTAGATCGGCTATTTTCAAATAGCCAAACATAAAGTGCATGCATGTTTTGTAATAGTAATATAATCTACGAAAACTACTAAGTTTTCAAATAATTGTAGTGGAGTAAAAGTACAATATTTGCCTCTGAGTCTGAGAAGTGTAGTGGAGTAGAAGTAAAGTGAAAATTGGAAATGCTCCGGTAAAGTAAAAAATCCTCAAAATTGTACTTAAGTGGGCTACAGTAGCCTACTTGAGTACATGTACTTAGTTACTTTCCAACACTGCCTGTCTGTCAGGATGCAATTTGAGTGCAGGACGCTGTGAAAGGCTATTTTGTCATTTTCAAGGATCTTAACTAAGATTCTAAAGCTTAATTCATCGCGTGAGGATGACGTTTGCAAAAAAATAACTAATCTACAGCTCTGCATGGTAGATCCGTTGTCTATTTTTGCAAGCGATACCTTCACATGAGTTTCATAAACTATCTACAATGCGTTAAAGTAGCTTGTACGCGTGCGTCCTCTCCTCTCTGCAGGCTTTGCTCAAGAAAACCAGTTCCAGTTGAGTCCTAAAGATGACAATTTCGGCAACCGTGTGACTCTGGTGTCAACCACCCTCTCAGTCCCCTGTGATGTGGAGAGAGACTCAACACATGGCAGTCAAATCATGTGTTATACCAGGTACCGTAGCCTACTTACACCTGTATACTAAAGCTGATGTAGCCTGTTCATTAGCCTATCTGTGAAGAGTGGAGTAGGCTATTAGAGCCAACCTGGCTGCAAAAAAAAATTATAATATATTTTAAAGGTAGGGTAAGTGATTTTTTTTCTTAAAATAATTGTTAAATAGCTCCATATTCGGATATAGGTATAGAATATTTGTTCAGTAACAGGAGTCTCTCCAGCTCTTTAGAAAGGAAAAAAAAATGCATTTTCAGGTCAGGATACCTATCTTATCCAATCAGGAGCGAGAACTTGCACAGGATACAGATTAAACAATTAAATTGGAAGTGATGAAACAAATAAATGTGCAGTTTTTTTTTTACAATGGAAGTCTGGAACACTATAAAATTGGAGCTGATAAATGGGTACTCTTTCCTGATTGGCTGATGATTGGCAACCCACCTGAAAATGTATTTTCTGAACAAACACTATGGCAATTAATACTATCAGAAAATAGTGCTTTAACTTTTTAACAAAAAACGTTTTGTTTTAACCAAAAAATATCACTTACCCTACCTTTAAGTATTGTTCAAATGTGAAGAAGAACACTTCATTGCACAGCAGTAGCACAACAAAGTTCAATGTGTGACTGCAGCTGAGTGATGTTTAGCTACAAGCTAAAACAGGCCTAGGCCTCATATAATAGTAATAATCACAATAATAACATAATAGAAGAGAAAACTGTAATGATGGATAAAAACGAATGTACTTCATGGTACGGCCGGAAAAGTATAAATTAGGCTTAACTCTATGAGCAACTAAATGCATATAAAAATGTTTACTCTTTTTTTCCTGTGACAGATCCATGCCAATCGATACATATTGGGCCCATGTTAGTGTGGATGGTGTTCCCATTCCTGACAGCCAGATATGCGGGGGCTCACCCAACCCATACGGCTGGTGCACTTTCTTTGTAAGACTTATTTTTTACATCAAATAAATGTGAAACATTAGGCCTATACATTATGTCTTATTAAAATGTTTTAAGTGCAATGGTATTTATATTTGATACATTTGTTAGGTGAATCATACTGTGGTTTTGAGTGATTGATTGATGTACTTTATTTAGTAAGACATGAGAACAATGGTGTGTTCTATGTAGAGTGTTTTTAGGATGTGGTTTGTTTGATGGTGTGTTTTTACCATTCCTAATGGTGCTTCTTGATGTTAATATAGACCCGCTGGTGGCGCACTCCCACTATCGACAGTCTAAGTCCAGTCTCTGGGCCCCCAGGTACAGTATAGTTCTTCATGTTGTAATACACATACATGTCTCTGACCACATTCTACACAGTAAAAATCCTGAGTGTTAATTTAACTCAGAGAGTGTACAAATGTAACCAAATGGACCTTTAAGTGTCCATTTGTACACTCTTTACAAATGAATACATTAACATATAGGATTGTACTGTGTTCTACTGTACTGTACTGTACTGTACTGTACTGTACTGTACTGTACTGTACTGTACTGTACTGTACTGTACTGTACTGTACTGTACTGTACTTACTACTAACTTAATTCTGAATCCCATTGCCAACACACATGCAGGTACCGTGGTAACATTACGGGGTAGGATATTCACTGATGTGTATGGAAGCAATACTGCCAAGAGCACAAATGGTCTCAACGTCAGATTTCTGAGGTAAGAATCATTATAAATGATGACGGCGATAGATAAATACAATCATTTGATCTCCTGTTTGCTCACATATAAGTTCATTTATATCAATTCAGTACCATCTTGCCTTGTTGATTTCAGAGCATACATGGGAGGAATGCCTTGTGATCTCCTGAAGCCGAACTCTGATGAACTGTAAGTCCGATTTTGTTGGGTGACTTATGCTATAATATAGTTAAAATGGTGTGGCAAACATGTTTTCTGCTGTAGATGGACATATATGTAATGACCTACAGAATGGCAGGTTAAGTGTAGTAATATTTTGTTATACTGTAACTGTATGTTGAGTAATATACAGTATGATGCATGACATGTATTTTGTTACTAATTATTAATTATTGTTATTTACATGAATAAATACACATTGAAATGTTCCCAAAGCTATGGTGTGACTTTGGACCATGAAGGTTCTCACTGGGGATACATGAGCTGCAGAATGACTGGGTCATATGTTGGTAAGACAATTTGGTTGATGATTTATACAGTATACAACTAATAATGATGGAATACAGTATTTATTTATGCTTGAAATTGTTATTAAAACACATATTTTTCATCATAGGGCACCATAACTTGAGTTACATTCTGGATGCTGATTATGGAAGGTAAAAACCAATCACTAAGGCTGCCTGCAACTATCGATTATTTTGTTAGTAATTATTCTATTGATTATTTTTTGATGAATAATGAATAATCAGGAAGTGCTGTCGGAAGTTACGTGCAGAAATACCTAAAATAGCCGATCTACAAGCTCACAATGCCACGCGTTGTGAACTTGTAGATCAGCTATTTTATAATTGATTAGTTAAATGAATTGTTGCACATCTCCCAATCTATACATTAGTTAATCTTTCTTATAAAGAGAAGTATGTTTATCCTTCTTAATTTTTTTTTAATTTTTATATATCAGGAGCTTAACAGACAAGGACGTATACAGGGTCTCAGCTGCAAACAAGCTCTCCATGTTTCAGACCTATGCAGGTAAAAAAGCAAAATACTGATGAGTAGTCAAACTGTATAATACATACTGTATTAAACAAACTTAAACCCTTATTCTGCATCATTCATGCTTAGCGTTTGTCGTGTATGTTTATTTTTTCAGAGGTGACAGGAGTCTCTCCATCAAACGGCGGTGTGCTAGGTGGGACCCTGCTTTCCATCCATGGACGTTTCTTTGATGAAACAGATCGTCCAGCACAAGTCCTCGTAGGAGGTAATTATCAGTGTTAATTGTCCTACAATTGGCAAGGCATAGCAGGAGACAGAGTAGGGAAGAAAGGCAAAGGAAAGTACCAGCAGTAGGTAAGTCCAGCTCAGGTTATACCTGTATGTGGGCCTGGAGGCAAAGGTTTTACCATATTACCAGACACAGCCAGGGAGGGAATGTACCACCACCAGCTACTAGTAGGTTATGCCTGTGGCTGACAAGTGTTGTTTTGTTTTGTTCTATTCTGATCTAATCTGTAACTGACTGGTAAATCCTTGAAACCAGTTTGTAGAATTTTTCATACTCCGTTCCTGTTCTTCATGAATAGTGATATTTATGTTGCGTTGTAAAACTATGCAAAAGGCTATGGATTGTTACTAGTGATTCAAGATTCAATATTCTTTATTGTTAGATCACATTATGCGTATGAGAGAGTTAAATTCTTGGCTCCTCGACATTGCAGCAACAAGGAAAATAGCAATATAATTGGCCAGGGTGTCTTTGGAAAGGGACAAACAAACTTCCTGTCTTAGCTGATCTAATTGAGCTGGGAGGGGTGTACTGTAGGTGTGGATCAATGTCCTGAAGGTACAGTATGGGGGTGCTATGTGTGTTTGTATATGCACAGCTCAATCTGTTTGTTTGTTTGTGTGTTTGTGTTTGTGTGTGTGTGTGTGTGTGTGTGTGTGTGTGTGTGTGTGTGTGTGTGTGTGTGTGTGTGTGTGTGTGTGTGTGTGTGTGTGTGTGTGTGTGTGTGTGTGTGTGTGCGTGCGTGCGTGCGTGCGTGCGTGCGTGCGTGCGTGCGCACATGCGTGTACATGTGCGTGTGTAAAAGGCAGACAGACAACAGCCCATTATTGTCCATTGTTTATAAGCCTGCATGGTTGACTGGTGAGAAAAACTGTCCTGGAACCTGCTGGTCCAGGCCTTGAGGCTGATGTATTGCTTGCGAAAAGGTAGCAACTGAAACAGTCCATGGTTGGAGTGACTGGGGGGTCTTTAATAATCCTGTGGGCTTTACTGACACCTAATCCATTGTATATATCCTGGATCCTGGATGGAGGGAAGCTCACATCCACTGATGCTCTCGGCTGTCCACACACAACCCTCTATAATGCTTTCTGTTCAAGGCAGTGCCGTTCCCAATGTCTGGCAGTGATGCATCCAGTCAAGGATGCTCTCAGTGGTGGCTCTCTAGAAGGCTATAGTCCCCATCCCTGAGGTGAAAGAGGCGTTGCTGTGCCTTTTTCACCGCATGAGATGACATGAATACTTCTGTTTTTTATTCCTATGCTGGCTGTCATTGTTTCAGTGATATGTTTGACAAATGACACAGGTGTTTATCATGGATAGACACATCAGTCACATGTGTCATGACGGACTGAACATTCCAGAATGTGTGATGAGGGCCCATAATCATTTCATCAATAGAGAATGCATGCATAGTTCTAAAATCAACCTTAGAAGACACACGCAAAGGCCAACCTGGGATTACAAAGAAGAACGAATTTTCAGAAGCCATAGGAACATACTGTACTATTAGCAGACCATGACAAACTATCTGTTACACACAATAGTGTTTCACAAGCTTTTAACAGCACATTCACTAGTAAGAGAGACCACACCTCTACTTAAGTTTGACAATTTATTGAAACGTAATGAGTTTGGAAGGGGATGAGGAACCCAGGGTAGGGTGAGAGTTAACAGCACATTAAGGTTTGTTGTCTCTGGGTTAAATGACTTGTAACATTGGTGTCTAACTGTCTAGCTAGAGAGTTACATGATGCTGAAGATACATCACTGTACACTTTGTTCCACTCACTCCAAAATTATGTGTAATCATGTTCTCAGTATTGCCTCCAAATTTCATAGGAAATGGCCTGCCTGGCATACCTAATAACTTTGCATGGAAAAAGTCCTATTCTACTAGTCTGCCACCACAATGTGGAATGCCCGTTTTTCATTTTTCTCCTTTATACATATAGTTGTTTGTATTTGTTGATGTATTAATATGTGTTAATATTCTATGCTATGTATACATAGGACCACAATGGAAACGAGTCCCCAGGCTTTCCTTTTAGCCTTTTAGCTGTCTACATTTCTTAATAATAAAGTACAATCAATCAATCTATGCATTAACATTATAATGACTTTTCATTTCATGTCAGCAATCATTTTGTCAGAATATCGGGTACTGTATCATCTTTAATTGTATCAATTTGGGCCATTTAGGGATCAGAATTCCTTACATAAATTAGATTTTGTGGCCATTGTTGTCACATTTGTCCAGCTTGGTAGGCCTACACCTTTTAAAGGAGTTAATGAGCAACAATTCCTCCATTATTG
This sequence comes from Gymnoscopelus braueri, assembly GCF_963280865.1. Lineage (NCBI taxonomy): Eukaryota > Metazoa > Chordata > Actinopteri > Myctophiformes > Myctophidae > Gymnoscopelus > Gymnoscopelus braueri. Next base: position 21,154,081 of record NC_137613.1, on the reverse strand, counting down.
TGTAACCTTTATTTGTGTTGTTGAAATGTCACGAGATGCTTACAGTGGCTTTTCTCTGATTGTCTACAGGCAGGCCTTGCAAAATCCAGAGTGTGTCTGATGAGAAAATTACATGCATGACTCCGAGACAACCAAAGAGCATGACAACAGCCTATCCCGGTGAGAACACTCCCTGTCTCTTTCTTTCTCTGCTGTTGTCTTTTGATGCGATACATTCCATATGATCTGTCTCCATGCTTTGTTCAATGTTATCTTGTTCATCTAAAGATTGGTCACAACAAACAAATGTCACAACCATGACTTCAAGGGCAGAAGAATTTTAGGTGTTTGCCATTGTAAAGTGTCTCTCAACAGGTTGTGCAAACACACATACCCATCGCTTGTTATCACAGTTCATAAAGAGTAGGTGACTTTGATGTCATTACTATCAGGATGAGATAATGTACCATGTCTTTGTGATAAGAGTACTTAGTATTTTAAAGTATAGCATCATGCAAAATACTGCGTCACAAAGCTCTGTGGACAACAGCACAGTCTAGGTCCTACTGCATCAAAGTGTCCGTCATCATGATCAAGATTATTCAGCAGAGTGGTGTGGTTAACAATACATTATTCTACTGAGTATTAGATCATAAATTACATTACATTACATTAGTCATTTAGCAGACGCTTTTATCCAAAGCGACTTACAATAAGTGCATTCAACATAGAGGTAGGCAAGAAAACTATTAAAGTCTTAAGTGCATTCTCTTCTAAAACAAGCAACTAAGAGTATACCTAGCGCTAACGTTAAAGTGCAATATATCAGCTACCTACTTTCTTAAACAGACGAGAGAAATAGGAAAATAAATAAATAAATATACTAGTTTTGATGTGCAAGTTCTATTTATTTTTTCTTTTACAACCAAACAGTGTCAATGAAATATCGATCTGCTGTTGTTTACATGTAGAAATGTACTGTATGTAATATTAACCACATGAACCCTAGCTCCTTATTCTGGGCATGTCATAATAGACGAACATTTGTCATAAACAGGTGAACATTCTGCAAAAAAGGTGAACATTCAGCAAAAATAGCAGATCCTAAAGCGCAAAAAGAGTTTCAACACGATGCATTGTTAGCTTGTAGATTGGCTATGTTTGCTATTTGATATGCAACAATGTATATTAAGTGGTTAAATTAAAACAAGACAATCCATCTACGGTAAAAATGACTTTTGTTAGAACCATAGCAATGTCGCAGTCATTTGGTCACATCATGCCTTCTCCCATCCCTCTATACCAATCATGTACCTTTTACATTACTTACCATACAACTTATCTAAACATGCATACAGGTGGCAGGGGGTTGAAGATGGAGGTCTTTAATGAAACAAGACCAGGGTCACTGGATGACATACAGGCCTACAACGAGAACACAACTGGATATCACATGGAATGGATTGACTCCATGCCTCACATCTTCCCCACACCATTCAATTGGTTTACCACACGCGTGTCAGGCTTCTTTGTGCCTCCAACAACTGACAACTACACCCTTTATCTACACTGCGATGACCGCTGTGACCTCTACTTCAGCAACACCAGCCAGCCAGAGTTCAAGGTAATTAGGCATTGTCACGGCTGGAATCAAATCTTTGTTATTGGACATTAGCCATGTCAAAAAGTCATGTATTCTTACAAAATGTCAATCAATAGCCAAGAAATTAAAACCATTGCTGTTTTCTTTCTTTCTTTCTTTCAAAAGTGGTGGTTAACCTGTATCATTCACTACTAAAATAGCTTTTTTATATTTCATAGATATTGACTGAAATAACAGTTTTTTGGGGGCTTTAGGTTTTGTTAATAGATGTAAAACGTTTTCAACAAACGTTTTACATACAGTAGTGATCGAATGCACTTTCTTATTTTGGGATGATTTTGGTGCCACAGTAGTTTCAATACACAATATTTCAAAAATCTATTTCAGGTCAAGGTTGCTTACCAGACTGGATATGTGTCCACCTACACATCCCAGTCATCACAGAGGACTAAAACCATGTTTCTGGAGAAAGGAAAAGCGTGAGTAGAGGACTTTTACTCCACTTGTAACCTCACAAAACGGTATATGGCCAATACTTGACAAGGGCCTTATTTCAGAGTTAGCCTACAGTATTTTTAAACACTTGAAACATTATAAATGCAAAAAGTAGTAAGACTGTATTAGAGCTTGATGAGAATATTAAGATTTCTATAAAATACTTGCAAACTATTACTGTGTGTATTAAGTAAAAACCCTTTTTCCGTAGCTACTTCATGGAAATCCTGCAGCAACAGTATGGTGGAGGTGCCAAGGTTGACATGGCTTTCTTCCGAGGAACAAGCACCTTCACAGAGGATCAGACAAACGATGCTGTCAATGAACAGCAGTACATTGTGGCAGATTATGACGTCTACAACGAGAAACAGGTATGTAATCCTATATTGTATGTGTCCTATTAGCGTAGTCAGTATTCAGGGCTAAACAATGATTTTCACTGTAGAAGTCCCAGTGTTTCTCATCAAGTACCACTTCCTGAATCCCATGCACAATTATCAAAGATAGCCAGCAAGTGAATAAAACTGATTTATCTTTTATCTGTCTGTTCACCCATTCCTATTGTATTACCACTTTCAACCACAGGCGAACTTTCTCAAAAGTAATTTCATTTTTTTCAAAAGGCAAAAAGCGGCACGATATGGTGCATTGTGTGCATGAAGATCAGGTGTTTTCGCTAATTTTGTGCAACACCGCCATGCGACAGAGTATAAAAATATTCCCATTCAGCAGCACTACCTTAGTGAAACCAGCATACATTATATTAGAAGCTGTCTCTTTCCTGCCCATTATTCAACAACATAAGCCTTATTTATACTTAGTTGCATGCCAGTGTCGCATATAGAAAAAAAAACTCACAAGGCGTTGCATTGTGAAGCATTGTGAGCTTGTAGATCAGATATTGTCGATGCGCAACAAAGCGGGAAAGCAATCAATCAGGCAATACTCTTCTTCATTGCCCCCTAACCTTTTCGTCTGTTCTTCCACCGTTGTCCAGGTGGTCAGCTTCGAGTCCTGGCCTGCCTCTGCTGCTCCAGTCAGTGAGGTCCAGGAGGTCACCGTGAACAGCAACTGTGCCAGCCATCTCTGTGGAAGCACAGTCTTCAGCCTGGGCTACGGGGGCACAAAGACTGGTAAAGCCTTATGTCATACTCTGTGGGGTGGGGAAACCTCATGAATACCTCATAAATATGATCAATGATAACCTGAGCTACACAAGTCCATAAGGATGTCTCTTCAACAGTCTTGTGTTTGTCTCTGGGTTCAAGTCATAATCTGAGCCTAGAGGGGGTCTAATAACTAATGTTAGGGGCAGAGATAAGTTAGGGGTTTCTGTGTGTATATACAGTATGTGTGTTTGTTTGTTTGTGTGTGTGAGTGCATGGATGCATGGATGCGTGCGTGCGTGCGTGCGTGCGTGCGTGCGTGCGTGCGTGCGTGCGTGCGTGCGTGCGTGCGTGCGTGCGTGCGTGCGTGCGTGCGTGCGTGCGTGCGTGCGTGCGTGCGTGCGTGCGTGCGTGCGTGCGTGTGCGCGTTCAGGTGTGAAAGAGAGAGAGAGAGAGTGTGTGTGGGAGAGAGAGAGAGAGAGAGAGAGAGACTCTGATCCAACACCTTCAGACAACAACGTTTCATTATGTTGAAATATATGCCAGCCCACAGCCTGGATTAGGTGAATGACACCAACAAACAGCACTATGGCGCATTTAGTTATTTTGGAAAACATGTGTCTTTTGCCTATTTGTCTCATTATTGATATACTCTAAGTATTACTCATCATGCATTATTTATGATTATTGAACCATTGAATGATTATGAACCATTAAATAATGGTTATGTATTAGCTACTCCCACAGATGTGTGCTTTGAGACCCCTTCTTATGGGAGCCCCACTGGCTCCCACATAACACATAACTAGAAGCCTGGTTTGTCTTATACAGGACCCATCCCCGTCACAGCCACAGCAGACGTGGTGGCTGCAGCTTTGAATGACCTCTGGTCCATTAAGCCAGACACAGTAGAGGTCACTAAAGACATCACCAGCAACGGCACTCACTTCACTGTGATGTTCAACTCTCAGAGGGGTAGGTGACACTTCTCTATTCTTCAACTTCTCCAATTTAAACTTAAGGCCTATTTTCAAAAAGAATGTTATTATTGTTATTGTTATTGTTATTGTTATTGTTATTGTTTTTGTTATTGTTATTGTTATTGTTATTATTTATTTGTAGACAATCTACAAGCTCACTGCATTGTGAGCGTGTAGATTGGACATTTTCACCTATAACATTCCCAAAATAGGGATAGTGGTTAATATTGCTTTTTTACCAATTTGCTAAATAAATGCTTACCAATAGCTTTATTCACAAATGTGTTCATAAAGGCATCTACTCTCAATTTGTTCCAACCCAACTCCCATGGGAAACGTTGCGGTAGCCAATCAAAGTTGGGGTACCCGGAGGGCCTGGGCAAACAAATTAAAGAATTACAATTGATCAATAGGAACTTGTGGGATGTCTAATTATCGATTTTTGGGGGTGCTGAATCCATTCCATCCATTCGTTTTTAGTACAAAATTACTCCTGGCCATACAATCGGCCATGCCTACTTTTCAGGGGGCCTATCCATCAAATGGTGGTGGCCATAATTGTCACTTATCTTAGCGTCATGTCCAGGAAGTGTACTTTTACATCATGGCTGGGAGATGTACTTGTACATCAAGCTAACTCACACTACTGCCCTATGGGCCACATGGCTTGGCAAGGCATACTACTACTGTACTTGTGCGAGCTATGGAGATTTACATCCATATAGTTTGAGTGGATATCCTGCCTTGAAGCAGGGGCGCCGGAATGGAATATGACGTGGGGGGACACATCAGGGACACATGCACGAGCGCGAACATTTTCGGGTTATTTCGGGTGGGTTTGTCGATTTTTGGGGGGGATCATTCGGTTATTTCGGTTAATTCGGTTCGCCTCGCGCTCGCGGTGGTCACGAGGTGCGGGGGACTGGACTGATTTTATTATTTATTAAAAAAAAAAAATATATATATATATATATATATATATATTTTTTTTTTTGGCTGGACTGAATAGTGGGGGGACACAGTGTCCTATTAAACTGGCGCCGGCGCCACTGCCTTGAAGTGACTGAAAGCTTTGGGTTTCCCTTGAAAGAGTTGGAGGGCTTACTTGGCGAGATAGACATCTTTGATGCTGTTTGACAGGAACTGTTTTGCTGAAACATTCCCCAATGGTATGTCGTCTTCCACATGTTAAGTAGTTAACTTGGAGGCTTGCCACCCTGGAATCTCTTCCGAAGTTCCGTGTGGCCTCCTTCGGTAAAGATGGAATCTCTTCTGTGGAATATTTTCCGTGTGGCCTCCTTCAGTAAAGATGGAATCTCTTCCGTGTGGCCTCCTTCACTAAAGTTGGGAGATTGTAGTGGTCATACACTACATGGATCTCCCTATACTCTTTGGACTTGCTGTTCAGTGTGGCTGTGAAATGGTCAGCCTACTGGGCACATGATCCATGATGGCTTTCCAATTGCCTGTACCACTGCCATTCCATCCATAAGAGTTACCTTCTTTCTGCAAATTACGCAAACTAAACACAACACAAGAAAATGTGATATCTTTATTTACTTTATATTACTTTCTAAGAACCCCACGATTCAAATATACCACTCAACAAAGATAAATAAGTGACAATTACGGCCACCACAATATGAAATTGAAATTGAAATTTGAAAATCGGCCACACCTGAAAAGTAGGTGTGGACGATTTTATTTAGTAATTTTTACTAAAAACTAATGGTTTGAATGGATTCAGGACCCCCATAATTAGACATCCCATAAGTTCATATTGGCCAATTAAAAAATGTCCAGTTGTTTGCCCAGGCCCTCTGGTTTTGATTGGTTCCCATAAAGTTTCCCATCGGAGTTGGGCTGGAACAAATTGAGAGGTGATAGTAGATACCTGTATGAACACATTTGAAGAAAGCTATTAGTAAGTACCAGTATTTATTTTACCGATTGGTCAAAGGTTTTGCTAACTTTCCCTAACTAACATTCTGTGTGTAATGACTACAGGTGATTTTGAGCCTCTTCAGTATGAGGTTTTTGGGTCTGACACCAACATCACCGTCATGGAGGTGACAAAAGGCAAAGGCAACATGGCTACCTTCACTCTGCTCTGGGGTGGAGTACCTACAAAGCCCATCGCCTTCAATGCATCTCAGTCTGAGGTCTGTTCTCTTGAATAAAAGGTTTAATATTAATTTGCATGTGCATATGGAATTAGATGAAGCATAAACAAAAGGCACTAAACATCAAGTGATAAAGTGGTAATATGAGAGAGACTACATTCTAACTGATATATCACAGGTTTGATTTCTGCAAAAGTGTGTCTTGTCAAAAATCTCCTTGAATAAAGGTGATACTAGCCAGTGACTGTTTTTGTGGGAACAGGTGCAATCGGCTCTGGAGGACATGTTAAAGGCCGAGTGTCCCAGTGAAATTACCGCAGAGGAGAGCTCTAATGTCAAATACTCCAGAGACTTTGAAGACGACGAATCTCGGGATCAGGTGGGAACTAATAACATTACTACAGTATTAATCAATGACAAGGGGGACACCATAAAGCCACTGCTATGGGAAACCATGCAGGTGGACAAGGCGGTCTTTGGGGATGCAAACCCATTAACAAAATATATGGCTCACTGTATGTATTTGGCAGCTAGTTTATAATGGAATGTTTTTGTTGCTGTTATCTCACCAAGTGATCTCATGGGAAGTCAATGAGTTTAGACTTTGATTTCTCGCTATGTTCTGACGTCTTGTGCCCAACTACCCATTAGTACAACGGTGATAATCGAGGGGAACCTGTGAAGGATACGGAGGCTTTCTGTGGCCTTTGGTCACTGAAGAATCCTGCGGTCCTTTTCAAGGAAGATTATACCACAGAATCTGGTGGCAAATATGGAGCGATTTCATTGCAGCAGTATTCCATGGTAAGATATTTACTTGACTTATTTGGCCCTTTTCATTCTGCAGAGATGGCGAGTGTTAGATAGATTTTTAAATATATAATGGATAGGATAAAATAATCAGAAACATTCTTCAATTATTTTCTTTCCAGCTTTGTTTTGCATACAAAGGAGCATTGCGTGATGGAATTAGGATCAAGTTCACTTACCGCAACACCCAGGGCCAAACCGAAACAGAGATAACAACAATTCTACAACAATTAAACAAAGAGCACAAGTAAGTGACAACCATCATTCACAATGATTTCAATATGTCAACTTAACCCAAAGTGAATTGTATCTGTTGCTGCTCAGTACAACAAAGATATAAGCATGTACATTTTGTCAATCTCTCATATTGAAAAAGGGGAGAGTAAGCACTTCAATGCCCTCTAAGGGGCCATGCACCCAGAAAGCATTTTTTGAGCTGCCGCCTCTCAGTGCTTTTCTGACATGCATTTTTATGGTAAAGAGGTGCTGGAGCACTCCTATTCCTAGCACTGAGCATCGTGTTTCAGTGCTCTCAACGTTTTTTGGCAGAGTGCCCTGGGCGCCTCAAGTAGAAAATAGTTCAACTTTTGGAGAGGAGTGCTGCTCATCAATGTCGTTTTCCTTTGCATATGGGTTGGAGAGACACGCCAACAAGCACCACGAGGCGTCTTGGACAGTGCATGTGTAGCGCTCATTCTGATAGGAATGGATCCTGTGTACATAATTGCTTCCTACTGCATATGGGTCCAAAACCATCCTGTTTGACCTAGTATGTCTCACCCAGCAGGTCGGGAGATGTTCTTGACATGTACAACTTGTTGTCGAACAACTTGTTGTTTAATATATTGGGGCCTGTGTTCATGGCTAACACCGAATTCATATCACATTGTAGAACCAGTGATAATAAACCAACTATGTATTGGGCACTTAAATATGTTTCTTTGTTGACAGTTGGAGCTACAAGTGTGTTGACCTGCTGAGTCCACTGCAGACAGAATTCTTTGGAAGCAATCACCAGTTGTTGGAACTCTATCTGGAAAAAGATGACTCTGGTGCAGATTTCTTTGTGGATGCCATTCAGCTCGGAAAGAGCCGCACCACAAGGGATGAAAATGGTACAGTATACTCCTTTACTTTAGTTTTGGTTCGCTTTTCAAATTCAAATGTTATATTGTTGGAGAAGTACTGGATAAATATATGAACATGATTTAAACAAAAGAACGCATGTTTTGATACCTTTATTTGATTAATGTTGGTGTTGCAATGCCTATTTCATTATGTAACTGAATAACATGTTTTCTGCATTACATTCATGCATACCGATGATTGTTTGAATAGAATCAGACCAAATTAAGTTTATTTACTCAATAAAATGCATAGATTTGAAGGTACCTTACCTCTCAGCGTTAGCGATCTTGCACAATATACAGAGGATTTAATTGATTTCCTTCCTTGTGTTCTTTCTCATAGGTGTCATACGCAAGAGGAAGCCTCAGCCCTTTGGAAGCTCTGGTCGTTTCTTTGAGAGCATCACTGTGGAGAAGTCAGACACATCACAGGTCATCTATGAGATCACAGCCACACCCAAAGACTGTGCCTTTGGGTTTCCTCTGCTAGACATTGGCTTTCTACAGGTAACTGATCCATTGAATGGCCTTAATTCAGTGTATAATTGTTTAAATACACATCATAATTAGGATACATCATATTATATTATATTCAGAGATATTTAACTAGTAAATGTGCACACGTACACATCTATAGGGGGTAATAAGCAGAATTGACCAAATGTTGATGTGAATTTATATTGATATGTTTATTAATTATATAAAGTGCATTATTCAATAACAATATGCCTACCAATACCACTGGTATGTGTTGCTAAAAGGCATCTTTGAAGAAAGTGATATATTATTATTAACACCTAGGCATTTGAAAAAAAGCAGCTACTCAAAATAGTCAGGCCACTTGAAAACAAACTCAACTGTGATGAATGGAGCGATCATACAGTATAATAATACTATAAAATTAAATGTGTAGCCTATGCCAGCTGTTATTAGCTATAGCTGTAAACTTATCACATCATCTGATATTCATGGCACATATCAGAAGCGGTCTGGATCCTCATTCAAAACATGAATCGGCTCTTGTCCATCACATTCATTTCGAGCCAATCCGTTTACAGTTGAGTAGGAGGAGGAACGTGGGGCAGCAGCATTGTACACACAGAGAATTGATTTGGTTGTTGCGTAATGAGGAGGCAGTCATACAGTAGTTAGCCTATAACTTAATGGAGGCGGCACATCAGCGCGGTGTGGGTGCTTGGCAGAGAATTATATTATTTTTTTAAGGGATCACTGCCAACCCTTGCCACCGTGACCCACGCTGTCGTCACATTTGACCGTGTCTCAAGGCACACCAGTGAGCCGTGTGGGAACCACGAACCCTAACCCTCTAAAGTGTATTTCTACACAGAATCTTCCTGAAAAATTACAATTATATTTGCTATAACCAAGGGTCATATTCAGAAGGCAACCCGTGTAGTAACTTCCAGCACAGGCAGTTACCAATATGATCCACCCCTGTGCCTGCATGACGTGTGCAGTAGTGAGGTGATTTGCCTAACAGATTGCAGTGGTAGCATCATCCCCCTCAGGGGATCTTTTCTGCTTGTTAGCGTATACAGCATGTCCTTACTGTCTATGATTCTGCCAAACACAGGTGGAGTTATTGTTTTAATCAAATGGAATACCCAAATGGTTGCTGCGTCACTCTTGTTGGCCCATGTTATAGCCATTCTAACGGCTTGAAATGGTTGAGAATTATCTTTGTTTCTGTGCTATGTTGACAGTCCATGTGTTGTAAAACAAAAAACTGCCCACAATTGTATGGGGAAAAGAAACAGAAAACATTTCTATCCTGAAAAAGTTTTTGGATAATCATATTGGTAATTTTGTACTTTTGTCTGCTCTCCTAAAATATTATATACTACATTTGAGGTTTTTCTTTTTTAAGTATAAATAGTCTTTTGGTACATTTTGCAGACAATTAATCATATCCAAGACATTCAACCAACAGACATTAGGAAATATTTGTCTTGTCTTGACATTACATTTGTCTTTACACCCAAATAGTATACATGACAAATAATTACTTACAAAAGAGACCCAAAAAACATTACGTCTCATATGAGTACATATTGTAGTATTGTTGTGAATGTCAATATCTTTTGTACGCCAACTCAAATTTCTTTACTGTACTTGATAAATAAGATAGGCTAATTCTATGACAGCCAAAAGCCAGCAAACAGTGTGCTGCTTTTGAACACCTTCCCCTGATGGCAACACAGGGATCAGTCAGTATCTTTGTAACTTGTCCCACTCTTTTGCTCTGTGAATCAGATGTCAAACCACACAGAGGACATGACCGAGTACAAGGAGGGAGGAGCGACGCTCACTGTCACTCGCCTGGACAGGGCGACCCCGCCCCTGAATGGATCCTTTGATGTGGAGATTTATGGAGGACGCGCTGAAGGTATTGTACAGTAGATGTGAGAGGCTGCCGTGCCACACTTGGTGATTTGCATAACAGCTGTAACTGCTGCTAGCTGAATTTGTCCTGTTCCAGAGATAAAAATCAACACCTACTATTGCAGACTAAGCTCCCACTGACCCAAGCTCGACCCTTGAAAGGGCTTTCGTTTTGCGTCTCTGGAATTACATCATGTTTGCTAACATGATGCTAACAGAGTATTGTCTTTCCCTTGCACAGTAAATACGTTAAGTAGCAGATTATTTTAGCTTCTACTCGTGTTGTTATCAAATGACAATGTGGTTACGGCTGTAGAAGCAAGTGTAGCGAGTGACCAGTGTCCTTTCTCAGGTCTGTCGGTGGACATCAGTGAGGATGACCTGAAGTATGCCCTGGAGGGTATTCCAGGCATGGGACAGGTGCAGGTCAGCGATGTAGGGAGCTGCAGACGCCCCATATGGAGGATCAAGTGGCTCACCGTGCCTGGAGACCAGCCTCTCATGCAGGTCAGACTCTAATCTCAGACAGATCCTGCTATTTTCTTTTCTTTCCTTCTTTTTACTGAATGGGTTCCCAAGATTGGTCAGACTCTAATGTGATACATATCACACATATCATACTATATCATACTATCATTATGTTATGTTATGTTAGACATTTCTATTTTCAACCACACACTCCTGAATGAATCTGTAATAAAACAGTAGGAGAAACATTTATAGTGCTAAGAAAATATGTGCTGCTAGAGACTTACATGTACTCCAAAAGTACTATTGTTTATCTGCAGGTAAATAGACAGCAAATGTTGGTAACAAGTTACTTTTCACTCTTGTTACAGATCAATTCCTCATCTGTTGTGGGAAACAACCCTGCCGTGACAGCCAGAGAGAGAAAAAAGGGAGGGCTCTTCATACGAAGTGTGACAGGAGATTTCTTACGTGTGTGGGAACCCAAACCTCAGGTACGTTTTAAAGCTATTGTTTCCTGTCCCAGGTACAGTAGTTATAGGATTATCCATCTATCCATTGTCTATTGTGACCACTGCTGATGATTCTTTGTGTCAGCTGAGCCAACTCTAAATCACGCACCATCCAGTACATCGCCTTTCATGTCTGGTCTGTGGTCTTGCAAAAGGTTTCATGTTTGCATTGTCCTCTGTTCTCCCAATGACATAACTCTGACAGTGGTATTTTCACACGCGAGTAGTAACACCTTCCCACCTTTGTATTACAAAACCTTTTCATAAACGATGTGTCAATACAGATCCAGCTTAATCGTACAGCCATGTTGCTCGGCCAAAGTAATTGATTGTCAACTAAAAGTGTAGTTTTCAGCTAACAATCTGCTTTTTTCCTTGAGCTGGCGGCTTTGCAATGAACTATACATTTGGCTTAAGTGTCTAAACGCTGCGATGCTGTCTGCAGGTGGAGGTTCATATTAATGGCATTCCATCTAAGTGTTCTGGAAACTGTGGTTTTGAGTGGTTGGAAGAGAGGACCCCCATTGTAACTGGAATCACTCCATCCCAAGGTACCTTATTAAGACATTGTTGGTTCTTTCAATAGATTTCATTTAATTTCAATAAATTATTTTATCAAAACTGTGGATATAATTAAAGACGTGGAATATTGCCTCTGTGGATTAATGTGACTGACTGGACGTTTCAGGGTCAGATGGTCTGCAGACTCTTCTGACCATAATGGGAACTGGATTCAGCAGTGAAAATGCCTCTGTCATGGTGGGACCCGCAAGATGTGAAGTTCAACAGTTCAACTGTAAGTGAAATTGTTTGCTTTACAATTGCCTTATTGGCCTCTTCATATATATAGTTCAGTATGTTACAGTATTGTTAATGCACAATAATGTTGTGTAATACTTGAAAATCACCCTAATAAATAATCCACTTACAAGGCTGAAGCACAACCTATTCTAAATGCTGAAATTTGCACTTGAACTGTTTACTTATGTTTCCAGTGTTACCAATTAATGCGTTTGTTTCTTTTCTTTAAGACATTTTTGTTTTTGTTTTCTCTTCTCTTTCTGTTCAGTGACCACTCAGGTGTGCAGATTGAGCAATGCTAGCACTGGCATTTATCCAGTGTTTGTCACCTTCCCATCTCTGGGCCACGCCAGCTACTCGGGGGGCGATGTCCTCAACTTCACCTACCAGCTGATTGTGTCTGCGTTCTCGCCCAGCTCTGGGAGCGTGGCAGGTACTGTACCATGTGTGCACACTGCACAGTATCAAATGGTGTTGAAACTGGACAAAAAACCTCATTGACTAAAGTCATTCAATAGTAAAAAATATTATAAGAACATTTTTATTTGGGTGAGAGACCTTTCAAAACTGTTACAAGGTGCTTTATAGGTGATGCTAAAACATAGGGAAGAATTTTTAAGAAACATGGTTAAAGAAGAATAAAGCAAACCAATTTGACAGGAATAAAATGAGTTAAAATGACATTTCAACAACATGTAATAAACTAAGCTGTATTATGTATTGCATACAAAATAGCTAGAGTCTACAATTGTGTTTTGTTATTCTACCCACATACAGGAGGAACACTTATGACAGTGACAGGGTTTGGCTTCAGCCAGAATGCTACTGTTATGATTGGCAGTCAGGAATGTACAGTGGTTCATGCAAGTGACAGTGAACTGAAATGCAGGACCCAAGCTGTAAGTAATACAAAACTAAATGTATATCTGCACAAAACTACTGTACTGGAAGAAAAATGTTTGTCAAGCGAGTTGTATGGTTTATATACCGGTATACAGTAAGTGGTTTAAGCAAAAAAGTGTCAAAGTGGTTTGAGGCCTGGTACCAGGTGAAAATGTGCACAATTGTACTGTTTGAATGTGAGGCGTAGTAGTATTGCAGAAGAATGTATATAGGCTTGACTAAATCTGCCCTGAATGGTTGAAAGTTTAAGAATATATTTAATTTATTGGCAATGCTCTTTTTTTGTTTTTTTTGTTTTACTTATTTCTCTTTTCAGGGAACTGCAGGAGCAGAGACAGTCACAGTTATAGTTGGAACAATGACTGAGACAGCATCCAGCTCTTTCACCTATGATGAATCTCTTACACCACTGATCACAAGCATGAGTCCACACAACACCACTGTGACTGGTGAGTAAAGAAGAGATATATTTTACAATGACATCCTAAAATTCACATTAGGAAAACAAAGATATCTGTGGGAATTATTATTTTATAGCGGTCAAGAGGTGCACGCACATCCCAACATTTCGACGGGTGCTGGATCAGAATAGATCCACTGTAAAGAAAGAGCACACCGTCTTAATGCTCCCAAAACAATTTATTATTAGAGCGGTATTAACTGCGGTTAACACCGCTCTATTAATACATTGTTTTGGGAGCATTAAGACGGTGTGTGGACCTTCTCTTTCTTTACAGAATTATAATTTTAACCACAGAGTTAGACCAATAGATACGTCAAACGTTTCAACACTAAAGGCAACGTCTGTTTCTTGAATGGCATTCTAATCTGTGGGTTTGTGACATGCATTTGTTACACTGAAAACCATTCAGCCATTATAATGTACCTGAGATGGGTAAACTGAGAGGATGTCCTTTTGAGCAAGAAAATGTAACTTGGATTAAGCTCTTTGATGTACAGTAACAACCTAATGCAGTAGGGCTATTCTCTCCAAAGGTCAAAAGAAAACCAATACGCCAGGGATGACTAAATCCATTGTCCACCTGGCATATAACTCCACTGTAGATGAAAACAAGAAAATTCAATATTTGTTCATTTTATGTTCAGTTAATGCAAGCTCACTGATGTTTCCCAGCCTATTTCTCTCACGAAACCAATTAGTCAAAGGTGGTGTAACATGGTGTCTGTGACACCAACAGTACCTTTCATAAACACTGGAACGGAAGAAAATAAAAAAAAATCCTCTGCATTTTTTACATTTACCCTTTTGAACGTACATATCATCTCTTTAGTGCGTCACTGTAATTACCCATGTCCAACCGGAATATTAGCATTTACATGTAATGTATGTTTTGTTTGCGTTTGTTCCTTTGCATTCAATATCTTTCATAAGCACTGCTGGAGGGGAAGAAAAGAAAAATAATTCCTCTGCATTTACATTTACCCTTTTGAACGTGCATATCATCTCTTTAGTGCGTCACTGTAATTACCCATGTCCAACCAGAATAGTAGCATTTACATGTTTTGTTTGTGTTTATTTCTTTGCATTCAGTGCTGCTAATTAAGCTCTGGCACGCAGCCCCAGATTCCATCACCAGGAGCCCTGTGTACAGTGCATGAGAACCTTTTGCAATATCTTTCCATGTGGCTGTTATGTTGACCTGCTGGTTTTTCCTCTGTTTCGTCTCGAAACTGAGCTGGAGACTGAAAACAACATCATGCGTGTCATGTTGCCTAATTACAGTACGGCTCTCCAAAGACAAATGGAGAGCCAACTGTCAAAATAAGCATACTCTAGCTGTTGCATAATCAGCACCGCTTTGTCCAAGATTAGATATGGGTATTACCGGTGGCCATTGTCAAAACATTTGAAAAGCATTGATTATCTTTGACACCTCAATGACAGGAACCTCATCATAGAAACAGGCTGTACTAATGATAGATTTGATGACGTTGGGTTTTTGTTTTGTTTGTTTGTCTGTTCTCTAGGACACAGAATCCTCACCATCTTGGGTTCAAACTTTGGCAGCCAAGCCAACGACAGTGTCGTGTTTGTCGGCAGGAAAAAATGTCCCACAGTGGTGTGGACGAGTTCTAATGTCACCTGTCGTCTTCCTGTGCTTCCACCTGGCATGTACGACGTGGATGTGCAGGTTGGCAACAGTGGCTACCCTAGGACAAGGTACTATAAACGGTCTAGACTAGACAGACTGTCATGTAGCCGAAGCACAACGGCCTCCAATCATATGTTGCTCTAGCCAATCAATACACTCAGTACTTGCCCTGATTGTCATCATCATTATTATACAACATACAACTTCAGTGCATTTCCAAATCAACCGTGTTACCAATAGCTGTGAGAAGTGACAAATTAGTTTTCACTTCACAAAGTTGCATGTGCACTTCCATTGTGAATTATATTTTCTATATGAGCTAGAAAATAGTGATGAATGTTTCCTTCAGTGATTCAAAATTTGATGGGAACCAAAAATACAACTGGGATCTTCCTGTTATTTCTTCCATTGCAGTGGCGTGAATGCCACCATCAAATACATCCTAGAGATCTACAGCATTTCTCCCATGTTGGGCTCCCTGCTGGGAGGTAGTAGACTGACGGTCGCTGGCTCTGGCTTCAGCACAAACACCTCAGACAACCAAGTCACCATTGGTAAGCAACATGATCCAGATTGATTTGACAAATAATTGTCCCCTGGCCACATAAACCTGTAAGGCTTAACCACATGAACCCTAGCATCACTATTCTGGTCATGTAATAGGCAAACATTTGGCAAAAATAGAACATCTTTAAGCTCACACTGTGTCGCATTACGACACATTGTGAGCTTGTACATCAGCTATTTTCGGTGAAGAGATTTGGTGTGGAGGGACAAAAGGACAGGGCCAAGTACAGACCCCTGTAATATATATACTGCAAATATGCACCAGCCACTTTCACTTATTTTACCAGCTTACTGAGTCTTAGAATTGAACAAGTGGTTGGCGCCTGCTCCACTGGCTGGTAGAGTAGATAAACTTACCAGACATGGATGAAGTTACATTTTGCCTGGTGGCAGCTGCTTATTTCCCACCCTGAGTCCACAGGGATGGAACACGCGGCAGGTTATGTCAAAGCAATATAATATAAGCCTGTCACCAACCGCTATAAGTTTTCTATATGATCTCATAAATCTCGGATGGGGTTTCTACAGGAGGCACTGAGTGTGAGGTGATGACTGCCTCGGAGGGTGAGCTACAATGTGTCATACAGTCAGAGGAGAAGACCCACACCGTCACTAACCAAGGCTCTCATCGTGGTAGGTGTCATTGTTCACCTGTCACACAACATTGCAGCAGGATAGAGAGCAGGATTATTTTACAGGGACGTGCCGTAAGCGACCTGTGACATATGTAGTTGAGAGCACATTTGTTACTTTGCAACAGTCTGTGTGAATCCACAAGTGACAGGTAGTCTTTTGTGCGGCAGCTTTGAAGCATACTTCAAATACATGTAGTAGCAAACTTAATTTGTGAACGTTCATGAAAGACATGTTCACATGTCATCAATCATCATTTAGGAATTGCAGGAATTCAGATTATTCAGATTATAGTGCATTCACATACAATGCACTCTTTCATGTGTGTGTTAATCTGTATCTACTGTATGTCCATCTCTCTGTCTGTCTCTTCATTTTTCAACTTGTTTTTCCATGTCTGTCTTTCTGATTGTGTGTGTGTGTGTGTGTGTGTGTGTGTGTGTGTGTGTGTGTGTGTGTGTGTGTGTGTGTGTGTGTGTGTGTGTGTGTGTGTGTGTGTGTGTGTGTGTGTGTGTGTGTGTGTGTGTGTGTGTGTGTGTGTGTGTTTGATCGCAGATTTTGGAGATGGCTATGCGTGGAGTCCTGTATCACTGACAGTGTCTGTTGGAGACACCGTGGTTTGGCGCTGGGAGGCCCCAGCCTTCCAGAAGGTGGGCTACAGGGTATTCAGTGTGTCAAGCCCCAGTGGTACCATGTACGAAGGGGGACCTTTCAACAGCGGAGACTCCAAGACCCCTAAAGGTACTCGGCCAACACAATTTGTAGATACCAAGATTGTAAACAAATCCGTAATCTTATTAATCTTATTTTGTTGTTGACATAGATAGAATTATGATGGGACCTGACTCACCAGTAGGACAAATGTGATGAGTGTGTGTTTGTGCATCCCAATGAATGAGAGAGAATAGAATGCAACAGTCCATGGACCAAACTTCATGCTGTTTTCTTTGTGCATTGTCTCTCCTTAGGCTTTTTCGGCTATCGTTTCACTGCTCCTGGGGTGTACTATTACAGCAGTGGCTATATAGATGCCAAAAACAGGCTGCTGCAGGGAGTCGTGAAGGTCATGCCCTTGGAAGAGAGCAGCAACAAAGTCTCTGTCAGTGTGGGAGGCATGGAAGCCAAACACATGTCAGGCGGTAAATATGTGCTGTATTATTCAAATAAACTGTGGTTGTTATTATTGAATAAATTGCCATCATAGCCAACAAATATATACTTCAATGTCCGATCCATAACACTTATGGATTGGGCCTCCATAAGAGTTCCACAGCCTTCCATTTACATCATGCTTGCATGTAGTTTCACTGTGGTAATGAATTTATCTCCTTTAAAAGACATTTAACAAATGGCAACGTGAGTACTGGTGTCCTGTAAAGTCACCTTTCAAACTTTCAATGCTCAATTTGAAACATTCCGTATAACATTGTTAGCACTGTTTTATAAGCTGTCCACCGTGGTCCAGTGAACACTAATACAGTATAATTAGGTCTTAAGACAAATTTGCATCGGGCAGTTTGCTTTGAAATGTTTTTTTTTGTGGAGTGAGGGTGGATGGGTCGCGTCTGTTGACGGGCAGGGATGCTTGTTGGATTGTAACTTAATTGCGTGCCAAAGTGAATCCCTTACCCGAGTCTCATGTTTGGCAGAAGTAAAAAAAAGAATTGTTTCCGTGTCTGATACCGATACCTGTCATTTCCAAAGTAGGTCCACGTCGGGTTGGAAGGGCAGCCTCAGAGTGTGTTGCCTCAGTGTCTGAGTGCATCCAGCCCTCCAACGAGACCTCCGACAACCTCTCCTTCAGCTTCTCCTCCTGTGCCACGCCCATGGTCCACTCCATCTCCCCCAACCAGGGAACCACACACCAGGTCATCGCCTTGCAGGGAATGGGCTTCAGCAGCACAGCCTGTGCCAATGAGGTTAGAGGCAATTTGAATTGCTCTAAAATGACTTACTAAATGTATTACTGATAGATAATTTTTCATCTTCTCACGTTTATGGATATATTTTTTATCACATGTTAACTTAACTCAATTGTAAGACTCCTAAGGTGTACTGTAAGTGATATTGTTTCATTAAAATAAGTGTTGAATCACTCTATATTCAGATAGCAATCATTGCTATAAAGCGTTTATTTATCTTTCCAGCTCTGTACAGAAAATGCATTTTCAGGTCGGGATACCAATTCGATCCAATCAGAAGAGAGAACTCAAACAGGATACAGGATAAAAAAAAACGAGCAGATAATATTGAAAATGGAACGCTATAAAATTGAAGCTGATAGATCCTCTTTGTGGGTTCTCTCTCCTGGATGGATAGAATTGGTATCCTGACCTGAAAATGTATTTTCTGTTTACTAAGGAACTGGAGAGATGGGTAGACCCCAGTTAGTGGACAAACACTTTATAGCAATGATGATTATTATCTAAATATAGAGCTTTAACTTTTTAACAAAACCTTTTTTTGTTTATTACAAAAACATACAGTATGACTTACTCCCCCCTAACAGTCCAGATTTCACTATGATGTGACTCTCTATGCAAATAAACTCGAGCAGTGTAAATGAAATGAAACTGTTCTGTACAGGTTACAGTTGGAGGTCTGCCCTGCCACATCATCAACAGCACAACGACAGAGATCAACTGTATGCTGAGCCCAGACAGCGGCGCACCCATTGGCATCGCCCATCCCGTGGAGCTCCGCGTCAACAACCTGGGCAGCGCCATCGTCGCCGTGGCAGCCAACTTTGGCCGTCGCTTTGTGGTCCTCCCCGTGATCGACTCAGTGGTGCCCCCTATCGGCAGCCCCACCGGCCACACCAGGCTTCACATCCGCGGCTCCGGCTTCTCAGAGGGCCGAGTGTCAGTGGCCGGCGTGCCCTGCATCGTCCTGTCGGTCAATTACACCCACATTGCCTGTGACACCGCTCCCTCCCAGTCACGCACGGGCGATGTCACTTTCCAGACGGACACCGGCATCCAAGGCTCCTGCCACTCAGACTGCTCCTTCCTGTACTCTTCCTCCGTCACCCCGACAGTCTCCGGCATTACCCCCAACAGCATCGAAGGCAACAGCACTGCTGTAACCGTCTCCGGAGCAGGTTTCGGCACGCAGATCGGCCATGTGGTGGCTTTCGCTGGCCCCTGGGAGCTGGAGGTCACCGCCGTCACTGATGGAAACGTTACGTTGAGGGTCGGCGCTCTGCCCGCCGGCGACCACCAGGTTCAAGTGGTGGTGAGGACATTTGGCCTGGCATCCGGCTCCGCCACCCTGAACAGCCTTGCCCGGGCGAGCCGCAGCCCGGCCGCGGGCAGCACGGCGGGTGGCACACCTCTGGTCCTCACAGGGAACGGCTTTGCCCCGGGGAACACCAGCGTGATGGTGGGCAGCTCACCCTGCAAGATCCTGGAGGTAACCCCAGGGATGCTGCAATGCTTGACCCCGCCTAGGGATGAGGGCCTTGTGATGGTGACGGTCCAGGTCTACTCGGTGGAGTATGAACCTTTGAACTTCACCTACTCCCAGGCCCTGACTCCTAATGTCAACTCCGTCACGCCCGACAATGGTAAGCAAGAGGGTCTGTAAATCACTATAATGTCATGCCCAAAATAGGGAAACCAGGTTTAATGTTAAGGGCCTAATCTTGTCTGTCTATCTCACTCATTGATCTAGTCCCTTACGCTACCTTGCCTTCTCTTCCCATCTGTATTTATAGGCCCAAGTGGTTCAGTGATCACAATAACCGGAGCAGGGTTTGGCACAGACGCCCAAAACGTTTGGGTGACCATCAACCATGTGCCCTGCAATGTGTCCTCAATCACGGACACAGAGGTCCAGTGCATCTTGGGTGAAAATCCAGGTGGATCATTCCCAGTAGTCCTCCGTCACCAGGTCAAGGGCCTTGCACGGTCTGAGGCCGTCTTCACCTACCAGTTGCTTCTCACTGAGGTCCAGCCCAACGAGGGTAAGCAGTCGGTAGTTATTGATATAGTTCATATAGTACAGTCAATATGGCAATGTTAGTAATAGGCAAACATACTGTATACAAGTGAGATACTTAAAAACGATGTGTCAATTTCAACAGCAGTGTTTATTTAGCATACAATCCGGAGTGTTTGTTTAACAGAGAGTGTAAAAATGGACCATCAGAGTTAAACTCACACTCCGGATTTTACTGTGTAAGGGTGACATACACTTGTATAGTGTTCTCGCACAAATCTCAAATTCTGTAATGTTGATGCTAATGTCCAGAGA
This sequence comes from Gymnoscopelus braueri, assembly GCF_963280865.1. NCBI lineage: Eukaryota > Metazoa > Chordata > Actinopteri > Myctophiformes > Myctophidae > Gymnoscopelus > Gymnoscopelus braueri. Next base: position 21,133,203 of record NC_137613.1, on the reverse strand, counting down.
TGCTGTAAATAAAGTGCCTCCCGTGTGATATAGGGGGCTTCGGTGGCGGTGCACGGTTGACTGTCCTGGGCTCTGGGTTTGATCCTCACTCCTCCACTGTGAGCATCTGCGGGGAGGAATGTGAGGTTGATAGAAATATGTCCACATCGGCACGTCTCTTTTGTCAGTCTCCATTCAACAATGGTGAGTATGTCAGTGTTCAAGTGGTCACATATTGATGAATGTACTGTAACTCTAGTCTCCATTCAACAATGGAAAATAGCTGATCTGTAAGCTCACGACACATTGTGAGCTTATACAGTAGATCTTCTATGTTAAGTCTGCAACACCATCATAAGATGGAGCATATATTAGGCATAACTCTGCTGTCAGTCTTCATTCAACAATGGTGAGTAATGTAGCATGTCAGTAAGGTGGTCACAGATTGATGATTGTACTGTTTTGCACAACAAAAGTCACCAGCAGATCACAAAATTCAACAGCCACTTACATTATTTTATGAGCCAAACTTAAAAAGGTTCTTTACCAGTCAGGTTGTCTCGTATAATTGACACATTTTAAGGGAATGATGAACAATTGAGAAAAATACATCTGTCGGCAGTTGAGGGTTGTAGTAGATTGTCATTGAGTGATAATTTGCGTTGTTTTAGAATGTGTATCCTTTTTCACTAAATGGACAAACTTACCAGCAGCAACCAAACCTTTCTCAGCATTAGTGTTATTTTCTCACCCTGCAGGTAAATACCTGGTTTCAATTTTCTAATTAGGGGGTTTTACCTTTTCTTTTTGTCTTGAAAGAATGTATTCTTTCTACTGGTTTATTTTTAGGACTGGCTACAGTCCTGACATTTTGAATCCAACCAGTCCTGAATTCTGTGAATTCTGTGTACTGTACATTCAGCATGTCAGATGATGACAGACACATGTGTTTCTTTCGTTGTGTGTGCGTGTGGGTGGGTGGGTGGGGTTGTGGTTTTGTGTGGGCGTGCTTGCATCTTATTTTGTGTTTGTGTCTGTCTGTGTTGCATCTGTCTCCAGGCACTGAGTCAGAGCTGAGCTGTGTGGTAACGATCCATAACCAGTTCAGTGCTGCAAACCTATCAAATGGCTTCACTTACAAAACCACACTAACCCCAGTGATCTCCGATGTGTCCCCACGCCGAGGAGGCACGGCTGGAGGCAGCACACTCACAATCACTGGCTCAGGTTTCAGGTACGTTTTTTAGGGAAAGGCCATGCTGGTGATCACATACAGTAGTGTGCTTATGGCACAATGCAAGCGGCACGCCCAGATTATGGTCTAATAACGACTATGAATTAAATGCTCACTTTACCCCAGCACAATGGACTATCTTTTCTGGCTTACATTTCCTTTCTTTATGTTTGAGTCTCGTTGACAACAAATACAAAGCATTTCTCCTATCACATACTGTATGTCGTGACCACATGTGGTGATTCAATCAAGACGGTTACGTATGCAAATAGAGTTTATTTCATATAATCACAGTAGGTCACAGCGCTCAGACTAGTCGGTGCCCGAGATGAAAGTGATTAGATGAAACATGATTTCATTACGATGAATCTTGCCATTAAATTAAATACTAATCAGTCTGTGGCCTTTGTTTATGTTGCTATGATTGTAGTTCTAAACATACTGACATGACTCTTTTAGCTAATAAAATATATATTTTTAATAATAATAATTGTCAAAAACAAATTCAAGCAATATAATGTAAAGCTAGTCATCATTGTTGCATAATGAACCCTGACAGGTTGATGCAGGATCAATGTGAAGCGTTGCTGTAGTAGTGTACACTATCCCTTAAGCCTGATTTATACATATAGTTGCGTGCCGGTGTCGCACACACGAAAATAGCAGATCAGCAAGCTCACAATGTGTCACGAGGCAACGTGTTGTGAACTTGTACTTGTAGATAAGCTATTTTCAGTGTGTGACACGACATGCAACAAAGTATAAATAAGGCATTACTGTGCAGAAAGAAGAAACGGTTTACAGCCCCATCCTCCCTCTATTCCCTCTTCTCTATAACATTGTTAGTCATGGCAGCACTTCTTTTTTTGTTGTTGATTGTCCTCATTCACTCTCTCACTGTGCAGTACCAACAGTAATGACGTCGACGTGACCATTGGGGGATCAGTCTGTGACATCCAGTCGACCAACAGCACACACATCATCTGTGTGACCAACGCTCAGCCCAGGTCCCAGAAAACCAAGGTCCGAGTCAGCATTGGAGACAGAGGGATCGCCAAGATGGTGAGAAACCTAGTCTTTACCTTTTTCTAATTATATGTTTTGAAGGGTTTTCTAAATTACATTTACATCAATATTGTCAACAAATATTATTCAATAATAATAATTGTAATAATGGTAGAAATTAAATCATAATATGCAATACATATGAATACAATGAATTATTCAACTCTAGGCCTGACCTCGACTAAGTCGAATAGTCGACTGGTTAGTCGCGGGGGGTCCGAGTCGACTGCGTGTCTCTTAGTCGAATCTAGTCGAAAAATAAAAAAAATAAAAAAAATGTTTAAGGACGAAAAATGTTTTAAATTGTTTTTTGGCCAAGTGTACACCTGCAACCACACGTAACTTCCACTTTATTCTTCTTATTCCTCGTCTTTGTATTGGTATTGTTTGTGTTGGAGCGCCTCAGTGCGGCTGCAGAGTTCATGTGCAACCTCTTCCAGAGAGAGATAGAGACACTAGAAACTCTGCTGGAGACACAAAACAAACTGTGTAGACTTGGCCCTTTGAAATAAAATGTATTTTGGCCCTTTTTTTTTTTTTTTTTTTTTTTGCATTAGTCAACTGCCAGTCGACTATTGGCAATTAGTCGCCAATTAGATTCGACTAAACAAATCCTTAGTCGGGGACAGGCCTATAAATCAACTCTAATCATTGCTATTCTCTAGTTTAACCTATCATTACTGAGTGAATAGTGTGCCTAATGCCTGTCGCTTCAGAGCACAGTACAGTACATTATACTTTGAACAACATTTGTTCCATTTGGTCTAATTATTCGGTTCTCTTCTCTCAGGACAATGCAGATTTCTTCTATATTGATGTGTGGTCATCGAGGTACACCTGGGGAGGGCTGTCTCCTCCAGAGAGGGGCTCGTTTGCTGTCATCACTAAAGGACAGTACATCCTATTGGACACCAGCACCCCAGTGCTCAAAATGCTCCTCATTCAAGGTACAGTACCGAAACCCACTTGTGTCATGGATGTTTGTATCTCTTGACAATGGACTTTTTATGACTTAAGACTATACAGTACATCAGTTTCCCATGTGTGTTACCTAGCCTTTCTTTGTGTTCAGGAGGGACATTGGTGTTTGATGAGGCGGATATCGAGCTACAGGCAGAGAACATCCTGATCACAGATGGTGGGCATCTCCAGATTGGCGAAGAGGGGGCGCCGTTCCAGCACAAAGCCATTATCACACTCCATGGAAACCTCCGCTCCACAGAGCTCCCTGTCTATGGAACCAAGACTCTGGGCGTCAGAGAGGGAGTGCTGGATCTGCATGGTATGGATATACACACTCACACACAGGGTTCATATTTATTACCGTGCCCACGGCAATGCGTGTCAGTGTATTGTAATCGGTCCTGTCTGTCTGTTTATTTTCGCTTCATATAATGGCTGTCATATAATGGCTGTCAATCAACTGTCATTTACCACATAAAAATACGTTGTGCAACAGATCGGGAAAATTAACATGACCCAAATAGTCTATGAAAAACCCTGTCCTTAGGTGACATGATACTTAGATCATAGTGTAACTTAAGTTCTGTCTCCTGCAAGGATGTAACTATTATCAGTCATTCAGTCCTCACCCGTCCTCGAGGTGCCTGTCACTGCTGTGAACCTGTTTCTGTGTCCTGCAGGTTGTAATTAATATGCCTGATGCTATATGCCTTATAGTTGGTTGCATGCTGTGTCGTGCACCAAAATAGATGTAGATCTGCTATTATGGGTGCAAGATTGTAGAGCTGCAGTTTTTGGTATAAATCAGGCTTTAGTAATTGTTCAGTCCCCACCCACCCTTAAGGTGCATGTCATAGTTGTAAACTAAGTGTTAGTGTTTCTCTTAAAGGAGTAGAAAAATTACTTCAAGGAGATTCTTTTGTTTTTGATGCATTCCTAAGCCAATAAATTGATTACCGGCGGAGTCTCCAGTAGGAGACTCAAAAACAAAGAAATCTCCATGAATTCAAGGCTTCACGGGATGTGTAATTGATAGAAAATAAGTTTTTTGGGGGTGAACTACTCCTTTAAGGTATGTGTCCTGTAGGAACATGCAAACAATAGCAATCCTTCAGTTCTCTCCTGTCCTCAAGGTGCAAGTCATTGCTGTGAACATTTTCTTCCAGGTATTCCAGTTCCTGTTCCCTGGACCCACTTGGCCCAGACAGCCACCAATGGGTCCACAACGCTGACCCTGATGAAGGGAGTCACATGGAAAGCCGGCGATGAGATCGTCATCGCATCCACAGGCCATAGGTAAAATAACAAAACAATTGGACCAGGGGAGGTTTTGTTAAATCATCTGTTTCAGCAGTAACATCATGACTGACCACATAGCACATTTGACCAGTTCCAGTTCCAGACAAAAGGCCCCCACAATACTATGTATATGATTGCAATGTTTATCTAAAATGTTTATATTGATTGTCATTAAGATCCTTTGCGGATACAATCATTATGATTTTGTTCATAATACAGTTATTGTGTATTGGGTAATGACCTTTTTATTGTGATGTGTTTTTATTTGCAAGGTTACCTCAACATTAAGGAAACAAGTTACTAATTTGTGCAATAGAAATTAAAAAACAACAATAAGGCACCTTATGAAAATATCTAACCTCAAAACATACAGAAGAGGGGGGGAAATTGTAAAAAATTGAAAAGGAAGTGAAAATGTATCCTACTAATTCCTCAACGCACATTTTTCCAGGCACAGTCAAAGAGAGAACGAAGTGAGAAGGATTGCCTCTGTGTCGTCTGATGGAAGGACACTCACCCTCACTGAAGCGCTGGAGTACACTCACCTGGGGGTGTCTGTCACGCTGGCTGATGGCACAGTGTTTGAGGGTCGAGCAGAGGTGGGACTTCTCACCAGGAACATTGTGGTGCGAGGGTCTCAACACGAAGAATGGCAGGACAAGATTGAGGCCTGTCCTGATGGCTTCAACACAGGTATGCTACAACAACCAGCGTCTAAGCATGTTTTGTGAAAAGGTTATCCATAAACTGATGCTGAGATTAAGTGACGCCAAGTTAGAATGAGAACCAGTGTTCTCATTTACATCTTTGTTTCCTGTGTTGTAGGTGAGTTTGCCACCCAGACCTGTTTCCAGGGAAGGTTTGGTGAGGAGACGGGCAGTGACCAGTTTGGAGGCTGCATCATGTTCCACGCACCCAGGCCCAATGAGAACCTGGCAATCGGAAGACTGGAATATGTTGAGGTAAATAATGGTTTCACTCTTTTCATAATAATAAATAATCCAAGCAAAATTTCATTAAAGCTGCAATTGAACAAATGAACTTATTTTAATTAATAAAACATATATATATATATATATACAGTATAACCAAGCTGTATGGTACATTACAGTATGTTAATGTCATATAATTACTACATCTGCAATGGTTTAAGGTGAATTCCCTACTCTTCCATTGATACATTTTGAACTCTTACGGTTGTTTTTACCCTACAGCTATTCCACGCAGGGCAAGCCTTTAGGCTGGGTCGCTACCCCATCCACTGGCATCTGATGGGTGACATTAACTTCAAGTCCTACGTTCGGGGCTGCGCCATCCACCAGACCTTCAACAGGGCCGTGACCATCCACAACACCCACCGCCTGCTGGTGGAGCACAACGTCATCTATAACATCATGGGCGGTGCTTTCTTTATCGAAGACGGCATCGAAACGGGCAACGTTCTGCAGTACAACCTGGCCGTGTTTGTCAAGCAGAGCACCAGCCTGCTGAATGACGACGTCACCCCGGCTGCCTACTGGGTCACCAACGCCAACAACACCGTCCGCCACAACGCCGCCGCCGGTGGGACCCACTTTGGGTTCTGGTACCGCATGCACGAGCACCCCGACGGCCCCTCCTATGACCCTAACATCTGCCAGAAGAAGGTCCCCCTGGGGGAGTTCACCAACAACACGGTCCACTCCCAGGGCTGGTTCGGCATCTGGATCTTCCAGGACTTCTTCCCGGCGAAGAACGGAGACTGTCGCTCTCGCACGCCCGAGCCGGCCGTCTTCCGAACGCTCACCGTGTGGAACTGCGAGAAGGGCGCCGAGTGGGTGAACGTGGGCGCCGTGCAGTTCAACGGCTTCGTCGCGGTCAACAACGAGAAGGCCGGAATCGAGGGGAAGCGCATCATACAGAAGTACGTGATCGGGTTCGGGGAGGAAGGAGGGGCCGGCGTGTATAACAGCACCATGGTGGGACACGTGGACGAGCTGGGCCTGGGAGATGAATACTGTACGGCTCGGGGCATCATCACCCCTTTCGATGACGGCATGAACGTCCAAGACACCAAGTTCATCAACTTCGACCGCTCCTCCTGCGCCGCCATCGGCGTGACTTCCATCGACGGGACTTGCTCACATGACTGCGGCGGCTGGGCGGTGCGGTTCAGCGGCGTGCAGTACTTCAACACTCCTAACAAGGCCGGCTTCAGATGGGAACATGAGGTGCAGCTGATTGACACCGACGGCTCTCTCACAGGTGATCGTCATGCTGTCATGTTAGAACACTCTTAATCAACTCTTAGTCTCCTTTTGGTTGTTTTAGATTCCAGTCAGTTGTATTTATTAGTCATATAATATTTATTAGTCTAATTGTCAGTCATTCATTCATACATTACAAATTTGTCAAAAGGTTATGCATTTGTATTAGCATTTGTATTAGCCTCAAATTACTGAAGTCAACACATTATTATTGGGCCAATAAATGTGTTATTTTAGTATACTAATTGTCAACAAACGCTGCATGGAATTCTATGGAGAATACTTCATTTCCGCAGCAGATAGATAATATGCAGGGCTTTTTTAACATTATAGCGTTAAAGTTGTACAATGCAGAATCCCAAATAACGATTTTTAGCAACCTCTGCTGGTCACTACCGTCACTGCATACAATTTCCGTAATCCTCGATTACCCAGAATTCCATTCGTTTTCACCGGAAGCCGGAAGCGTTTCAAAAAGCGATCTTTTAATTGTTTTATACTATCTACGGATCGTTTCTCTTAGCCAGTGGAGCATTAGTTACCATGAGCTGTGCTTTCTTTTTCTGTTCTTTTTCGATCTTCTAATCCTACATTCTCTTAACATCAGCGTGAGGTTCCTTTTAGTTATTACCGCGATAGTTCCTGGCCAAACAGGAAACCGTTGCGGTAGTTCCTGGGGACGTCGGCCACGACGTCATGACGTTGGCCAGGAACGTCATTTCCCCGGGAAAGTCCCCCCAGTCCACATTCAATAGAAAATATATAAATAAAAGGCTTCCGGGGGTGAAATTCATGGAGTGGGTGTTGTGAAACTTTTGCCACTCACAAAAGATATACAATTTAACTTTAGTTTTGTTGAAAACGTTACCTAGTATTACTTTAATAATGTAGCAGTTATAATGAAATAATGATAATGTTATAAGAATGGCAATGATAAATATATATATATATATATATATATATATATATATATACAGTGTATATATATATACAGTATATATATATATATACAGTATATATATATATATATATATATATATATATATATATATATATATATATATATATATATATATATATATATATATATATATTATATATATAATGGACTCTAATGGCTGAAAGACCATTACAACATCTGTACCCATGTAAAAAGTAATAACAAATTGTAACATGATGACAAAACTGATACAGCCTGTACAGTAAAATACAGTATCTTCATTTAAATCTGAAAGTGTGCAAATGAACCTGCAAGGGTCAGTTTTTTCGGTAGGGGCCTGTGTATCACACAATGCAGCTTACTGTTATGCTCATGTCACATCATTTCATTCCCCTTTCCAATAGGAAACATCAACCACAAGGTGGTGCCAAAGAGCCAGCTACTAGACCCAGCTCACTGTACTGAGAGTGCTGAGTGGACTTTGGGTTACCCTGGCTTTGTGTGTGATGAGACAGTTAACTTCCACCGCCTATCACTCAACAACCCATCACCATCCTCACTGCGAGCCAAGGACATCATTCTGACAAACTCCCATGGTACAAAGTCCATACATTATCTATAGAAAAACACAGACAGGCAGATAGACAGACAGACATGTTAAAGGCCTCGTTTGAATTTAAATCTGTTTATTGCAGGAACCAGTGTGGCTAAATATATGAAGAAACGGATGACTCACAAAAAAGGGTGGATGGTGATGCTGCCCTCTCGCCAGACATATAACTGGCACTTTGATGAGGTGGACCAAGTGACAAACATCACATACAGTGCAAAGTTCTATGGTTTTAAGGTACGATTATTTCCATACATGCATTTGTCTTTTGATTTTACTTTTTTTATTATTTTTTATTTTATTTATTGTTTGTGTATTTTGTGACTAAATAAGGCTATGGATATTTGATAAACAAATGATCTCCTTGACATTCGTCATAGGCCTACAGTATATTATTCATATAATAATCTATACTTACGAACCCGTTTTTCAACCCCTTTTCAAACCCTAATCGAAGTTGATTTTTCTTTTGCATATGCCTTGTCCCTTACAGCAAGATCAGTATGTGATCATAAACCACAACTTCACCCAGAGTCCAGACAAGTTCCGTATAGTGGATGTGAGGAACGGCTCCACAGAGCCTCTAACATACAGCAACAACCGCAACGGAGACTGGTACTTCAATGACAACACAAATGACCTCTCCTACCTCGGTTAGTCACTCACATACTGTACCATGTAACATGAAACATGTTTCACTTTTGGCAAATAAGCTCTTTAATCAACGTACTGTACTGCTATGCAAAGAGAAACCTACACTCTGTTGTATGAAGGTGTCATGCACTGAAAATAACATATCTAGAAGCTCACAACACGTGGCGACGAGTCGTGAGCTTGTAAATGTGTCATTTTCACAGTGGTGGAAGAAGTACTCAGATATTTTACTTAAGTAAAAGTACTGTAGCAATACCACAATATAAAAATACTCTGTTACAAGTAAAAGGCCTGTGTTAAAAATGTTACTAAAAGTACAAAAGTATTGGCATCGTGATGCGACACGTTGTGAGCTTGTAGATCGGCTATTTTCAATTAGCCTAGGTATAAAATAGGGCTAAAAGTGGTTAAAGGAGGAGTTCACCCAAAAAATGACTTATTTTCTATCAATTGCACACCCTATGAAGCCTTGAATCCATGGATTTATTTTTGTTTTTGTGGCATTCCTAAGCTAATAATTTGATTCCCGTCTCCTACCGGCTAATGTATCCGGTAGGAGACACAAAGTAGATTATTTGTGTCTCCTACCGGAAATACACACGGTCATCAAATTATTGTCTTAGGAATGCCACAAAAACAAAAATAAATCCATGAAATCAAGGCTTCATGGGGTGTGTAATTGATAGAAAATAAGTACTTTTTTGGGTGAACTCCTCCTTTAATGTATGTTTTATAATATAATAGTGGAGTAAAAGTATATTATTGCATAATATTATTATTGTATAATATTTGCCTCTAAGATGTAGTGGAGTAGAAGTAAAATAATTGGAAATTGGAAATACTCAAGTAAAGTAGAAATACCTCAACATTTTACTTAAGTACAGTACTTGAGTAAATGTACTTAGTTACTTTCCACCACTGCATTTTCAGCAGACAACAGCGGCCCGCAATGAAGTACAAATCAAGCTGAAGTCGTCTCCATGTATCAGCCTCTTCATTGACCTTGCCTTGTCCTTATTCTTTAGTGTCTGGTAAGACAAGTGCGCGCAGACGTCGCCGTGCCAGTGTTGACCACTCCATGGCGGACGTGGCGGTGAACTTCCAGGTGTACCGCTGCTTCTACTCCGACTGTATCAAACCGCCTCCTCCTCCTCCGGCTACCCTGCCCCCCGTTCCCACCCGACGACCAGACGACTTCATGTATGTCTGCACGCATTCTCCACTGATTTGGACACGACTGCTATGTCCTTAAGGCTCATTTATACTTTGTGAAATGGCTCTTGTTAATCATTTTCAGTGATTCAATATTTATAATACCCACAGACGGTTTCTGCCCGACACAGCGATGATATCATGTCATTTCAGCTATTCATTATTTGACTCCCTTGTGTTTCCACTTTTCAGTCTTTGGTCCAATGCTTCTTTCTGGCAAGGTTCTGCTGAGAATAACTTCACTGCACCAGCAGAGGGCGCTGATGTGGTCGTTCCACCAGGTAATGATCTCAACAGTACAAACAGCTATACCTGGACTCAAGATGAGAGCTTGCTGTTAATTAATTAGCTGAGTGTGTTTTTTCTTTAACTCATAATGACCTCTCATGCTCTGTATGGTTCATATTAGCTAGTTGCTTGATAATACGGTAAGATATTTATTGATGACCAGGGGGTTCCTCTTCTTCTTATGATATGTAATGTTTTGTTTTCAATTGCATTGTCATTTGCTCCTGCATGGGGTTTAATCCTGTGATAATTCAACCCTTTTCCAACCACAGGGAAGTGGGTTGTCCTGGACGGCCACACTCCTCCCCTCAACAAGCTGACGGTCATTGGCGTTCTGGAGATTCCAGACACCATGAACGACACCTCCAGCTCCAGCAGAAGGAAACGGTCCACTTCCCAGTACCGGACAGTGGTCCTGGACGCTACGTACATCTCTATCCAGGTCGGTTTTCAAGAACAACCCTGACATGATCTGATTCCAATCTGATATATTATATTAAACATATATTATATGATGTGGGTGTGGCAGTGGTTCAGGAGGTAGAGCGGCTGTCTTGGAATAGGGATGTTCCAGGTTTCCAGCATTTACCATTTTATATGATATTATGTAATGACATACAGTGCATCACAAGATGAGATGGAATAAATGCAATATATAATACAGTACAAAAATAATATGATGAATAAAACTGCTTTGGGCTTTATTTGCTCTGATGATGGTGTAGTCATGTTTCCTTTGACATTACGTAACGTCACACTGAAATCTGTCCGTCTCTTGTTGCTTCAGGGAGGCAGGGTGATTGCAGGGTGGGACGACGAGCCGTTCAGAGGACAGCTTCACATCAAGCTCAGAGGGAACCACCACACCCCTGACTGGCCTCTGCCCAACGGCCCCAACCAAGGATCCAAGGTTCTGGGTAAGAACAACATCGTGTGATGTCGGACAATGGTTGTGTCAATCAGTTAACCCATTCAATCCGGTAACTCATCTGTGTCATTTTAAGATTTCTTTGGCTATTCCAAAATAGCAGATATAAGCTCATAGCGAGCTTGTAGATCTGTTGTTTTTGAAAAATCATGAACATTTGTGCAAAAAATTCAATATATTTATTTTTAAAGCGTATATATATATATATATATTTCTTTAAATATGCTATATGAAGCATAGTGTTAGTTCATGCAGGCCTCAGCTGTAATCGGCTGTCAGTCAGCTGATGTGAACATCAGCCTAGCCTCCTATTCCCCATTGACAGCTCTGCTGGTCATTACGTCACACATTCATACTCCAATCAGAGCTCACGCCTTAACAAAGAGGTCCCTTTAAATACGGCTTTGCATTCACTAGGTCTCTGCTTGCTTAGCTGCCTCCTCCACCCCAGACTCCACCTTTTGATCAGAGTCTGGCATAGGCTCAAATACTTGTGATATTATATCTGCTAATTCACACTAATATGTCAATGTTTTGCTTATTGTTTGATATTTTATCCCTATGGGGATTTTGCTTAACATTCCCTCATTTTGCTAGGAGCGGAGCCTTTAACGCCAAGCTTAACTGTATTCCATTAGTTGCAATAAATGGTTAAATCTACTTTGACGTGAGTGTTCCTGACTGAACTGACCAATATCTGTTCTACCACAGGTGTGTTTGGTACACTGGAGCTGTATGGAATCCCTCACAATGTGTACCACACCAAGCTGTCCAGCACTGCTTCTGCCGGCACCAACACACTCACCCTGGCTCAGCCTGTGGACTGGCAGGTCTGCCTGGTTTCATACAGTCACCTCAGTACATTGTAGATGCACACATACAGTATTATCATTTTCTAAGTTACAGTCTTAGCTGAAGGCTACATTTTTCTCTCGCTGTTCTTCGTTCATCCATCACATCGTTGTAATTGCCAAGCACAACAAATGTATTGTGTCTTCATGACCTTGGTGCAGAAACATCAACTTCCTTACATGTATTATCCTTACAACATCTTTAGTTCATTGTAGTTCTTGTGATGCATGTGATGTCATAGGGACAAGATCTCACATTCCGTGCAAAGGGACCATAGAAGACAGATCATAGACATACAATGATAATTATACAGTATATTATGAATAATAGTCATACTACATTTTGTCATGCTTTCTATTCATTCATTCCTGTGTTTTTGCATGCAGGTTGGAGATGACATTGTCATTTCCACCACTGGTTATAATCCTCTGGAGACGGAGACACGTCAGATCACTGCTGTGTCATCAGACGCCCGCACTCTCACCCTCAACCAGTCTCTGTCACACACCCACGTTGGTCAGTTTAACCACTTAACCCTACGGTGTTGTCCTCCAGAGGTCTATACTTGGTCCCTTCCTTTTTTCTCTCTACACCAAAGCTCCTTTTCTGAAAAATAGCCGATCTACAAGCTCAGAACTGCCTGTAGATCTGCTATTTTTGACAAATGTTCACCTGTTATGACATGCCCAGAATAGAGACGGTTGCGGTTCATGTGGTTAAAATAGATTTGACCATGCATGCACTACAACATTCCAGTTAAGACACCAAGTAGATACCTGTAGCAACAGCTTGGCTTCCTGTGACTAAATACTGTGAATTAATACAACTCTATATACACTAGACAAGTCCATACCCGGGGATGCTCGTGCCACAACTATACAGTTTGTGCAGATTTGGCAAAAATGCACAAATACTGTAAATAGCTTAAATTTCCCAGAGCTAATACTGAATCGTTCCCTCATCTCAGTGGCAATAAGCTTTCAAATATGTTCTCTCCTGAGTCCTGGTTTTGTGGCCTAACTACTGAACAAGCAGACACCAAAAATGCTAGTAATAAACAGCTTATATTTGGGAACATTTAAAAATCAGCTTTGTAAGTCCCTGCTTATACCAATGCTCAATGGAGATGTGCAATTGACGCACGCACGCACGCACGCACGCACGCACGCACACACACACACACACAGATTCCTAGATTTATGGATGTTATTGACTCTTATCTCTCTCTTGCTCTCTTTTTTCTCTCTGTAGGAGAGACCCACAGCGTCTCAGGTACTCCAATGACCTACACCCTTGCAGCGGATGTTGGCCTCCTGACCAGGAACATTAAGATCATTGGTCAAGACTACCCAGCCATGTTTGAGGAATCGTTTGGAGCCAGGGTGGTGGTTGGTACCTACTCATGGGCTGGAATCGACTACAAAGGTACACCATTTTTAAATGCAGCATTTGATGATATGATATGATTTATGACAGCATGACAAAACATATGACATATGACATAAATGGCTATGACATGACATACAGTAACATAATATGATATTGATATAATGACATGACATGCTATGATATATGTCATGACTTGAAAAGATATTTTGATATGATATGTTCTCAATGATGTTTAATGTATTGTTCCACCTTTGTTGTCCATAAAGGCAAAGCCCAGCTAAGGAACGTGGAGTTCTACCGCACTGGTCAGCTGGGATGGAATGACTACACTGACCCTCGCTACTCTGTGGCCTTCCTTAACCTGGAAGAGGTACTGTAGGACCACACATTCACATTAATATACCAATTCTAAAGCGAAGGAAAACCATGTGAAAATGATGGAGCATATTGTGGATTATTTTTATAGAACAAACTGTTTTTACAGTTGTTCTTTGCTATTTTGGCAAGATCAGTGATTCAGGAGTCCTCTGTGCTAGTCTGCACTCTCGCATCTCATGCTATTTCATTTGTTTAGTATGTTAAAATTGTTTATTATGGATTATATTGTTCTGTATGTCCTCGCTACCCCCGCCCCAAAACACATGGTACTCAGTGTATACCTTTGCACTTGTAAGGACCACAAAAAAACAAGCTCTTGACATTTTTTGTGTATGCTAAAATAAGGTCACGTTTTTCTTCTTCTTCTTTCTTCTTTGAAAGGTTGCACAGGACGACTCATACGTTCAGGGCTGTGCTTTCCACAATGGCTTCTCTCCTGCAATTGGAGTCTTTGGGACAAACACAATGGATGTTGATGACAATGTCATCCACCACACCGTCGGAGAAGGTAAGATGGTGCTTATTTGTGGAATGTACTTTTTCCTTTATGTATTGTCATGTAGAGGAAATCATAAAGGTATTTCTATACAGTTCAATAGGTAGAACATGGCACGAACACAGCAGAGCTTTTGATTCCCTTAATGTAATGTGTAAATACACCTATGCAATGATTTAAATGTTCTATAAGTGGGCACCTTCTGTGCTTTCTTTATTACAAAAATAAAGAAATTGTGCTACTAAAAAGCATTGTTCTGATAAATGTTGTATGCTATTATCTTAAAACATGTTATGTCATGTCATACTTTGATGGTGGGTGAGGTGGGATTAGGTTGGGCTGTGATAATGTTAGATCAGTAGCACTCAACAAGGAACATCACACTGTGTCACCAATTACAGGTATCAGAGTGTGGGGCAACAACATAAGAGTGCGGAGGAACCTGGTGACCCTAAGTTTGTGGACAGGATCCTATCAGGACAGAGAAGAGACATTCAATTTTGAATGGAATGCTGCCATTGAGGTCTGTCTACTTTATTACTTTATTTAACCAGGCAGTTTATATTAAAGGATAATTTTTTTTAACCTAAATCCCATTGTTCTGATGTGAGAAGATCAATTATATAGTGTAGCAAAAATACCCTATGTATTTCCCCAGGAAATGCGGCATTTCACGTCATCGGCGTACATTTTGTACGCTTGATGACGTTAAACACCCATTCCATTAAGATTCTTACTCACAGTAACAGCAGCGTGACAGATGAAGAGCACACTGCAATATGAAAAAGTAGTAAATGTGTACACTGCCGGTAGATCTTAATTCATTGTTGTTTTGCCTGCTTGTAATTCTTGACCCTGTTAAATTCTAATACAGGGACAGGCCTTCAATTCCCATCTGGAAACGTAACCACTCAATTACTGTAAGATGATTTATAGAAAAACATCCATCAAACACTTTATTTTCAGGTCAATGAGGGGACAAACGTGGTGTTGCAGGGGAACATTGTGGCTGGCTATGAGAGAGTTGGATATCGCATTGATGGTGAACCGTGCCCAGGTAATTTGTTCAAATCCAGCCAATAAATAATTTGTCAATATGCTGTCTGTTGTGTTGTGTATGACGTTGTTTTCTTGAACGCCCTTGCAAACATTGAGCCTGATTTATACTTGGTGTTGGTGTTGCTAACCGAGAATAGCCGCTCTACATGCTCCCAACGCATCCCAATAAATTAAGCATACAGTATCACTCAAAGTCTCGCTACATTGTAAAGTATCATAGTGCATTGTACTTATTCAAGCAGTAATGAGGAGAGCTTAGAAAACAGATATTGGTAGAAGGAGCTCTTTCACATGATTTGTACATTTCCAGGTGTTCAGAGCGACACTGAGAGGTGGCATCAGAACGAAGCCCATGGCGGTCTCTACGGTGTGTTCATGAACAAAGACGGCCTCCCTAGCTGCAGTCTTATCCAAGGCTTCAATATCTGGAGGAGCTTTGACTTTGGCATCTATTTCCAAGTATGAAAACGGTTGAGTTTTTTAAATGTTGTACTCTTGTGTCCCTCTCTGTGTTAATGTCCTTTTTTGCTCTCCAAAGTGCTTTGTGATCAAACTGTTTGGCTAAAAGCATAAATTTTGGACAGTATCAAGAGGCGTGTTTCCCACCCTAGGCTCTAAGACCCCCATGGGGCATATCAAAATGTCAGGGATTATTAGGCTGCCAAGAAGTGGAGTCAAGGAATTACATTAAAGGAAAAGTTCACCTGTTTACCTTTATCTCCATACATGTAGAATAGATCCTTGCTAACGCTCACTATTGGACGGTACCATTGTCTATTCGCTCTGTGTCTCAGAAAAGGGCTGTTGAGAGCTAAAAAATGTACCCTCTGATGATATCATCAGTGGGAATTTTATACTAGATTCTTTTTTAATTGATGCAACAACTGTGTTTACTATTTTAAGCATACAGCATTCCAGAAAGAGAAATAACATAATTTTCCATTAGCTTGAAATCTCTGCCACTGACGTAATTGGCAGGTATATTTTCAAGCTATCCACAGCCCACCTCTGAGACACAGAACAAGTAGACAGAAATGATATGTCTTATAGTGAGCATTAGTGAGGCACATTATATGGCGATACGTTTGAGAATGGGGTATCTGGGTGTTTAAGGATGAAACATTGTTATCCGTGGGTGTTGAGGTTACAATGGTTAGATACTGTAGATTATATGGAAGACAATAGAAAGGATCATTGTGCCAGTCTTACTTGTATTCTTATTCCATTATCTTTGATTGCAGACAAGTATGGAAATAATTGTTGCCAATGTTACCCTGGTGGACAACGGCATGGGCATCATGTCATACGTCTATGGCCCTCCTTCACTTGCCCATTTGTACGCCGACAAGACTGTTGAAGTCCAGGTGAGACAGCTAATTCATTTATTTCAGCCTTAATCTGGGCTCAGACTACAGGCGTTTTAAAATCTGATTTTTTTTTTAAATCACACAATCTTATAAGATTATCTTAAACATGCACACACGATTTAAAAAGATTATGGGGCATCACACACTACAAGTTCTAATTACAATTATTGGGTTTACCAGAAAAATGCAGCACCTTGACGTGCTGCGATTACAAGCAGAAGCAGATGTTAAACATGTATCTTGTTAAACTTGCCGATAGTCGGGAGGGGCATTGCCGACCCTGAATCATAAATAATCTGTACATTGAAACATACAAACTATAGGATGCCAGTTCAACAAATGAACCTGGCATCTGTCTAAATAACATGCTATCTAAATTGCGTTTTAACCCTTGCATAAGCCTGCAAGGTCGTCAAGGCGAGGGTAAGTGCTATGTCAAGTACTTTAAATATACGTATGATTAAACTGTTTCATGTAATGGTAACCCCTCTTTCCCCAGAATGCACTGATAGTAGGCAGCAGCCCCAACTTCAACTGTTCAGACACTATGCCGATGTCCGATTGGAATATGCAACAAAGTGCAGAACACCGTGGTCCTAGGCCTACCGAAGGTACACACTTTGATACATATGTAAACATGTATGTATGTGTATATATTGTTTATACATACATACTGTATACTGTGTGTGTGTGTGTGTGTGTGTGTGTGTGTGGGTGTGTGTGTGTGTGTGTATACACTGTATATTATGCTTGAAAACATCAATGTCAAAGTTGCACCAATCAACTTCAACTCTCCTCTTTGTACAGGTGGTACATCTGGGATCTGTTGGCCTACATTTGAATCTGGACATAACAACGGTCCCGAAATGAGCTATACCGGACTCACGTCGTACAATACCATCAAAGGGCTGATGAGAGTCATCGGTGAGTGCTGCCTGTGTTTGATTAGATCAATTTAAGGTATATAGCCATTAGTAGGCTACAATTAAGACAGCCAAAAAACCCTCTAAACAATAAAATTACCATGCTGCCTGCTGTGGGACAAATTTGAATAAATAACCTCCATTTCCATGTTGTCCCTGTCCAGACACCACGTTTGTTGGCTTCCGGAACATCTGCTCCAGCGACACCAGCGTGATGTTCATGACCAACCCTGGCAATGAAGATCTGCAGCACCCAGTGCATGTCAGTGGCATGAAGATGGTTGACAGCACAGAGGGAGCCCAGGTCTACATCCACAGGCCTGATGTCAAGTATGTCTGTGTGGTCTTGTGTCTGCAAATTATATATAACTAAGATGTATTAAATATGTATCTAAATGCAGAGTCATGGATGGAGAACATCTTAATGCTTCATTTTTTATAAACCATGTGGTTTAGTTACATTTGTAAGCACAAAGTTTTGGGTTCAAGATCAGTGTTAGGAACATTTTCAATGTAAAGCATTTTGTAAAACTTTACTTGGCTCTCAAAATTAGACTTCCTCTTAGTGAGAGCAGGATTTGATCCCATAACCGTGGACACATGAAGCAAGCTCCACAGAGCTACACCCAGTTGTTAGATTAGTGTTCTCTTTGAGGTTTTCACACTTTGACTTTGAAACTTTATGCAGTAGATAAAGATAAGTGGGACTTAACCAAGCAATCCTATATTAAAATTGGCTAATATCTGCCTAATACTAGACTGGTGCCCAAAGGACAATAGTATGTCTGAAGATGTCCCTTAGCTGTTAAGCTAATACAACCGAAGTTGTATTTTTTGTTTTCTTTACCCGAGTACTGTGTGTACTTACGGTACGCACAGTAGAATAGAAATTAATATTTGCATTATTTCCCTCAGGAAAGCCAACCCCTCTGACTGTGTGGACATGGACTGTGATGCTAAGAAGAAGACGATGCTGAAGGATTTGGACGGGTCCTTCCTGGGTGCAGTGGGTGCTGTGATTCCCCAGTCAGAGTATGAGTGGGGTGGGGATCCCAGACGAGGGTTGGGTGACTTCCGCATCCCCAAAGTCATGCTCACCTTCCCCAATGGCAGCCGTATCCCTGTGGATCAGATCGCTCCAAACAAAGGTAGCCAACCTTACAAGTCTGATTTAAATGAACGCTCAGGATTTTACACTCTCTTTACTTTATTTCAATAAACGCAATCAGACACTCAATTGTTACAGTAATATTAGGGCATGGTGATGGTCACACATACAGTATGCATTAGATAAGAAGAGTCAGCTTCCTTACCCATCAGAAAACCGGCACTGCCCAATACCCGCAAGACATGGGAAATTGATGTGTCTGATGCAGAGACATGCGTCAGCTACAACACTTGTTGTATGTACAGATGTGTTGTCTGTCTTTCAAAAAGTCTCATACGTACACAAAAAGTCCAGTGCAACTCACTCCTAGTATCTCACTCATAGCACTCCAGGGTTACTTATAAGAGTCTTTTTTATTTATGTGGAGTTTGGAACAGTACAAATTTGTGTTACTTTGTGTTACGTACAGTAAATGATAGTGGGATTGAACAATGTTAGGACATAGGCATCAACAGATGCATGTAACCCCTATTCTGATTTTTTTTTAAAGCTTTAATAAAGTTATTTGTTATTTGTTATTTGTTAAAGTGTCTTTAAGTATTCAGATAAGTATTTAGATATGATTCAGATAAGTCTGATGTATTATTATTATTATGACCCCTGTTTAATCTTCATCTTCAGGTGTGATCAGGGACAATTGCACATATGTGTATCCCTGGCAGAGCTACAAGTGCTTTGGACTGAACTACAGGATGCTGGCGATTGAGAGTCTGGATGCAGACACAGAGACCAGACGCCTGTCTCCTGTGGCTGTACTGGGAGATGGCTATGTGGATCTGATTAATGGTGAGAATAGTTGGTTCAACTTCAAAGTCCAACCACACATTCATATGCACACATGCACATAACACACACACACACACACACACACACACAATTTTATTAAATTAACCACTTAAACCCTATATACTTCCCTACATGACAAATTGTGAGAAAAAAAATGACAATTGTTGGACATATTTTGTACATGCATTTATTTTATTTTATTTTTTCAAATGATTAAAACTTTTAGCCTTTAACAACATGCCCCAAAATAGGGATGCCAGGTTTAAAGTCGTTAAATCAGTCAAATTATTTCACATTCCTGTAGCTGTATATAGACAGTGTTCCTGACAAACCTCCAAAGAAAGTAACAAAACTCATCACTGTTGGTTCACAGGCCCTCAGGACCATGGCTGGTGCGCAGGCTACACCTGTCAGAAGAGACTGTCTCTGTTCCACAGCATCGTGGCCACCGGACGCTCCTACGATGTCTACTTCAGCAGCGTCACACCTCAGAAGCTACGCCTCATGATGGTCAATGCCAAACCTTCTGAGGTACAGTATGCATGTATATTACATTGCTCTGCCCTGAACGAGTACCGGTGCCAAAGGAAAAGCCTGAACCTTCTAAGAGAATCTTCTTTTAACATTTTGAATGTGGTCAGGTCATATTGAAAATGACACATTTTGTAGCCATAAAGGCCAGATATAATGAAACTCCTAAATTGTTCTTTTGAGCAGAGAAGCAACATATAGTTCACATCGTTTGCTTTGCATTTGTGTGTGTTTTAAACATTTCATCTAACTTAAACTTTTGCTCTCGTTCATACAGAGTGTCTTGGTTTCGATTTTCTACTCCAAGCCCCAGCGGTTGGATGTGTACGTTGACAACGCGTTGGTCGCTCCAACTAATGCTGAATGGAACCCTGACAACACTGACTATACACTGAAAGAGCCAATGTCTCCAGGTAGAACGCATTCTACACTGATGTTATAAATGTATTGGTTCATGGTTAGTTCTGATTGAGTAATTTGATTGGACAAGAGGCATTCCATGAGTTCTGATTATACGGTCTAACAGCACAGGCATTTTTGTCACTTTGCTACTGTAACATTAGCCTGTTATTAATTCACTTATGTTTCTTAGCAACATTTTTATTGATAGAGTTCTGAAGGCTCTATATATGTTGGCGGAGCCAAATTAAAGAAATAATCAACAAATCATAAACTGTTGTATCCCATTACTTGATAAATACTTTGTAGTAGAACTGCTGTATAAAAGCACAGCTATCGTTATTTTGGGTACATTTACAACCTAATCCCAGTTTTGCTGATATACAGTATGTTGCTTATCTATCATACGTGTGTCTCTATTTGGCATCTTTGGTTTGGTTTCGCTGTGGTTTCTTCATCTCACACAGACCGATCTTATCATGACATGAAATTTAAAAAATTGTATGTGCACAAAAAACAAAAAAACATGTAATCTCTATTTAATCTTTGAGCACATTTATTTTTCCTCAACTGATACAAATACTTAACACCCATCTGTCTTGGCACACCCCCAGGACAATACGTCCCTCACCTGAACGCCACCGTGGGGACAAATTACTTCGACCAGGACTTCAAGATGATGAAGGTTCTGTTGAGAGGCTCCGAACCCGTGGAAATCCGAACCTCCCCGGTTCTCTTCATCTCCTTCCAGCTGCCGGCCATGACTGAGGATGAGTTCTTCGGGGACAACCTGGTCCAGAACCTGGCATTGTTCCTCAAGGTCCCGTCCAACATGATCCGCATCACCAACATTATCCGCGAGGACAGCGGAAAGCGCCGGAGGAAGAGGTCCAGTGGACTGACAGTGGAGGTGGAGATTAAGAAGCCCCCTGTACAGCAGACCACCAACACCACTAATGGTTAGTAGAGACACTTCTATCTAATGTGTAGAGTCCGACCGATGCCGAATTTGTCAACTAATGTGTTTGGCCCTTTACAGCATACAGGAAATATGGACCTGCTACAGTAGCTCCATTACTACAGTATCACTCTATATCCTATTGTTTCCTATTTTACAGATGAGGAGGACTTTGCTCTTTTGAAGAACATTGCCAATGACCTTGGACAGGCAGCAGTTTCTGGCAACCTGACTCAGGCCACCGGCTTAAACGTGTCCTCCATGGGAGTCGTTGCACCTCCTCCCCCATCATCTGACCCTACCTGGAATGAGGTGAGCTCTATCTCAAGACTCAGTTGTAGGGTAAACCCCTTCACTGTGGCTTTTGGAAATATTATGAATTAACCACATGGACCCTAGTCCAGTTTATTCAACATTCATGTCTCATTCAACTATCAATTTACATGACATTTTGGGCATTGGCTTACAGGAACTGTAGGCTATTAATTAGGCTAGTCCTACCCTACACTAACGAATGCTCTGCTCATACAGCAGGCATTGGTCATGACATTTCTTTTCTTGCTTCTACTCTGCTTAGGTGGCCACTGAGGAGGTGACAAGGGAAGAGCCTACAGTGAGCTTTGTGTCCAGTGTGTCTGACCTACTGGTCATAATGGAGCCCATTGCAGAGCAATACGTTGGTCCTCTGTACCAGCAGCCCAGCCTCATGGCTGTGGATGAGGAGGTAAGGCCTGCACTAAATGCAGATATAATATACATATTGACTTTACTCCAGTGTATCAAATTCTGCATTGTCCTACAGTCGTACATTATGTACAGTCGCAATCATGTAAAACCTGTTTTGTTGTCAAGGCAGGTAAATAGGTTAAACTTCAGTAATGAAGCCTGAAGTTGCTTCTGATAAATATTAGTAGTTTAGTAGTAGTTGACTTCACTGACAGTTACGGTTTAATGTGATACTTATACTGTACACAATATATGTATATGTATCTTAAAGGTTAGATCTATATTCACTATATGAATAGGGGTTTAATTCTGCCAGGCAATTTGAATGAAAGCCTCTGCAAGATGTAATATTTTTTAAACAAATATAAAACATGGCTATGGTCTCTGCCTGCAGAGTAAATGTGTTTCTGTGGGAGTCACCTCCCTCATGGCCACAGCGTCTCTGAAAGACTCCAGTGGAAACCCTGTCAACGGACTAACTGGAAACACCACCATCCTCTTCAGTGACTGCTGGGCCAACTTCACCGATTTGGCCATCCTCAACAGTGGTAGGTGTTTCACCTGTGTATCACCTGGAAGTCGCCTGGAAGAACACTAGATAAAAATCACCTGCTACGTGTTGAGGTGTAAAAATGCATTTACAAATTAAGGAATCTGATCAATAAAATGAATAATTTGAAAATATAATGCAGCCACAAAACCCCTTATTTGGCACCAGGCAGTAATCTTAGTGTGTTGGCACCTAAGCCACAGTCCTGTGTAAGAAACTAATTCAGTGAATTACATTATCAGATTAACCATTTAAATCCCTGTAACTGGACTTGAGTTACAACTGTTACATTGTGAGCTTGTAGATCTGCTATTTTTGGCTAATATTCCCCCAAGAATATGGACGCTGGGGTTCAAGTGATTAATATGATAGATTATTAGTTTATTATTTTCCCACAAGACAAAGGGAAATTAGAGAGTCTTAAGTAGTAATATACCTTACTGTTATTCCTAGCATAGTCCTTTTTTCCTAAGATAACTGTTTCCCTTCCCTGTAGGTGAAAATCTGACCATGGCTTTTACTCTGAAAGAGTGGGGTGCTCAGTCGCGAGCCTTCAGCGTCAAAGCTCTCCCGACCACTCTGTCCCCTGCCACCACTCCCAACCCTCCCAACAACACCATCGACAACAACTCCACTCAGACAACGACCACCACGTCTACAAGCCCTGTCACTGGTACCACCACAACCACCATGGGTGGTTGTTGGTGAATTGCTTCCTCAGCAATTCACCCACCAAGTGTGAAGTCGATTGGATGAACAGTTCTCGAGATAGGACAGACAGACAGACATACAGATTCCTGGAATGTATAGATAGATTGCAGGTGGGCTAAATAATTTCTGACATAGCATATTCATAGGCCTACTACCTCTTTTTGTGCAATAGTGTCAGTTTAAAATCTGTCAAAGAATATTTTTTTTTTATCCACCTTATCTTGTTGATTGCAAATAAAATGATTATCTTTTAAATAAATTCTATTTTTAATAAGTTTAAGTCAATATATTCTTTCGTTGTGTTTTCATTTCAAGAACTACGTTTTGTAATGCATACCTGCCAGGAGATTTTTTTCCCAGGGGGGGGGCTCTTGACCACGCTGGGGGTCGTCCCCCCCCCCCAGGATTTTTTTAACAGAGCAGATGTAATTTCCAGTATTCAGTATTTACAACGTATCAACGTAGTAAAGACGTTTATTTTCAACAGATATCTCTTTACCCACTGGGCACACACAATACAACGCCCATACGCCGTGCATACGCCGTCCATACGACGTCCGAGTCAGACCTCAGTCAACAGCTATTTTTCAAAAAATCCGTTGAAACGACGTCGACTCACGTCTGACTCGGACGTCGTATGGACGGCGTATACACAGCGTTTGGGCGTTGTTGTATGTGTGCCATACCTGCCAACCGCAGACCGTCATATAATAGGAGATTTTTTCCGGGGCAGGGCTGGGGGTCCCCCCCCCAGGAATCTTTTTACAGAGTAGATTTCCAGTATTCTGGTGGATTTTGGGAGTTTGACACTTTTAGTGTCAGGCTTTACTTACATAGGATCCATTAAAAAGTTTAAAGTAGCAATAAAAGAGACATATTTAATAATAACATTTTGCTGGGGACCCCCTGGAAACCCCCCAAGGAGGGGGGTCCCCGGACCCCACTTGAGAACCAATGCTTAAAGCTTTTTGAAAGTCCTGAAAAAAAAAACAAGACTCGCGCAACAAAAATCGGCAAGACACACCATTGACCCTGGCGAGGGTGGGAGTAGAAAGTGTGACTTCTGCTCTCTAGGCTGCTCTATTGAGCTCTTGACTTCAGACCACAAGATCATGGGCAAGGTCATGGGATCGAATCCCAGCACAGGAATCTCGGCATCTGAGCAACCTGGCTCCCACAGGTCTATTATCTTTTTTAGCCTTTATCATAAAGGTTGCTGGACAATATATAGAGGATGAAATGCATCATTTATTAAATAATATAAAGGTAATATCAAATACATTGTAAAAAAACATTTTGCTGGTTTCCCCTGAAACCCCTTTACTGTTACAGGGTAGAACTGCGTTAAAATCTTTACTGATGATGTGGCCATAGCTCAATGGTTAGAGAACCTGCCTGGCAAGCCTTAAATCCCAGGTTCGATCCCAGGCCTCAGCAATGTGTTAAAGTGTCCCTGAACAAGATAATTAAAATAATAGTTCACCCAAAAATTACTTATTTTCTATCAATAACACACTCCATGAAGGCTTGAATTCATGGAGATGTTTTTGTTTTTGACACATTCCTGAGCACAGACTCAGACATATTGGTTGGATCGGCGGTGCCACGTAGGTGTGAGGGTAGCGTAGCGGCCAGAACCTGAGTCTAGTAGAACATAATCACGATTCAAAGAACCAATTTAGCACCATTTATGTTTAGTGTGACATATGATCTACAGCCTGTAGATCATGTGTTTAATTTTTTTTTTTTTTTTAACATAGATGTAATTTCCAGTATTCTGGTGGATTTTGGTGACACTTTTATCAGCCTCTACTAGAGGATCCTTAGAGAGAGGAATGGCCGTGGCTGCATATCAGTGAGGGGGCACACAAAAAGGGTGGAATCCCCCAAAACAGGATAAGAAATGGAAGAACAGGAGACGTCCAGGAGATGGGGTCAAATAACAGGAGTCTCCCGGTGAGAACAGAAGGGTTGGCAGGTCTGTTTGTAACGTGGGGTGAAAGCTCTATCCATGGTGCTGAATGAAGGCGACGTGATTGGCGAGATCTTGTCAAACACTTGCTTTTTTTGGACGAGGGTCGCTAGAGGGCGCACCTGGCCTGGTCTTATGTGCAATGTCAAGGTACAATTAAATGCCGTGATAGATCTCATCTGAAGCGTAAAGCTCCATTTGAAAGGAAACCGTTAAATTATTACATACAGGAAAAAAAGAAAAGGAAAATGGACATGTCTTCCCGTTTTGATATTCGTTGAACGTCTTGTGTAAACAAGCGAGCCAATTGAGGAAAACATCTCGGGGGGTGGGCAAAACTCTGAGATTTGACATGCCCCCCTTTTCACAGCATTCTCTGTCCTGTCATCGTCTGAACATCTGTCCCCCAGTGAGAATGACAGTGAGAGTGAGTAACAATGGGACAATTAGTTTTACAGCCTTAATTTGGTCCCACGATTTAGGTCTACAAGAACAGTACAAGGTGGGCGTGTTCTTCTTGTCCCCCTTCTTTAACTCCAGACTGTCTGGTCAACACAGAGCGGTGCATATACTTTACACTAGAGCCGCACTTTGCTGCAAGTGGATGTAGAGTCCTACATCCACAACAAGGGAAGGGCATCATCACAACAAGGGAACCCCAAAGACGTTATTATTGAGCCTTATGACTACATGCTCTCTATTTATAAGACATTCTCCACGGCGGAGAAATTGGGACTGAACGCAAGTTTTTTTCGGTCATCAAAAGCTGCAAACACTATCTCAAGTTTTGTGGACATTGGACACGGTATGTATGTGTAATTCTCACGGACCCACCTGGCTGTTCGACGATCTTTGATAATTTGGCTCGTGTGTGTGTGTGTGTGTGTGT
Organism: Gymnoscopelus braueri; assembly: GCF_963280865.1. Taxonomy (NCBI): domain Eukaryota; kingdom Metazoa; phylum Chordata; class Actinopteri; order Myctophiformes; family Myctophidae; genus Gymnoscopelus; species Gymnoscopelus braueri. Next base: position 21,106,631 of record NC_137613.1, on the reverse strand, counting down.
GTGTGTGTGTGTGTGTGTGTGTGTGTGTGTGTGTGTGTGTGTGTCCTGTCTGTGCATGCACACATGTAGGTAGGACTGCTTATCATTCCATCTACCTTACAATTCGCAAACTGGCTGAAAGGGGAAAATCAGTGAAAATCAGTCACCGGTGTTAAACTGCGCATGCGTATGCACCGCTGTTGCCAGATCGTGCGCGAGCAACAAGCAACCAGCTTCATGAAAAAACACAAAGCTGCGCACTGCGCATGCGTCGCCGCACTTTCTCTAACCAATTCACACCCACTTCACGCTTACAAAACCTGGACATGGCAACGTCGCTCATCGTTCTGTGATTGACAGCAAAAGTTGGCCAATCAGGTGGCGAGTTCGCAGCCTGAAAAAATACGAACGGCAGCCATTGTTGGTTGTCCGAGTGCCTTCACTTCTTATTTTCGCTTATTAAACGCTCTCAAACTACTGCTTTGAGGCACGGAATTCACTTATAACATATCGTTTGGATAGAATTTTGTTGCTTCACTTCATATGTGTGGTCAATTAAAGGTAGGGTAAGTGATTTGCAATTATTCAAATAATTGCAAAATGGGTCTATGTTCTGATAGTGCTCGTTACTATAGAGTGTCCTGTCCATATAAGGAGTCTCCATGTCTCTCCAGCTCTTTATTAAACAGAAAATTCATTTTCGTTTCAGTTTCAGTTTCATTTCCAATTTTATCCAACCAGGACAGAGAACTCAATCAGGATATAGATTAAACAAGTGAAATTGGAAGTGATGACACTAAGAAATGAGCAGACAAAATTGGAACTGGAACACTATACAAATTAAGCTTAAAAATGGGTACTTTCTCCTGATTGGCTGAGATTTTGACACCTACCGAAAAATGGATTTTCTGTTTATTAAAGAGCTGGAGAGACGGGGAGACTCCTGTTACTGAAAAAACACTCTATAGCAATGATTACTATCAGAATATAGTATTTTAACCTTTTAACAAAATACTTTTTGTTTTAACCCAAAAATATCACTTACCCTACCTTTAATCATGACAGAGCCTATTTAAAAATAAAAATTCAGAGAACCGTCAGGGGCGAACAGTCACACGCATGTATCCGAATAAGTCAACCTATTTTGCCAATAGCCATCTCAAAAGTCCCGTTGCGTCATGGCTGTCCCCCCCGCCCCACCCCCACCACCCACACACACACACACACACACACACACACACACACAGGGAGAGAGAGGGAGGGTGGGAGAGAGAGAATAGTCAGCTAAACAGCGCGACATAATTTTCGCTGACGCAGAGACAGAGAGACAGAGAGGGAGAGAGAGAGAGAGGAAGAGAGGGAGGGAGGGAGGGAAAGACAAAATAAGCAAGCCCTCGCTTATTTTCCCGCGGACGTAATTTATTTGTCATTGTGGTGAATGTTTGCCGCTGATGTTTGTTGTGTGAAGCTTAATGTCAGAGTGTTTGTGTTGGAGCGCCTCAGTGCGGCTGCTGAGTTCATGTGCAACGTCTTGCATGCTGGCTGTGGGTGGCTTCACAGTTTTCCTTCGCCGTGTCTGTAGGCCCCCAAACATAATTTTCTTTGGCGGGGTTAGGGGGGGGGGTACTTTTACATATAACTTCACTCGCCTACATTAAACAGGACAACAATAAAATCATTTGTGAAGTTTGAAACTGTTTTGATGGCATGTGCATTATCTTCCTTGAGAATCCATCTGACCAAGAATGCTTATAAATTCCTATGACTCCAAGTCTTAGGAATTAATTATTGGGTGAGTACAGACGGAGTTTAGAGCACTTTTATGGCCGCGCAGATCGGCACTACACAGTGGGGCGCCGAGAGCTATCTATGACTGTGTATTTGGAATACTTGAAATGTATGTAAGATCACAGACATTCTAGGGCTAGGGTTCTAAATGGGGCTAAAAATTATCTCCAAGAAATAGTGCCCAATCTGCCCAATTCTCCCCCAAAACAATGTTGTAGGCTAGCATGTGACCAGTTCTCCCTGTTACCATAGTAATAAGATAACATTGCTACTGCTACGCATCTGCAGCTACTGTAGATTCTTACCAGCATCCAGTTGAACGTTGTATGTGGGAATTGAGTCCAGCGACAATCTGTAACTTTCAAAGTTAGGATCCAAAAGGTCCCTGTTGACCTTTAAAGAATAATTTGCGGTCATGGCGTCGCAAATATTAATGACTTACTTGTGAAAGGAAATTAAAATGAAAAAATATGTGCAGAGATATGATGTGATGTGGATGGGACATGTGCTTCCTGTTTGTAGCTGACGGTACTATTTTTAGGACGGACACATGAACTATTTAGTCGATTGGGGAAATTAGCTTAGTACTACCCGGTACTACCTCTATGGCTTAGTACGGCATTTAAGTCTTTCTAACAACTTTTCCTATGTCATTTTTTTTGTAATTATTGGAACTCATTTTGCGAGCCCAACGTTCATAGCAGACTTTCTTAACATAATGGTACTGCAGCAACGGACTAGTCTGTCACGACCGTCATGGATGAACTTCAACCTGGTGTTTGCACTTTCTCTCTTTTTGGCCGGTACATCTACATAAACGTGCAGATTTCAAATATAAAGTGCTTACCTTATGGTTACGGATGTTGTAATTATATACGGGCCCTCAAAAGTATCTGTATCTTCCATATTGTTCAATAAAAAGCATTTTAACCCGATCGGCGGTCATTTTCTCATAGTTATAATGTATCAAAGTCCAATACACCTCCCAACCGATAGGGTCGCGTAGTTGAAAGTATATGGAGAAAATATGGAGAGAATGGCCACTGATCAGATTAAAATGTTTTTTACGGAAGATACGGGTATTTTTGGGGACCCGTACATAATTACAACATCCGTGGCCATGGGTTAAGCACTTTATATTTGAAATTTGAACGTTTATGTAGATGTACGGGTCAAAAAGAGAGAAAGGGCTAACACCAGGTTGATGTTCATCCATGACTGTTATGGTATGACAGTCATGTATCAGGGGGCTAGGTACTGTGCAACCGGAACGTTCAAGCTTGTATAGCTGTGTAGCGGCGGTACAATTATGTGATAGGACTGTTCCCCCACAAACATCTCTGATTGAAGGTAACGTTTAGCTTGTGCATAAAACCTTTAGCCAAATTCCATTCCCCAAAGTTCGGTCACTCGCTCTCTCTCCTCGCTTCCTCCACTCGCGCCTAAGCCCCGCCCCTGCAAGGAGCCGATGATAATTTGTGAGGACGGAGTGGTCGAGCGGTTGCCGTCAAAGGATCGGACTGCACTTAGCGTCATTTCAAAGCGACGGCAAATTCCGCGATCACTTATGACGTCTCAAACAGCTGGACCAGAGCCGTGGATGAAAATATACATGCCTATGTATGCATGTGTGAGGACGTATGGCCACCCTGCATGAATGATGTAATTCAGAGTCAGACATACTCTGTAATATACGGTGGCTGTTATACGCAGCAGTGCCGTGCGGGACTGCTGCGGGGGGTGGGGGTCTGGGGACTGTACGAGCAAAAAGAGGGACGGGTCAGGATTTAATTCATAAATGTAAGTTTGCTCATCCTGGCGCTTCGTTCACTATTTCAGGAATAAATGGCTTTGCACAAAATGTTAACTATAAAGATAACAATGTGGCCATCCACATTGATGAATTGTCTATTCTATTCTGTATTATTCTATACCTGCATATTATTCTATGCATGTATATTTTCATCCACGGCTCTGGTCCAGCTGTTTGAGACGTCATAAGTGATCGCGGAATTTGCCGTCGCTTTGAAATGACGCTAAGTGCAGTCCGATCCTTTGACGGCAACCGCTCGACCACTCCGTCCTCACAAATTATCCTCGGCTCCTCGCAGGGGCGGGGCTTAGGCGCGAGGAGAGTGAGCGAGTGACCGAACTTTCGGGAATGGAATTTGGCTATATATATATCTATGGTCGAGCCTACACTTGATGTACACTCGCTAAATGCGGAAGTAGAGAGCCTCCTCGGCTCCTCCACTCGACTCCACTCGCCTCCTCCAAGAAGCAACTGAATAATCCTGAGCACATCCGGTTTGGAGTCGGAGTGACCGAGTGGGAGTGAGCGAGTGGCCGAGATTTTCGGGTATGGAATTTGGCTTTAGTCTTTAACTCTCACTCCTTTGCTTCAAATACATCATTACATGTGTGTATGAATCACTATCGGTCTTCTGTATATTTAATTTCAGCGAACATGAGCAAAGATTCACAAATGAGGGCTGCAATAAACCAGAAGTTGATAGAAATGGGAGAACGGGAGCGGTAAGTAAATCCGGTCCGGGTACTAAAGTCTTGTATGTCTCGATGTATAATTATAGTGAGATCAGTGTTGCCATATTTTGTGAGAGAAATAAGCAACCAGGGCAAGGAAAACAAGCCCAAAAAAAGTAACTTAGACCACATGAGCACTTTAAACCTATATGCATCGGCTATTTGAAAATAGACGATCTACAAGCTCACAAGCTTGTATCTTCAAAAACTCTAATAAATAAAAAAAATGTGGATTTTTTTAGTTGTTGAAACATTCTAACAACACAAATGCTCCCTGGGCACAAACATTTTCATGGAAATATTTGAGAACCACTGGTTAAAATGATAATTAAAACATTTGGAAGCCAGCCTAAATAATCAAGTACACTTGGAAACAAGCCCCAAAAAAACCCGCAACTACCAATCTTTACCAGCAACTTTGCAGAAAAAGAAGCCCAAAGTAGCTTTTAATAAGCTGACATGGCAACACTGATTTCATACAATAAATTGTTTCCCCCCCAGGTTGAAAGAATTGCTCAGGGCAAAGCTGGTGGAATGTGGGTGGAAGGATCAGCTGAAGGCACACTGCCAAGGTTTGTTGCACGGCACACACTCAAACATTTGGTGCATGTTGATGAAAGAGACGGGTTTGCCCCCTGAACTGGTTTCAACTGAAACTGGTTGTCTCACTATTGTGTATCTATCTGATGGTTCTCTTAATTTTTGTGTCCAGATGTGATTAGAGAAAAGGGCCTGGAACATGTCACAGTAGAGGACCTGGTCACAGAAGTGACACCAAAAGGCAGAGGTATGGTACAATACAAGATAGTGGTTGGGGAAAAAACTACAAATCTGGTCTTCACCACCAAAACATTTTAAGATTAATGTATGCTACTCTGTACAAATTTACTTGCATAGCAATGTGTGGATACCTCTCAGATCTTCAACAGGTTTGAAAGTGACTTTTTAACCCGACAAAGATCAGAGACGGATTGAAACATTTATGTGAACAAAAAAATATGTAGGAAGAATTCAACATCTGCATCACACAACAGTGTTGCTAGCCGTCAAGAACCGATTTACAAGCTACCAGCGTGTTGCATTGCAATGCATTGTATGATGTATTTGTTTATTTTTGTTTGTGAGATTATACATACTGCTACACCAGGGTGTGGCACCAGTGTTAATCAGTTTGGTTTCTTTCTGCCCCCTACATTTCTTGCAGCACTTGTTCCTGACAGCGTGAAGAAAGAACTCCTACAGAGAATCAGAGCGTTTCTAGCTCAACATGCCACTTTGTGAATGAAACATTCCACTTCAAGCATACATTTTTTTACTCACTGTAGGTCAACAATTAAAGTTCAAGTACAGTTTTTTGTTCTTATTGTGGGAAGCACCGAGTGTTATGTTTATATTTTATCATGTGTTTTGATATTGAGTTCATTTATTGTTATGCAACAGTTTTGGAAATAAATGAAGCTGTGGCTATTTTGGTCATTACAATTCCTGTCCTGTTTTTCTAATTAGTGATGTTGAACCTGAGTAGAATCTTGGGTTGCGTCGCTGCCTATAAAAGACAAATAGAACTATATATAGACACATTCACTGGAGGGTAGGTGCAGGACCAACGAAAACACAGGTCAATCACAATTAAAAGACGTCAAAAAGCTTTATTGACGTTTCAACTAAAATGTCTTATTCAGAATGTGTAGCTATCTAGCCATGATATACTATAAGTCCAGGTGCTGGACAAAATAATTTGCGACTGTAAAAAAAAAAAAGTCTGTACAACTTAGTTTTATTTTTGATTTAATGGGATCTTCATCAGGAATCAGGGAAATGGGCATGTACATATATAAAGAGTCAACTTGAATCTGATTGGTTGTAACAATACAAAGGCAAACAAAACTCACCTGGGCTCATAGTGGTGAATAAGCACAATACATGAAAGTCAGTACAGGACATGTTTAGACAGATTATGTTTCCATTTTTATTCAAGAGTTATCACACAAATTTCATTGTAAAATTAACAAGAATATATACTCCATACTCCATAGGATACTCCAAACTGGCAATTGACATTAGCTATAAAGTATTTTAGAGACAATTTGAATGCGTACCAAAGCGGTTTCTCAATTGTATGTGTCGAGAGTTGTGTCAAACACACTAATGTACATGATCACATGCACAAACATATAAACAGGAAGGTACAGGGTCACAAGACCAGTCCAATTAAAACCAGAAAAAAATATACTCTGAATCCATAAAATGTGGAAAAAAACATGTCCTAATACTGATGACAAATGCAGAGAGAGGAAGGAGACAAATATACACTTGAAGGTTCTATGGAGGAAGAAAGTCTATGGTCTCATGACAGCATGACATCATGACAGCATGTGATCATGTCCATTAATGTGTCTGATATGTTTGGCATTAGTGTGTTTCATGGCCATGATGTAATGCTCTACCAATGTTCATCATCACTAACCTGACACCGTCAAATGGAAGAAAGCTTGCGACACACATTTTGTTTCAAATGCAAATGAGATTTCCGGAGGGAGGGGGTTTACCAGGCTACATCATCACTTGCTGAGGGGGGAAATTAGAAGAAAGGTAAAAACACTTGTGGGTGAAGAATAACTGACAAAAAAGTGAACTTCAGACACAGGAAGCATCTGTTGGTCATTCTTGAGATTGGTTTGAGTAACATTGAATAAAAAGTTAAAAGGATAACAGACATTCACTAATTCATAGTGCAGCTGCTCTTATATGGACATTGCATAACAAGGTGTGGCAGTTTCTTTTGGTATAATGTTCTCACAGCATCCCTGATCATTGCGTAATTTGTTGTAATTTCAAGCAAACGTATAGCTTGCTTTTACATAGTATTTCTCTAATAGTTCAAACCCTGTACCTTTCTCTTCCTTGCTACAATGTCAAATCACTCTATGTTAGTGAATTGCATAAATATAGTGCCAAGACAAGTGCTGCAAAAGATGATAACTAGGATAGCAGGTATACATCCATCTGTCTGAATAAAATACTATCTAATCTACAGTATATAATTGCCAAATACCTCATTGTAGTTCAAAATAGGGTCAAAACAACAGCAGCAGGTGACCCAAAGTGCTTTCCAATTTTTGAGGATGACAAAACAATAGGCCACGAAAGCAAGATATATGTAAAACATCAATTACAGTATAATTAGGTAGGCTAGATACAGTGTTTACTGTTTGGCCTCTCTTAGACCCTCCTCCACCTTTCTGCACTGTCCAATAAAGCAACAAAAAATAAATCCATGAAAAGAAAAGACATGAGCTGATCATTTCTCCTCCCAGTTCCAGGTGACAGTCACAGACGTCACACGGTCACAGGCTCACAGTTATAAATGCCAGTGTAGCCTATTCTTTGAGTGGTTGCTCTCTGGTTTACAGGTAGATATAGTGATACACTCAATGAAATGGCTAAAATGATACTTTGTTAGGTCTACTTAACTTTTTACTTCAATTATATGCACGGATTGTGTGTTATCCTGTTATTCCTTTAGACATTTATAAAATGTTTTATTGTGCACGGAACCATTTTGCGTTATTCCTTAAAATGTCAATGTGTTTAATATAGGCTAAAAAAAATATATGTTCTTTTTTTCTTAACTTTGAAGAGACCGGACTATCATCAACAGAGAAAGAGCGAACCTCCAGCTGCACCACCTGTCACAAGCTCACTTTGTTTTAGTGTCAGAAGTGAAGTGAGTTGACGTTCAGCCGGGGACATCCAGGGGACATCCGAAGGGACATCCAGAGGACATCCAGGGACATCTATTTCCGAGGATGGAGCGCGCCGCGCACTGGCATCTGCACTTGCCAGTCGCTGTCTTCTTCGTACTTTGGTGCTGCTGTAGTAAGTAGGCTTCATCTAAACAACAACGAAGCAATTCAAACTGTGCATATGCCTATTAAAGCTCTTTTATAGTAGGCTATTCTATTTTTAGCCTAGGCTCTAGACCAGTGTTACTTTTACAGCCGTTAAAAGAAAAAAAACTACTCTTTCAGATGCTCAAAAACTCATCAGAGTGTCGCCAAGGCATGGAAGCTCAAACGGAGCGACACGACTTACAATCACAGGAGAAGGTAAGAAACAAACCAACAAACATGTATGCCAACTGCGCATCCACTGCAAGAAGAATCAGGCTAGATTCGTGAGCTTCATTCATTATGAGCTTGTAGATCGGCTATTTTCAAATAGCCGATCATAAAGTGCATGCATGTTTTGTAATAGTAATAAAATCTACGAAAACTACTAAGTTTTCAAATAATTGTAGTGGAGTAAAAGTACAATATTTGCCTCTGAGTCTGAGAAGTGTAGTGGAGTAGAAGTAAAGTGAAAATTGGAAATGCTCCGATAAAGTAAAAAATCCTCAAAATTGTACTTAAGTGGGCTACAGTAGCCTACTTGAGTACATGTACTTAGTTACTTTCCAACACTGCCTGTCTGTCAGGATGCAATTTGAGTGCAGGACGCTGTGAAAGGCTATTTTGTCATTTTCAAGGATCTTAACTAAGATTCTAAAGCTTAATTCATCGCGTGAGGATGACGTTTGCAAAAAAATAACTAATCTACAGCTCTGCATGGTAGATCCGTTGTCTATTTTTTGCAAGCGATACCTTCACATGAGTTTCATAAACTATCTACGATGCGTTAAAGTAGCTTGTACGCGTGCGTCCTCTCCTCTCTGCAGGATTTGCTCAAGAAAACCAGTTCCAGTTGAGTCCTAAAGATGACAATTTCGGCAACCGTGTGACTCTGGTGTCAACCACCCTCTCAGTCCCCTGTGATGTGGAGAGAGACTCAACACATGGCAGTCAAATCATGTGTTATACCAGGTACCGTAGCCTACTTACTTACACCTGTATACCAAAGCTGATGTAGCCTGTTCATTAGCCTATCTGTGAAGAGTGGAGTAGGCTATTAGAGCCAACCTGGCTGCAAAACAAAATTATAATATATTTTAAAGGTAGGGTAGGCTAAGTGATTTTTTTAATTAAAATAATTATTAAATAGCTCCATATTCGGATATAGGTATAGAATATTTGTTCAGTAACAGGAGTCTCTCCAGCTCTTTAGAAAGGAAAAAAAATGCATTTTCAGGTCAGGATACCTATCTTATCCAATCAGGAGCGAGAACTTGCACAGGATACAGATTAAACAATTAAATTGGAAGTGATGAAACAAATAAATGTGCAGTTTTTTTTTTACAATGGAAGTCTGGAACACTATAAAATTGGAGCTGATAAATGGGTACTCTTTCCTGATTGGCTGATGATTGGCAACCCACCTGAAAATGTATTTTCTGAACAAACACTATGGCAATTAATACTATCAGAAAATAGTGCTTTAACTTTTTAACAAAAAACGTTTTGTTTTAACCAAAAAATATCACTTACCCTACCTTTAAGTATTGTTCAAATGTGAAGAAGAACACTTCATTGCACAGCAGTAGCACAACAAAGTTCAATGTGTGACTGCAGCTGAGTGATGTTTAGCTACAAGCTAAAACAGGCCTATACTCATATAATAGTAATAATCACAATAATAACATAATAGAAGAGAAAACTGTAATGATGGCTAAAACTAATGTACTTCATGGTACGGCCGGCAAAGTATAAATTAGGCTTAACTCTATGAGCAACTAAATGCATATAAAAATGTTTACTCTTTTTTTCCCGTGACAGATCCATGCCAATCGATACATATTGGGCCCATGTTAGCGTGGATGGTGTTCCCATTCCTGACAGCCAGATATGCGGGGGCTCACCCAACCCATACGGCTGGTGCACTTTCTTTGTAAGACTTATTTTTATAAGTTATACATTATTACTTATACATTATGTCTTATTAAAATGCTTTAAGTGCAATCAAGTGACAGTGTGCAGAGGTGTTTTCCGCAGAAACAGAAATCACAGTTTAGGACAAGGGCTTTCATCTTTTGACATCCAATACTTTCACATATTTTCTTATGGTATTTATATTTGATACATTTGTTAGGTGAATCATACTGTGGTTTTGATTGATTGATTGATGTACTTTATTTAGTAAGACATGAGAACAATGGTGTGTTCTATGTAGAGTGTTTTAGGATGTGGTTTGTTTGATGGTGTGTTTTTACCATTCCTAATGGTGCTTCTTGATGTTAATATAGACCCGCTGGTGGCGCACTCCCACTATCGACAGTCTAAGTCCAGTCTCTGGGCCCCCAGGTACAGTATAGTTCTTCATGTTGTAATACACATACATGTCTCTGACCACATTCTACACAGTAAAAATCCTGAGTGTTAATTTAACTCAGAGAGTGTACAAATGTAACCAAATGGACCTTTAAGTGTCCATTTGTACACTCTTTACAAATGAATACATTAACATTTAGGATTGTACTGTGTTCTACTGTACTGTACTGTACTGTACTGTACTGTACTGTACTGTACTGTACTGTACTGTACTGTACTGTACTGTACTGTACTGTACTGTACTGTACTGTACTTACTACTAACTTAATTCTGAATCCCATTGCCAACACACATGCAGGTACCGTGGTAACATTACGGGGTAGGATATTCACTGATGTGTATGGAAGCAATACTGCCAAGAGCACAAATGGTCTCAACGTCAGATTTCTGAGGTAAGAATCATTATAAATGATGACGGCGATAGATAAATACAATCATTTTATCTCCTGTTTGCTCACATATAAGTTCATTTATATCAATTCAGTACCATCTTGCCTTGTTGATTTCAGAGCATACATGGGAGGAATGCCTTGTGATCTCCTGAAGCCGAACTCTGATGAACTGTAAGTCCGATTTTGTTGGGTGACTTATGCTATAATATAGTTAAAATGGTGTGGCAAACATGTTTTCTGCTGTAGATGGACATATATGTAATGACCTACAGAATGGCAGGTTAAGTGTAGTAATATTTTGTTATACTGTAACTGTATGTTGAGTAATATACAGTATGATGCATGACATGTATTTTGTTACTAATTATTAATTATTGTTATTTACATTAATAAATACACATTGAAATGTTCCCAAAGCTATGGTGTGACTTTGGACCATGAAGGTTCTCACTGGGGATACATGAGCTGCAGAATGACTGGGTCATATGTTGGTAAGACAATTTGGTTGATGATTTATACAGTATACAACTAATAATGATGGAATACAGTATTTATTTATGCTTGAAATTGTTATTAAAACACATATTTTTCATCATAGGGCACCATAACTTGAGTTACATTCTGGATGCTGATTATGGAAGGTAAAAACCAATCACTAAGGCTGCCTGCAACTATCGATTATTTTGTTAGTAATTATTCTATTGATTATTTTTTGATGAATCAAATAATCAGGAAGTGCTGTCGGAAATTACGTGCAGAAATACCTAAAATAGCCGATCTACAAGCTCACAATGCCACGCGTTGTGAACTTGTAGATCAGCTATTTTATAATTGATTAGTTAAATTAATTGTTGCACATCTCCCAATCTATACATTAGTTAATCTTTCTTATAAAGAGAAGTATGTTTATCCTTCTTAATTTTTTATTTTTTTTTATATATCAGGAGCTTAACAGACAAGGACGTATACAGGGTCTCAGCTGCAAACAAGCTCTCCATGTTTCAGACCTATGCAGGTAAAAAAGCAAAATACTGATGAGTAGTCAAACTGTATAATACATACTGTATTAAACAAACTTAAACCCTTATTCTGCATCATTCATGCTTAGCGTTTGTCGTGTATGTTTATTTTCTCAGAGGTGACAGGAGTCTCTCCATCAAACGGCGGTGTGCTAGGTGGGACCCTGCTTTCCATCCATGGACGTTTCTTTGATGAAACAGATCGTCCAGCACAAGTCCTCGTAGGAGGTAATTATCAGTGTTAATTGTCCTACAATTGGCAAGGCATAGCAGGAGACAGAGTAGGGAAGGAAGGCAAAGGAAAGTACCAGCAGTAGGTAAGTCCAGCTCAGGTTATACCTGTATGTGGGCCTGGAGGCAAAGGTTTTACCATATTACCAGACACAGCCAGGGAGGGAATGTACCACCACCAGCTACTAGTAGGTTATGCCTGTGGCTGACAAGTAAGACGCGCGAACGCGGTAAGCGAACGCAAAAAAAGAAAAAAAAGAATGAAAAAAAATATTTAAAAAAAAAGTAACCAATAATTTTTCAAAAAAAATCTGCGTTAAAAGGAGCATCTTAGAAAAATACAAATTCACAAAAAAAAAACTTGGAATGTTTTTGAACAATTCAACAAAGTGTTTGAAGTGCCTGTTTCACCCACTTCCGGGGGGCGGAGCCAAAATCCGAGCCCGATGTATTTGTTCGTAGACCCCCACTTAGGGGGGGTAGAAAAAGTTTGGGAGCGATTCGGGCACTTTTCATTTAACATGGGGTTTCAATGGGGAGTTTTTAGGAGCCTTCTCCGGGGCGTGGCTTCCGGGGGAAGGGGCGGGCTTAAACGCAACCTTGACAGGTGTGTTCAGTTTTCAAAGACCTTTCATTTGATGTATGGTACGTCTAAATTGGACATTTACTTATCTCAGAGGAGCTGCACACAGGCAGTGCACACAGAGACACAGAGATACAGAGATACAGAGACACAACCCGAGCAGGGTTACATAGTAAGCTCCACTTGGTCGGAGGCGCGGCTTCGCCGCGCCTCCTCCCGCGTTCGCAACAAGTGTTGTTTTGTTTTGTTCTATTCTGATCTAATCTGTAACTTATCTGACTGGTAAATCCTTGAAACCAGTTTGTAGAATTTTTCATCCTCCGTTCCTGTTCTTCATGAATAGTGATATTTATGTTGCGTTGTAAAACTATGCAAAAGGCTATGGATTGTTACTAGTGATTCAAGATTCAATATTCTTTATTGTTAGATCACATTATGCGTATGAGAGAGTTAAATTCTTGGCTCCTCGACATTGCAGCAACAAGGAAAATAGCAATATAATTGGCCAGGGTGTCTTTGGAAAGGGACAAACAAACTTCCTGTCTTAGCTGATCTAATTGAGCTGGGAGGGGTGTACTGTAGGTGTGGATCAATGTCCTGAAGGTACAGTATGGGGGTGCTATGTGTGTTTGTATATGCACAGCTCAATCTGTTTGTTTGTTTGTGTGTTTGTGTGTGTGTGTGTGTGTGTGTGTGTGTGTGTGTGTGTGCGTGTGTGTGTGTGTGTGTGTGTGTGTGTGTGTGTGTGTGTGTGCGTGCGCGCGCGTGCGTGCGTGCGTGCGTGCGTGCGTGCGTGCGTGCGTGCGTGCGTGCGTGCGTGCGTGCGTGCGTGCGTGCGTGCGTGCGTGCGTGCGTGCGTGCGTGCGTGCGTGCGTGCGTGCGTGCGTGCGTGCGCACATGCGTGTACATGTGCGTGTGTAAAAGGCAGACAGACAACAGCCCATTATTGTCCATTGTTTATAAGCCTGCATGGTTGACTGGTGAGAAAAACTGTCCTGGAACCTGCTGGTCCAGGCCTTGAGGCTGATGTATTGCTTGCGAAAAGGTAGCAACTGAAACAGTCCATGGTTGGAGTGACTGGGGGGTCTTTAATAATCCTGTGGGCTTTACTGACACCTAATCCATTGTATATATCCTGGATCCTGGATGGAGGGAAGCTCACATCCACTGATGCTCTGGGCTGTCCACACACAACCCTCTATAATGCTTTCTGTTCAAGGCAGTGCCGTTCCCAATGTCTGGCAGTGATGCTTCCAGTCAAGGATGCTCTCAGTGGTGGCTCTCTAGAAGGCTATAGTCCCCATCCCTGAGGTGAAAGAGGCGTTGCTGTGCCTTTTTCACCGCATGAGATGACATGAATACTTCTGTTTTTTATTCCTATGCTGGCTGTCATTGTTTCAGTGATATGTTTGACAAATGACACAGGTGTTTATCATGGATAGACACATCAGTCACATGTGTCATGACGGACTGAACATTCCAGAATGTGTGATGAGGGCCCATAATCATTTCATCAATAGAGAATGCATGCATAGTTCTAAAATCAACCTTAGAAGACACACGCAAAGGCCAACCTGGGATTACAAAGAAGAACAAATTTTCAGAAGCCATAGGAACATACTGTACTATTAGCAGACCATGACAAACTATCTGTTACACACAATAGTGTTTCACAAGCTTTTAACAGCACATTCACTAGTAAGAGAGACCACACCTCTACTTAAGTTTGACAATTTATTGAAACGTAATGAGATGAATGTGGAATGGGATGAGGAACCCAGGGTAGGGTGAGAGTTAACAGCACATTAAGGTTTGTTGTCTCCAGGCGCGTATCGTCATTGGGGCCAACGAGGCCATGGCTCGGTCTGTAAACCCAGCTTGTCCCTGTGTAGACTTATCAGCCGTTGTTGCACGAACCCCCACTGGTTGTCTCTGGGTTAAATGACTTGTAACATTGGTGTCTATCTAGAGAGTTACATGATGCTGAAGTTACATCACTGTACACTTTGTTCCACTCACTCCAAAATTATGTTATGTATACATAGGACCACAATGGAAACGAGTCCCCAGGCTTTCCTTTTAGCCTTTTAGCTGTCTACATTTCTTAATAATAAAGTACAATCAATCAATCTATGCATTAACATTATAATGACTTTTCATTTCATGTCAGCAATCATTTTGTCAGAATATCGGGTACTGTGTCATCTTTAATTGTATCAATTTGGGCCATTTAGGGATCAGAATTCCTTACATAAATTAGATTTTGTGGCCATTTTTGTCACATTTGTCCAGCTTGGTAGGCCTACACCTTTTAAAGGAGTTAATGAGCAATAATTCCTCCATTATTGTGTAACCTTTATTTGTGTTGTTGAAATGTCACGAGATGCTTACAGTGGCTTTTCTCTGATTGTCTACAGGCAGGCCTTGCAAAATCCAGAGTGTGTCTGATGAGAAAATTACATGCATGACTCCGAGACAACCAAAGAGCATGACAACAGCCTATCCCGGTGAGAACACTCCCCGTCTCTTTCTTTCTCTGCTGTTGTCTTTCGATGCGATACATTCCATATGATCTGTCTCCATGCTTTGTTCAATGTTATCTTGTTCATCTAAAGATTGGTCACAACAAACAAATGTCACAACCATGACTTCAAGGGCAGAAGAATTTCAGGTGTTTGCCATTGTAAAGTGTGTCTCAAGTCTCTCAACAGGTTGTGCAAACACACATACCCATCGCTTGTTATCACAGTTCATAAAGAGTAGGTGACTTTGATGTCATTACTATCAGGATGAGATAATGTACCATGTCTTTGTGATAAGAGTACTTAGTATTTTAAAGTATAGCATCATGCAAAATACTGCGTCACAAAGCTCTGTGGACAACAGCACAGTCTAGGTCCTACTGCATCAAAGTGTCCGTCATCATGATCAAGATTATTCAGCAGAGTGGTGTGGTTAACAATAACATTATTCTACTGAGTATTAGATCATAAATTACATTACATTAAATTACATTACAGTCATTTAGCAGACGCTTTTATCCAAAGCGACTTACAATAAGTGCATTCAACATAGGTAGGCAAGAAAACTATTAAAGTCTTAAGTGCATTCTCTTCTAAAACAAGCAACTAAGAGTATACCTAGCACTAACGTTAAAGTGCAATATATCAGCTACCTACTTTCTTAAAAAGATGAGAGAAATAGGAAAATCAATAATAAATATACTAGTTTTGATGTGCAAGTTCTATTTACTTTTTCTTTTACAACCAAACAGTGTCAATGAACTATCGATCTGCTGTTGTTTACATGTAGAAATGTACTGTATGTAATATTAACCACATGAACCCTAGCCCCTTATTCTGGGCATGTCATAATAGACGAACATTTGTCATAAACAGGTGAACATTCTGCAAAAAAGGTGAACATTCAGCAAAAATAGCAGATCCTAAAGCGCAAAAAGAGTTTCAACACGATGCATTGTTAGCTTATGTAGATTGGCTATGTTTGCTATTTGTTTTGCAACAATGTATATTAAGTGGTTAAATTAAAACAAGACAATCCATCTACGGTAAAAATGACTATCTAAACATGCATACAGGTGGCAGGGGGTTGAAGATGGAGGTCTTTAATGAAACAAGACCAGGGTCACTGGATGACATACAGGCCTACAACGAGAACACAACTGGATATCACATGGAATGGATTGACTCCATGCCTCACATCTTCCCCACACCATTCAATTGGTTTACCACACGCGTGTCAGGCTTCTTTGTGCCTCCAACAACTGACAACTACACCCTGTATCTACACTGTGATGACCGCTGTGACCTCTACTTCAGCAACACCAGCCAGCCAGAGTTCAAGGTAATTAGGCATTGTCACGGCTGGAATCAAATCTTTGTTATTGGACATTAGCCATGTCAAAAAGTCATGTATTCTTACAAAATGTCAATCAATAGCCAAGAAATTAAAACCATTGCTGTTTTCTTTCTTTCTTTCTTTCAAAAGTGGTGGTTAACCTGTACCATTCACTACAAAAATAGCTTTTTTATATTTCATAGATATTGACTGAAATAACAGTTTTTTGGGGCTTTAGGTTTTTCTAATAGATGTAAAACGTTTTCAACAAACGTTTTACATACAGTAGTAATCGCATGCACTTTCTTATTTTGGGATGATTTTGGTGCCACAGTAGTTTCAATACACAATATTTCACAAAATCTATTTCAGGTCAAGGTTGCTTACCAGACTGGATATGTGTCCACCTACACATCCCAGTCATCACAGAGGACTAAAACCATGTTTCTGGAGAAAGGAAAAGCGTGAGTAGAGGACTTTTACTCCACTTGTAACCTCACAAAACGGTATATGGCCAATACTTGACAAGGGCCTTATTTCAGAGTTAGCCTACAGTATTTTTAAACACTTGAAACATTATACATGCAAAAAAGTAGTAAGACTGTATTAGAGCTTGATGAGAATATTAAGATTTCTATAAAATACTTGCACACTATTACTGTGTGTATTAAGTAAAAACCCTTTTTCCGTAGCTACTTCATGGAAATCCTGCAGCAACAGTATGGTGGAGGTGCCAAGGTTGACATGGCTTTCTTCCGAGGAACAAGCACCTTCACGGAGGATCAGACAAACGATGCTGTCAATGAACAGCAGTACATTGTGGCAGATTATGACGTCTACAACGAGAAACAGGTATGTAATCCTATATTGTATGTGTCCTATTAGCGTAGTCAGTATTCAGGGCTAAATAATGATTTTCACAGCAGAAGTCCCAGTGTTTCTCATCGAGTACCACTTCCTGAATCCCATGCACAATTATCAAAGGTAGCCAGCAAGTGAATAAAACTGATTTATCTTGTATCTGTCTGTTCACCCGTTCCTATTGTATTACAACTGTCAACCACAGGCGAACTTTCTCAAAAGTAATTTCTTTTTTTCAAAAGGCAAAAAGCGGCACGATATGGTGCATTGTGTGCATGAAGATCAGGTGTTTTCGCTAATTTTGTGCAACACCGCCATGCGACAGAGTATAAAAATATTCCCATTCAGCAGCACTACCTTAGTGAAACCAGCATACATTATATTAGAAGCTGTCTCTTTCCTGCCCATTATTCAACAACATAAGCCTTATTTATACTTAGTTGCATGCCAGTATCGCATATAGAAAAAAAAAATCACACCCGGTGTGAAGTGGGTGGTGTCTTGCTAGCTACTGTGTGATTCACTTAAAAAAAAACATAAATGTGTTTTTTTTAAGTGCATAGTCCTATTTATAGGGCTATGCACATGTGTCATGTGACACTAGCCAATCACAGTCCTGAATAGACTGTGATTGGCCAATCACGGTGCAGGGTTAGGGGGGTACACTGGTGGCCAATCACAGCGCAGGATTTGGTGTGCAAATATCCAAACCTCACATATAGGGGCGGTTTCACCACCCAAAAACTCACAAGGCGTTGCATTGTGAAGCATTGTGAGCTTTTAGATCAGATATTGTCGATGCTTAACACAGCGGGCAAGCAAAAATCAGGCAATACTCTTCTTCATTGCCCCCTAACCTTTTCGTCTGTTCTTCCACCGTTGTCCAGGTGGTCAGCTTCGAGTCCTGGCCTGCCTCTGCTGCTCCAGTCAGTGAGGTCCAGGAGGTCACCGTGAACAGCAACTGTGCCAGCCATCTCTGTGACTTCACATTCTTCAGCCTGGGCTACGGGGGCACAAAGACTGGTAAAGCCTTATGTCATACTCTGTGGGGTGTGGAAACCCTCATGAATACCTCATAAATATGATCAATGATAACCTGAGCTACACAAGTCCATAAGGATGTCTCTTCAACAGTCTTGTGTTTGTCTCTGGGTTCAAGTCATAATCTGAGCCTAGAGGGGGTCTTTAAAATAACTAATGTTAGGGGCAGAGATAAGTTAGGGGTTTCTGTGTGTATATACAGTATGTGTGTTTGTTTGTGTGTGTGAGTGCATGGGTGAGTGCATGGGTGCGTGCGTGCATGCGTGCGTGCGTGCGTGTGCGCGTTCATGTGTGAAAGAGAGAGAGAGTGTGTGTGAGAGAGAGAGAGAGAGAGAGAGAGAGAGAGAGAGAGAGACTCTGGTCCAACACCTTCAGACAACAAAGTTTCATTATGTTGAAATATATGCCAGCCCACAGCCTGGATTAGGTGAATGACACCAACAAACAGCACTATGGCGCATTTAGTTCTTTTGGAAAACATGTGTCTTTTGCCTATTTATCTCATTATTGATATACTCTAAGTATTACTCATCATGCATTATTTATGATTATTGAAACATTGAATGATCATGAACCATTAAATAATGGTTATGTTTTAGCTACTCCCACAGATGTGTGCTTTGAGACCCCTTCTTATGGGAGCCCCACTGGCTCCCACATAACACATAACTAGAAGCCTGGTTTGTCTTATACAGGACCCATCCCCGTCACAGCCACAGCAGACGTGGTGGCTGCAGCTTTGAATGACCTCTGGTCCATTAAGCCAGACACAGTAGAGGTCACTAAAGACATCACCAGCAACGGCACTCACTTCACTGTGATGTTCAACTCTCAGAGGGGTAGGTGACACTTCTCTATTCTTCAAGTTCTCCAATTTAAACACTTACCAATTTGCTAAATAAATGCTTACCAATAGCTTTATTCACAAATGTGTTCATAAAGGCGTCTACTCTCAATTTGTTCCAACCCAATTAACTCCCATGGGAAACTTTGTGGTAGCCAATCAAAGTTGGGGTACCCGGAGGGCCTGGGCAAACAAATTAAAGAATTACAATTGACCAATAGGAACTTGTGGGATGTCTAATTATCGATTTTTGGGGGTGCTGAATCCATTCCATCCATTAGTTTTTAGTACAAAATTACTCCTGGCCATACAATCGACCATGCCTACTTTTCAGGGGGCCTATCCATCAAATGGTGGTGGCCATAATTGTCACTTATCTTAGCGTCATGTCCAGGAAGTGTACTTTTACATCATGGCTGGGAGATGTACTTGTACATCAAGCTAACTCACACTACTGCCCTATGGGCCACATGGCTTGGCAAGGCATACTACTACTGTACTTGTGCGAGCTATGGAGATTTACATCCATATAGTTTGAGTGGATATCCTGCCTTGAAGCAGGGGCGCCGGAATGGAATATGACGTGGGGGGACACATCAGGGACACATGCACGAGCGCGAACATTTTCGGGTTATTTCGGGTGGGTTTGTCGATTTTTGGGGGGGATCATTCGGTTATTTCGGTTAATTCGGTTCGCCTCACGCTCGCGGTGGTCACGAGGTGCGGGGGACTGGACTGATTTTATTATTTATTTAAAAAAAAATATATATATATATATATATTTTTTTTGGCTGGACTGAATAGTGGGGGGACACAGTGTCCTATTAAACTGGCGCCGGCGCCACTGCCTTGAAGTGACTGAAAGCTTTGGGTTTCCCTTGAAAGAGTTGGAGGGCTTACTTGGCGAGATAGACATCTTTGATGCTGTTTGACAGGAACTGTTTTGCTGAAACATTCCCCAATGGTATGTCGTCTTCCACATGTTAAGTAGTTAACTTGGAGGCTTGCCACCCTGGAATCTCTTCCGTGCAGGGATGAGCTGTAGGGGGTGCTATGGGGGGTCGGCGACCCCTTAGTTCTGGCGCTGGCTGGGGGGCTGGGAGCTCCACATGCACGCGTGAGCACGCACCGTCAGCTGCGGTCTTAACACCTTAAAGTTTAAACAATAGCCTCTCAAGGTTCGCGCCGTCAGCGGCGAGCCGTTCTCAATAGCGTCTACCTGGCTGCTTTGCATAACATTAGGCTACTCGAAAAAAGCCATGGACTTGAATTGAATGTGTACATTCCTCTCACAATGAGAGACAACAGTCTCTGCACTGCAGAGTGTGAAGGGGATCGCTTAGAAGAGGACCCAGTTCTCTGAGACAAGATAAAGACAACTGATTATTTTAAGTACTTATGTGTGGGTGAGTCTATGTAAAGGGCTTAAAACTAAAAGGAAAATAAAATAATTAATCAATTGAAACAAAAATAAAAACAACAAATTAACTGATGGAGTTGATTTCCCCTTATGACCCACACAAAGTACCACATACTTGTATAACGGAGGCAATAAGGAAGAAACCAGACCAGGCAGCCAAGGGTATAACGAAACATGTTTTTATTCAGATCAGAGAGATATAGAAGGTTACAGTATCATGGTTCCGCATCATCGGTCGGCGTCTCTCTGTAGTGTAACAGAGAAAGCATGTAGCTTTTAACATTGTCCAGTAACATAAACATATGACATCATAGGATGTGACATCGATGAGGTTCCGGGCGAAGGTGGACTTCTCGGATTGGATGAGAGCGATGGTTAGGTCGTCGTCTGATGATGGTAGATGATGGTAAATGATGATATGGTGTGACAGTTTATCTCTGGACAACAGCGTCCCCATGTCTGGGTCAACACGTTTGACATCTGTGCTCTGACCTGTCACTGGTCAGTGGTGGTTTGGTGACACTAAGGGAGACAGCTGTAGAGAAGAGCATTCTAGATACAGTGTTCTTAAAACAAAAGATTGCCGCAGAGAAAGCCTGCATGCGTTTGACCTTGGCTTGCAGACACAGAGACTGTGAGTACAGAGTACTTTTACATGACAAAGTACAGGCCCATATGAGACCATACTTAATAGGACATTTTAACCAGTTTAAGGACCCTAGACACATTATGATAATTCAGATAAGAGATCAAATGACTCTATCATTAACAATGCAACTAAATCTACGTCTGAAACCTAATCACATTCTAACCCACTCCAGCGATTGGCTAATCCTGTTGGCTCCTTTTTCCAATTCAGAACAGGGAAAGGCTGCTTTCAGCTTTGGTGCACCTGAGTCTTGGAACCTCTTGCAACAAGAGCTTAAATTGAATACCCTAGTATCTATTGGCCATTTTAGGAATCTATATAATAACCGTGTCTTACCCATATGCAACTGTTTTAACTGATTGATGTTAACATGCAATTGTTTTAACGGTTTGTGTCAACTTTATTGTTTTTCTTGTTACTCTTATGTTATTTATATGTGTGTAATCTCGGCATCATTGTAAATGAGGGTCTCCCTCAATTGATCTCTCCGAGAATCTTAAATAAAGGTTGAATGAAAAAAATAAATAAGATATAATTACATTAAAAATCACATGTTGAATACAGTATTTCAACTAGCACTGAGCTGATTGGCTATGTGCACATGCGTGCACGTGACGTCAGAAAATATAGCACCCCTAGTTCAAAAATCCACAGCTCATCACTGCTTCCGTGTGGCCTCCTTCGGTAAAGATGGAATCTCTTCTGTGGAATATTTTCCGTGTGGCCTCCTTCAGTAAAGATGGAATCTCTTCCGTGTGGCCTCCTTCACTAAAGTTGGGAGATTGTAGTGGTCATACACTACATGGATCTCCCTATACTCTTTGGACTTGCTGTTCAGTGTGGCTGTGAAATGGTCAGCCTACTGGGCACATGATCCATGATGGCTTTCCAATTGCCTGTACCACTGCCATTCCATCCATAAGAGTTACCTTCTTTCTGCAAATTACGCAAACTAAACACAACACAAGAAAATGTGATATCTTCATTTACTTTATATTACTTTCTAAGAACCCCACGATTCAAATATACCACTCAACAAAGATAAATAAGTGACAATTACGGCCACCACAATATGAAATTGAAATTGAAATTTGAAAATCGGCCACACCTGAAAAGTAGGTGTGGACGATTTTATTTAGTAATTTTTACTAAAAACTAATGGTTTGAATGGATTCAGGACCCCCATAATTAGACATCCCATAAGTTCATATTGGCCAATTTGATTGGTTCCCATAAAGTTTCCCATCGGAGTTGGGCTGGAACAAATTGAGAGGTGATAGTAGATACCTGTATGAACACATTTGAAGAAAGCTATTAGTAAGTACCAGTATTTATTTTACCGATTGGTCAAAGGTTTTGCTAACTTTCCCTAACTAACATTCTGTGTGTAATGACTACAGGTGATTTTGAGCCTCTTCAGTATGAGGTTTTTGGGTCTGACACCAACATCACCGTCATGGAGGTGACAAAAGGCAAAGGCAACATGGCTACCTTCACTCTGCTCTGGGGTGGAGTACCTACAAAGCCCATCGCCTTCAATGCATCTCAGTCTGAGGTCTGTTCTCTTGAATAAAAGGTTTAATATTAATTTGCATGTGCATATGGAATTAGATGAAGCATAAACAAAAGGCACTAAACATCAAGTGATAAAGTGGTAATATGAGAGAGACTACATTCTAACTGATATATCACAGGTTTGATTTCTGCAAAAGTGTGTCTTGTCAAAAATCTCCTTGAATAAAGGTGATACTAGCCAGTGACTGTTTTTGTGGGAACAGGTGCAATCGGCTCTGGAGGACATGTTAAAGGCCGAGTGTCCCAGTGAAATTACCGCAGAGGAGAGCTCTAATGTCAAATACTCCAGAGACTTTGAAGACGACGAATCTCGGGATCAGGTGGGAACTAATAACATTACTACAGTATTAATCAATGACAAGGGGGACACCATAAAGCCACTGCTATGGGAAACCATGCAGGTGGACAAGGCGGTCTTTGGGGATGCAAACCCATTAACAAAATATATGGCTCACTGTATGTATTTGGCAGCTAGTTTATAATGGAATGTTTTTGTTGCTGTTATCTCACCAAGTGATCTCATGGGAAGTCAATGAGTTTAGACTTTGATTTCTCGCTATGTTCTGACGTCTTGTGCCCAACTACCCATTAGTACAACGGTGATAATCGAGGGGAACCTGTGAAGGATACGGAGGCTTTCTGTGGCCTTTGGTCACTGAAGAATCCTGCGGTCCTTTTCAAGGAAGATTATACCACAGAATCTGGTGGCAAATATGGAGCGATTTCATTGCAGCAGTATTCCATGGTAAGATATTTACTTGACTTATTTGGCCCTTTTCAGTCTGCAGAGATGGCGAGTGTTAGATAGATTTTTAAATATATAATGGATAGGATAAAATAATCAGAAACATTCTTCAATTATTTTCTTTCCAGCTTTGTTTTGCATACAAAGGAGCATTGCGTGATGGAATTAGGATCAAGTTCACTTACCGCAACACCCAGGGCCAAATCGAAACAGAGATAACAACAATTCTACCACAATTAAACAAAGAGCACAAGTAAGTGACAACCATCATTCACAATGATTTCAATATGTCAACTTAACCCAAAGTGAATTGTATCTGTTGCTGCTCAGTACAACAAAGATATAAGCATGTACATTTTGTCAATCTCTCATATTGAAAAAGGGGAGAGTAAGCACTTCAATGCCCTCTAAGGGGCCATGCACCCAGAAAGCATTTTTTGAGCTGCCGCCTCTCAGTGCTTTTCTGACATGCATTTTTATGGTAAAGAGGTGCTGGAGCACTCCTATTCCTAGCACTGAGCATCGTGTTTCAGTGCTCTCAACGTTTTTTGGCAGAGTGCCCTGGGCGCCTCAAGTAGAAAATAGTTCAACTTTTGGAGAGGAGTGCTGCTCATCAATGTCGTTTTCCTTTGCATATGGGTTGGAGAGACACGCCAACAAGCACCACGAGGCGTCTTGGACAGTGCATGTGTAGCGCTCATTCTGATAGGAATGGATCCTGTGTACATAATTGCTTCCTACTGCATATGGGTCCAAAACCATCCTGTTTGACCTAGTATGTCTCACCCAGCAGGTCGGGAGATGTTCTTGACATGTACAACTTGTTGTCGAACAACTTGTTGTTTAATATATTGGGGCCTGTGTTCATGGCTAACACCGAATTCATATCACATTGTAGAACCAGTGATAATAAACCAACTATGTATTGGGCACTTAAATATGTTTCTTTGTTGACAGTTGGAGCTACAAGTGTGTTGACCTGCTGAGTCCACTGCAGACAGAATTCTTTGGAAGCAATCACCAGTTGTTGGAACTCTATCTGGAAAAAGATGACTCTGGTGCAGATTTCTTTGTGGATGCCATTCAGCTCGGAAAGAGCCGCACCACAAGGGATGAAAATGGTACAGTATACTCCTTTACTTTAGTTTTGGTTCGCTTTTCAAATTCAAATGTTATATTGTTGGAGAAGTACTGGATAAATATATGAACATGATTTAAACAAAAGAACGCATGTTTTGATACCTTTATTTGATTAATGTTGGTGTTGCAATGCCTATTTCATTATGTAACTGAATAACATGTTTTCTGCATTACATTCATGCATACCGATGATTGTTTGAATAGAATCAGACCAAATTAAGTTTATTTACTCAATAAAATGCATAGATTTGAAGGTACCTTACCTCTCAGCGTTAGCGATCTTGCACAATATACAGAGGATTTAATTGATTTCCTTCCTTGTGTTCTTTCTCATAGGTGTCATACGCAAGAGGAAGCCTCAGCCCTTTGGAAGCTCTGGTCGTTTCTTTGAGAGCATCACTGTGGAGAAGTCAGACACATCACAGGTCATCTATGAGATCACAGCCACACCCAAAGACTGTGCCTTTGGGTTTCCTCTGCTAGACATTGGCTTTCTACAGGTAACTGATCCATTGAATGGCCTTAATTCAGTGTATAATTGTTTAAATACACATCATAATTAGGATACATCATATTATATTATATTCAGAGATATTTAACTAGTAAATGTGCACACGTACACATCTATAGGGGGTAATAAGCAGAATTGACCAAATGTTGATGTGAATTTATATTGATATGTTTATTAATTATATAAAGTGCATTATTCAATAACAATATGCCTACCAATACCACTGGTATGTGTTGCTAAAAGGCATCTTTGAAGAAAGTGATATATTATTATTAACACCTAGGCATTTGGAAAAAAAGCAGCTACTCAAAATAGTCAGGCCACTTGAAAACAAACTCAACTGTGATGAATGGAGCGATCATACAGTATAATAATACTATAAAATTAAATGTGTAGCCTATGCCAGCTGTTATTAGCTATAGCTGTAAACTTATCACATCATCTGATATTCATGGCACATATCAGAAGCGGTCTGGATCCTCATTCAAAACATGAATCGGCTCTTGTCCATCACATTCATTTCGAGCCAATCCGTTTACAGTTGAGTGGGAGGAGGAACGTGGGGCAGCAGCATTGTACACACAGAGAATTGATTTGGTTGTTGCGTAATGAGGAGGCAGTCATACAGTAGTTAGCCTATAACTTAATGGAGGCGGCACATCAGCGCGGTGTGGGTGCTTGGCAGAGAATTATATTATTTTTTTAAGGGATCACTGCCAACCCTTGCCACCGTGACCCACGCTGTCGTCACATTTGACCGTGTCTCAAGGCACACCAGTGAGCCGTGTGGGAACCACGAACCCTAACCCTCTAAAGTGTATTTCTACACAGAATCTTCCTGAAAAATTACAATTATGTTTGCTATAACCAAGGGTCATATTCAGAAGGCAACCCGTGTAGTAACTTCCAGCACAGGCAGGCACCAATATGATCAGATCCACCCCTGTGCCTGCATGACATGTGCAGTAGTGAGGTGATTTGCCTAACAGATTGCAGTGGTAGCATCATCCCCCTCAGGGGATCTTTTCTGCTTGTTAGCGTATACAGCATGTCCTTACTGTCTATGATTCTGCCAAACACAGGTGGAGTTATTGTTTTAATCAAATGGAATACCCAAATGGTTGCTGCGTCACTCTTGTTGGCCCATGTTATAGCCATTCTAACGGCTTGAAATGGTTGAGAATTATCTTTGTTTCTGTGCTATGTTGACAGTCCATGTGTTGTAAAACAAAAAACTGCCCACAATTGTATGGGGAAAAGAAACAGAAAACATTTCTATCCTGAAAAAGTTTTTGGATAATCATATTGGTAATTTTGTACTTTTGTCTGCTCTCCTAAAATATTATATACTACATTTGAGGTTTTTCTTTTTTAAGTATAAATAGTCTTTTGGTACATTTTGCAGACAATTAATCATATCCAAGACATTCAACCAACAGACATTAGGAAATATTTGTCTTGTCTTGACATTACATTTGTCTTTACACCCAAATAGTATACATGACAAATAATTACTTACAAAAGAGACCCAAAAAACATTACGTCTCATATGAGTACATATTGTAGTATTGTTGTGAATGTCAATATCTTTTGTACGCCAACTCAAATTTCTTTACTGTACTTGATAAATAAGATAGGCTAATTCTATGACAGCCAAAAGCCAGCAAACAGTGTGCTGCTTTTGAACACCTTCCCCTGATGGCAACACAGGGATCAGTCAGTATCTTTGTAACTTGTCCCACTCTTTTGCTCTGTGAATCAGATGTCAAACCACACAGAGGACATGACCGAGTACAAGGAGGGAGCAACAACGCTCACTGTCACTCGCCTGGACAGGGCGACCCCGCCCCTGAATGGATCCTTTGATGTGGAGATTTATGGAGGACGCGCTGAAGGTATTGTACAGTAGATGTGAGAGGCTGACGTGCCACACTTGGTGATTTGCATAACAGCTGTAACTGCTGCTAGCTGAATTTGTCCTGTTCCAGAGATAAAAATCAACACCTACTATTGCAGACTAAGCTCCCACTGACCCAAGCTCGACCCTTGAAAGGGCTTTCGTTTTGCGTCTCTGGAATTACATCATGTTTGCTAACATGATGCTAACAGAGTATTGTCTTTCCCTTGCACAGTAAATACGTTAAGTAGCAGATTATTTTAGCTTCTACTCGTGTTGTTATTAAATGACAATGTGGTTACGGCTGTAGAAGCAAGTACTAGCGAGTGACCAGTGTCCTTTCTCAGGTCTGTCGGTGGACATCAGTGAGGATGACCTGAAGTATGCCCTGGAGGGTATTCCAGGCATGGGACAGGTGCAGGTCAGCGATGTAGGGAGCTGCAGACGCCCCATATGGAGGGTCAAGTGGCTCACCGTGCCTGGAGACCAGCCTCTCATGCAGGTCAGACTCTAATCTCTCAAGACAGATCCTGCTATTTTCTTTTCTTTCCTTCTTTTTACTGAATGGGTTCCCAAGATTGGTCAGACTCTAATGTGATACATATCACACATATCATACTATATCATACTATCATTATGTTATGTTATGTTAGACATTTCTATTTTCAACCACACACTCCTGAATGAATCTGTAATAAAACAGTAGGAGAAACATTTATAGTGCTAAGAAAATATGTGCTGCTAGTGACTTACATGTACTCCAAAAGTACTATTGTTTATCTGCAGGTAAATAGACAGCAAATGTTGGTAACAAGTTACTTTTCACTCTTGTTACAGATCAATTCCTCATCTGTTGTGGGCAACAACCCTGCCGTGACAGCCAGAGAGAGAAAAAAGGGAGGGCTCTTCATACGAAGTGTGACAGGAGATTTCTTACGTGTGTGGGAACCCAAACCTCAGGTACGTTTTAAAGCTATTGTTTCCTGTCCCAGGTACAGTAGTTATAGGATTATCCATCTATCCATTGTCTATTGTGACCACTGCTGATGATTCTTTGTGTCAGCTGAGCCAACTCTAAATCACGCACCATCCAGTACATCGCCTTTCATGTCTGGTCTGTGGTCTTGCAAAAGGTTTCATGTTTGCATTTGACTAAAGTGCTTTGTGCGTGCAAGCGATAGCAGCGAGCAGACATGCAGAGTCCTCTGTTCTCCCAATGACATAACTCTGACAGTGGTATTTTCACACGCGAGTAGTAACACCTTCCCACCTTTGTATTGCAAAACCTTTTCATAAACGATGTGTCAATACAGATCCAGCTTAATCGTACAGCCATGTTGCTCGGCCAAAGTAATTGATTGTCAACTAAAAGTGTAGTTTTCAGCTAACAATCTGCTTTTTTCCTTGAGCTGGCGGCTTTGCAATGAACTATACATTTGGCTTAAGTGTCTAAACGCTGCGATGCTGTCTGCAGGTGGAGGTTCATATTAATGGCATTCCATCTAAGTGTTCTGGAAACTGTGGTTTTGAGTGGTTGGAAGAGAGGACCCCCATTGTAACTGGAATCACTCCCTCCCAAGGTACCTTATTAAGACATTTTTGGTTCTTTCAATAGATTTAATTTCAATAAATTATTTTACCAAAACTGTGGATATAATTAAAGACGTGGAATATTGTCTCTGTGGATTAATGTGACTGACTGGACGTTTCAGGGTCAGATGGTCTGCAGACTCTTCTGACCATAATGGGAACTGGATTCAGCAGTGAAAATGCCTCTGTCATGGTGGGACCCGCAAGATGTGAAGTTCAACAGTTCAATTGTAAGTGAAATTGTTTGCTTTACAATTGCCTTATTGGCCTCTTTATATATAGTTCAGTATGTTACAGTATTGTGAATGCACAATAATGTTGTGTAATACTTGAAAATCACCCTAATAAATGATCCACTTACAAGGCTGAAGCACAACCTATTCTAAATGCTGAAATTTGCACTTGAACTGTTTACTTATGTTTCCAGTGTTACCAATTAATGCGTTTGTCTCTTTTCTTTAAGACATTTTTGTTTTTGTTTTCTCTTCTGTTCAGTGACCACTCAGGTGTGCAGATTGAGCAATGCTAGCACTGGCATTTATCCAGTGTTTGTCACCTTCCCATCTCTGGGCCACGCCAGCTACTCGGGGGGCGATGTCCTCAACTTCACCTACCAGCTGATTGTGTCTACGTTCTCGCCCAGCTCTGGGAGCGTGGCAGGTACTGTACCATGTGTGCACACTGCACAGTATCAAATGGTGTTGAAACTGGACAAAAAACCTCATTGACTAAAGTCATTCAATAGTAAAAAATATTATAAGAACATTTTTATTTGGGTGAGAGACCTTTCAAAACTGTTATAAGGTGCTTTATAGGTGATGCTAAAACATAGGGAAGAATTTTTAAGAAATGTGGTTAAAGAAGAATAATTTGACAGGAATAAAATGAGTTAAAATGACATTTCAACAACATGTAAAAAACTAAGCTGTATTATGTATTGCATACAAAATAGCTAGAGTCTACAATTGTGTTTTGTTATTCTGCCCACATACAGGAGGAACACTTATGACAGTGACAGGGTTTGGCTTCAGCCAGAATGCTACTGTTATGATTGGCAGTCAGGAATGTACAGTGGTTCATGCAAGTGACAGTGAACTGAAATGCAGGACCCAAGCTGTAAGTAATACAAAACTAAATGTATATCTGCACAAAACTACTGTACTAGAAGAAAAATGTTTGTCAAGCGAGTTGTATAGTTTATATACCGGTATACAGTAAGTGGTTTAAGCAAAAAAGTGTCAAAGTGGTTTGAGGCCTGGTACCAGGTGAAAATGTGCACAATTGTACTGTTTGAATGTGAGGCGTAGTATTGCAGAAGTATGTACATAGGCTTGACTAAATCTGCCCTGAATGGTTGAAAGTTTAAGAATATATTTAATTTATTGGCAATGCTCTTTTTTTTTTTACTTATTTCTCTTTTCAGGGAACTGCAGGAACAGAGACAGTCACAGTTATAGTTGGAACAATGACTGAGACAGCATCCAGCTCTTTCACCTATGATGAATCTCTTACACCACTGATCACAAGCATGAGTCCACACAACACCACTGTGACTGGTGAGTAAAGAAGAGATATCTTTTACAATGACATCCTAAAATTCACATTAGGAAAACAAAGATATCTGTGGGAATTATTATTTTATAGCGGTCAAGAGGTGCACGCACATCCCAACATTTCGACGGGTGCTGGATCAGAATAGATCCACTGTAAATAAAGAGACGGTCTCTTAACACCAGTCTTAATGCTCCCAAAACAATTTATTAATAGAGCGGTATTAACCACGGTTAATACCGCTCTATTTAATACATTGTTTTGGGAGCATTAAGACGGTGTGCGGACCTTCTCTTTCTTTACATAGTTATTATTTTAACCACAGAGTTAGACCAATAGATACGTCAAACGTTTCAACACTAAAGGCAACGTCTGTTTCTTGAATGGCATTCTAATCTGTGGGTTTGTGACATGCATTTGTTACACTGAAAACCATTCAGCCATTATAATGTACCTGAGATGGGTAAACTGAGAGGATGTCCTTTTGAGCAAGAAAATCTGTCTTGGATTAAGCTCTTTGATGTACAGTAGCTACTGTAAATGTATTGTAAAGCGTCCAACCTAATGCAGTAGGGCTATTCTCTCCAAAGGTCAAAAGAAAACCAATACGCCAGGGATGACAAAATCCATTGTCCACCTGGCATGTAACTCCACTGTAGATGAAAACAAGAAAATTCAATATTTGTTCATTTTATGTTCAGTTAATGCAAGCTCACTGATGTTTCCCAGACTATTTCTCTCACGAAACCAATTAGTCAAAGGTGGTGTAACATGGTGTCTGTGACATCAACAGTACCTTTCATAAAGGAGCGGAAGAAAATAAAAAAATTTCCTCTGCATTTTTTACATTTACCCTTTTGAACGTACATCTCTTTAGTGCGTCACTGTTACCCATGTCCAACCGGAATATTTGCATTTACATGTAATGTATGTTTTGTTTGCGTTTGTTCCTTTGCATTCAATATCTTTCATAAGCACTGCTGGAGGGGAAGAAAAGAAAAATAATTCCTCTGCATTTACATTTACCCTTTTGAACGTGCATATCGTCTCTTTAGTGCGTCACTGTAATTACCCATGTCCAACCAGAATAGTAGCATTTACATGTTTCGTTTGTGTTTATTTCTTTGCATTCAGTGCTGCTAATTAAGCTCTGGCACGCAGCCCCAGATTCCATCACCAGGAGCCCTGTGTACAGTGCATGAGAACCTTTTGCAATATCTTTCCATGTGACTGTTATGTTGACCTGCTGGTTTTTCCTCTGTTTCGTCTCGAAACTGAGCTGGAGCCTGAAAACAACATCATGCGTGTCATGTTGCCTAATTACAGTACGGCTCTCCAAAGACAAATGGAGAGCCAACTGTCAAAATAAGCATACTCTAGCTGTTGCATAATCAGCACCGCTTTGTCCAAGATTAGATATGGGTATTACCGTGGCCATTGTCAAAACATTTGAAAAGCATTGATTATCTTTGACACCTCAATGACAGGAACCTCATCATAGAAACAGGCTGTACTAATGATAGATTTGATGACGTTGGGTTTTTGTTTTGTTTGTTTGTCTGTTCTCTAGGACACAGAATCCTCACCATCTTGGGTTCAAACTTTGGCAGCCAAGCCAACGACAGTGTCGTGTTTGTCGGCAGGAAAAAATGTCCCACAGTGGTGTGGACGAGTTCTAATGTCACCTGTCGTCTTCCTGTGCTTCCACCTGGCATGTACGACGTGGATGTGCAGGTTGGCAACAGTGGCTACCCTAGGACAAGGTACTATAAACGGTCTAGACTAGACAGACTGTCATGTAGCCGAAGCACAACGGCTTCCAATCATATGTTGCTCTAGCCAATCAATACACTCTGCCCTGATTGTCATCATCATTATTATACAACATACAACTTCAGTGCATTTCCAAATCAACCGTGTTACCAATAGCTGTGAGAAGTGACAAATTCGTTTTCACTTCACAAAGTCGCATGTGCACTTCCATTGTGAATTATCATTTCTATATGAGCTAGAAAATAGTGATGAATGTTTCCTTCAGTGATTCAAAATTTGATGGGAACCAAAAATACAACTGGGATCTTCCTGTTATTTCTTCCATAGCAGTGGCGTGAATGCCACCATCAAATACATCCTAGAGATCTACAGCATTTCTCCCATGTTGGGCTCCCTGCTGGGAGGAAGTAGACTGACGGTCGCTGGCTCTGGCTTCAGCACAAACACCTCAGACAACCAAGTCACCATTGGTAAGCAACATGATCCAGATTGATTTGACAAATAATTGTCCCCTGGCCACATAAACCTGTAAGGCTTAACCACATGAACCCTAGCATCACTATTCTGGTCATGTAATAGGCAAACATTTGGCAAAAATAGAACATCTACAAGCTCACACTGTGTCGCATTACGACACATTGTGAGCTTGTACATCAGCTATTTTCGGTGAAGAGATTTGGTGTGGAGGAAAAAAAGGACAGGGCCAAGTACAGACCCCTGGAGGACCCCAGTCAACGAAGTACAGGTACTGTAGTGTATGGTTTAAGTGGTTAATATTAAACCAGCAATTTTACTCTCTATTTCACAATGTTTTGTTTTGTTTTGTTTTGTTTTCATAAAGTAGGCCCAAATTACTCCAATATACTGCAAATATGCACCAGCCACTTTCACTTATTTTACCAGCTTACTGAGTCTTAGAATTGAACAAGTGGTTGGCGCCTGCCAAACATGGCTGGTAGAGTAAATAAACTTACCAGACATGGATGAAGTTACATTTTGCCTGGTGGCGGTTGCTTATTTCCCACCCTGAGTCCACAGGGATGGAACACGAGGCAGGTTATGTCAAAGCAATATAATATAAGTCTGTCACCAACCGCTATAAGTTTTCTATATGATCTCATAAATCTCGGATGGGGTTTCTACAGGAGGCACTGAGTGTGAGGTGATGACTGCCTCGGAGGGTGAGCTACAATGTGTCATACAGTCAGAGGAGAAGACCCACACCGTCACTAACCAAGGCTCTCATCGTGGTAGGTGTCATTGTTCACCTGTCACACAACATTGCAGCACGATAGAGAGCAGGATTATTTTACAGGGACGTGCCGTAAGCGACCTGTGACATATGTAGTTGAGAGCACATTTGTTACTTTGCAACAGTCTGTGTTAATCCACCAGTGACAGGTAGTTCTTTGTGCGGCAGCTTTGAAGCATACTTAAAATACATGTAGTAGCAAACTTAATTTGTGAACGTTCATGAAAGACATGTTCACATGTCATCAATCATCATGTAGGAATTGCAGGAATTCAGATTATTCAGATTATAGTGCATTCACATACAATACCCTCTTTCATGTGTGTGTTAATCTGTATCTACTGTATGTCCATCTCTCTGTCTGTCTCTTCATTTTTCAACTTGTTTTTCCATGTCTGTGTTTCTGATTGTGTGTGTGTGTGTGTGTGTGTGTGTGTGTGTGTGTGTGTGTGTGTGTGTGTGTGTGTGTGTGTGTGTGTGTGTGATCGCAGATTTTGGAGATGGCTATGCGTGGAGTCCTGTATCACTGACAGTGTCTGTTGGAGACACCGTGGTTTGGCGCTGGGAGGCCCCAGCCTTCCAGAAGGTGGGCTACAGGGTATTCAGTGTGTCAAGCCCCAGTGGTACCATGTACGAAGGGGGACCTTTCAACAGCGGAGACTCCAAGACCCCTAAAGGTACTCGGCCAACACAATTTGTAGATACCAAGATTGTAAACAAATCCGTAATCTTATTAATCTTATTTTGTTGTTGACATAGATAGAATTATGATGGGACCTGACTCACCAGTTTGTCAGTAGGACAAATTAATGTGATGAGTGTGTGTTTGTGCATCCCAATGAATGAGAGAGAATAGAATGCAACAGTCCATGGACCAAACTTCATGCTGTTTTCTTTGTGCATTGTCTCTCCTTAGGCTTTTTCGGCTATCGTTTCACTGCTCCTGGGGTGTACTATTACAGCAGTGGCTATATAGATGCCAAAAACAGGCTGCTGCAGGGAGTCGTGAAGGTCATGCCCTTGGAAGAGAGCAGCAACAAAGTCTCTGTCAGTGTGGGAGGCATGGAAGCCGAACACATGTCAGGCGGTAAATATGTGCTGTATTATTCAAATAAACTGTGGTTGTTATTATTGAATAAATTGCCACCATAGCCAACAAATATATATAAATATACTTCAATGTCCGATCCATAACACTTATGGATTGGGCATCCATAAGAGTTCCACAGCCTTCCATTTACATCATGCTTGCATGTAGTTTCACTGTGGTACTGAATTATCTCCTTTAAAAGACATTTTAACAAATGGCAACGTGAGTACTGGTGTCCTGTAAAGTCACCTTTCAAACTTTCAATGCTCAATTTGAAACATTACATATAACATTGTTATCACTGTGTTATAAGCTGTCCACCGTGGTCCAGTGAACACTAATACAGTATAATTAGGTCTTAAGACAAATTTGCATCGGGGCAGTGCTTTGAAATGTTTTTTTGTTGTGGAGTGAGGGTGGATGGGCCGCGTCTGTTGACGGGCAGGGATGGGGGTTGGGTGCTTGTTGGATTGTAACTTAATTGCGTGCCAAAGTGAATCCCTTACCCGAGTCTAATGTTCGGCAGAAGTTAAAAAAAAGAATCGTTTCCGTGTCTGATACCGATACCTGTCATTTCCAAAGTAGTTCCACGTCGGGTTGGAAGGGCAGCCTCAGAGTGTGTCGCCTCAGTGTCTGAGTGCATCCAGCCCTCCAACGAGACCTCCGACAACCTCTCCTTCAGCTTCTCCTCCTGTGCCACGCCCATGGTCCACTCCATCTCCCCCAACCAGGGAACCACACATCAGGTCATCACCTTGCAGGGAATGGGCTTCAGCAGCACAGCCTGTGCCAATGAGGTTAGAGGCCATTTGAATTGCTCTAAATGACTTACTAAATGTATTTCTGATAGATAATTTTTCATGTTTATGGATATATTTTTATCACATGTTAGCTTAACTCAATTGTAAGACTCCTAAGGTGTACTGTAAGTGATATTGTTTCATTAAAATAAGTGTTGAATCTCCTGGATAGATAAAATTGGTATCCTGACCTGAAAATGTATTTTCTGTTTACTAAGGAACTGGAGAGATGGGTAGACCCCAGTTAGTGGACAAACACTTTAGCAAATAAATATAGAGCTTTAACTTTTTTACAAAACCTTTTTTTGTTTATTACAAAAACATACAGTATGACTTACTCCCCCTTTAAATGAACAGTCCAGATTTCACTATGATGTGACTCTCTATGCAAATAAACTCAAGCAGTGTAAATGAAATGAAACTGTTCTGTACAGGTTACAGTTGGAGGTCTGCCCTGCCACATCATCAACAGCACAACGACAGAGATCAACTGTATGCTGAGCCCAGACAGCGGTGCACCCATTGGCATCGCCCATCCCGTGGAGCTCCGCGTCAACAACCTGGGCAGCGCCATCGTCGCCGTGGCAGCCAACTTTGGCCGTCGCTTTGTGGTCCTCCCCGTGATCGACTCAGTGCTGCCCCCCATCGGCAGCCCCACCGGCCACACCAGGCTTCACATCCGCGGCTCCGGCTTCTCAGAGGGCCGAGTGTCAGTGGCCGGCGTGCCCTGCACCGTCCTGTCGGTCAATTACACCCACATTGCCTGTGACACCGCTCCCTCCCAGTCACGCACGGGCGATGTCACTTTCCAGACGGACACCGGCATCCAAGGCTCCTGCCACTCAGACTGCTCCTTCCTGTACTCTTCCTCCGTCACCCCGACAGTCTCCGGCATTTCCCCCAACAGCATCGAAGGCAACAGCACTGCTGTAACCATCTCCGGAGCAGGTTTCGGCACGCAGATCGGCCTTGTGGTGGCTTTCGCTGGCCCCTGGGAGCTGGAGGTCACCGCCGTCACTGATGGAAACGTTACGTTGAGGGTCGGCGCTCTGCCCGCCGGCGACCACCAGGTTCAAGTGGTGGTGAGGACATTTGGCCTGGCATCCGGCTCCGCCACCCTGAACAGCCTCGCCCGGGCGAGCCGCAGCCCGGCCGCGGGCAGCACGGCGGGTGGCACACCTCTGGTCCTCACAGGGAACGGCTTTGCCCCGGGGAACACCAGCGTGATGGTGGGCAGCTCACCCTGCAAGATCCTGGAGGTAACCCCAGGGATGCTGCAATGCTTGACCCCGCCTAGGGATGAGGGCCTTGTGATGGTGACGGTCCAGGTCTACTCGGTGGAGTATGAACCTTTGAACTTCACCTACTCCCAAGCCCTGACTCCTAATGTCAACTCCGTCACGCCCGACAATGGTAAGCAAGAGGGGTCTGTTAATCACTATAATGTCATGCCCAAAATAGGGAAACCGGGTTTAATATTAAGGGCCTAATCTTGTCTGTCTATCTCACTCATTGATCTAGTAGTCCCTTACGTTACCTTGCCTTCTCTTCCCATCTGTATTTATAGGCCCAAGTGGTTCAGTGATCACAATAACCGGAGCAGGGTTTGGCACAGACGCCCAAAACGTTTGGGTGACCATCAACCATGTGCCCTGCAATGTGTCCTCAATCACGGACACAGAGGTCCAGTGCATCGTGGGTGAAAATCCAGGTGGATCATTCCCAGTAGTCCTCCGTCACCAGGTCAAGGGCCTTGCACGGTCTGAGGCCGTCTTCACCTACCAGTTGCTTCTCACTGAGGTCCAGCCCAACGAGGGTAAGCAGTCGGTAGTTATTGATATATCTCATATAGTACAGTCAATATGGCAATGTTAGTATAGGCAAACATACTGTAATCAAGTGGGATACTTAAAAACGATGTGTCCATTTCAACTGCAGTGTTTATTTAGCATACAATCCGGAGTGTTAGTATAACGGTGAGTGTAAAAATGGACCATCAGAGTTAAACTCACACTCCGGATTTTACTGTGTAAGGGTGACATACACTTGTATAGTGTTCTCGCACAAAACTCAAATTCTGTAATGTTGATGCTAATGTCCAGAGATGCTGTAAATAAAGTGCCTCCCATGTGATATAGGGGGCTTCGGTGGCGGTGCACAGTTGACTGTCCTGGGCTCTGGGTTTGATCCTCACTCCTCCACTGTGAGCATCTGCGGGGAGGAATGTGAGGTTGATAGAAATATGTCCACATCGGCACGTCTCTTTTGTCAGTCTCCATTCAACAATGGTGAGTATGTCAGTGTTCAAGTGGTCACATATTGATGAATGTACTGTAACTCTAGTCTCCATTCAACAATGGAAAATAGCTGATCTGTAAGCTCACGACACGTTGTGAGCTTATACAGTAGATCTTCTATGTTAAGTCTGCAACACCATCATAAGATGGAGCATATATTAGGCATAACTCTGCTGTCAGTCTTCATTCAACAATGGTGAGTAATGTAGCATGTCAGTAAGGTGGTCACAGATTGATGATTGTACTGTTTTGCACAACAAAAGTCACCAGCAGATCACAAAATTCAACAGCCACTTACATTATTTTATGAGCCAAACTTAAAAAGGTTCTTTACCAGTCAGGTTGTCTCGTATAATTGACACATTTTAAGGGAATGATGAACAATTGAGAAAAATACATCTGTCGGCAGTTGAGGGTTGTAGTAGATTGTCATTGAGTGATAATTTGCGTTGTTTTAGAATGTGTATCCTTTTTCACTAAATGGACAAACTTACCAGCAGCAACCAAACCTTTCTCAGCATTAGTGTCATTTTCTCACCCTGCAGGTAAATACCTGGTTTCAATTTTCTAATTAGGGGGTTTTACCTTTTCTTTTTGTCTTGAAAGAATGTATTCTTTCTACTGGTTTATTTTTAGGACTGGCTACAGTCCTGACATTTTGAATCCAACCAGTCCTGAATTCTGTGTACTGTACATTCAGCATGTCAGATGATGACAGACACATGTGTTTCTTTCGTTGTGCGTGCGTGTGGGTGGGGTTGTGGTTTTGTGTGGGCGTGCTTGCATCTTATTTTGTGTTTGTGTCTGTCTGTGTTGCATCTGTCTCCAGGCACTGAGTCAGAGCTGAGCTGTGTGGTAACGATCCATAACCAGTTCAGTGCTGCAAACCT
The DNA here is from genome assembly GCF_963280865.1 of Gymnoscopelus braueri. Taxonomy (NCBI): domain Eukaryota; kingdom Metazoa; phylum Chordata; class Actinopteri; order Myctophiformes; family Myctophidae; genus Gymnoscopelus; species Gymnoscopelus braueri. Next base: position 21,068,048 of record NC_137613.1, on the reverse strand, counting down.
ATCAAATGGCTTCACTTACAAAACCACACTAACCCCAGTGATCTCCGATGTGTCCCCACGCCGAGGAGGCACGGCTGGAGGCAGCACACTCACAATCACTGGCTCAGGTTTCAGGTACGTTTTTTAGGGAAAGGCCATGCTGGTGATCACATAGTGGGCTTATGGCACAATGCAAGCGGCACGCCCAGATTATGGTCTAATAACGACTATGAATTAAATGCTCACTTTACCCCAGCACAATGGACTATCTTTTCTGGCTTACATTTCCTTTCTTTATGTTTGAGTCTCGTTGACAACAAATACAAAGCATTTCTCCTATCACATACTGTATGTCGTGACCACATGTGGTGATTCAATCAAGATGGTTACGTATGCAAATAGAGTTTATTTCATATAATCACAGTAGGTCACAGCGCTCAGACTAGTCGGTGCCCGAGATGAAAGTGATTAGATGAAACATGATTTCATTACGATGAATCTTGCCATTAAATTAAATACTAATCAGTCTGTGGCCTTTGTTTATGTTGCTATGATTGTAGTTCTAAACATACTGACATGACTCTTTTAGCTAATAAAATATATATTTTTAATAATAATAATTGTCAAAAACAAATTCAAGCAATATAATGTAAAGCTAGTCATCATTGTTGCATAATGAACCCTGACAGGTTGATGCAGGATCAATGTGAAGCGTTGCTGTAGTAGTGTACACTATCCCTTAAGCCTGATTTATACATATAGTTGCGTGCCGGTGTCGCACACACGAAAATTGCAGATCAGCAAGCTCACAATGTGTCACGAGGCAACGTGTTGTGAACTTGTACTTGTAGATAAGCTATTTTCAGTGTGTGACACGACATGCAACAAAGTATAAATAAGGCATTACTGTGCAGAAAGAAGAAACGGTTTACAGCCCCATCCTCCCTCTATTCCCTCTTCTCTATAACATTGTTAGTCATGGCAGCACTTCTTTTTTTGTTGTTGATTGTCCTCATTCACTCTCTCACCGTGCAGTACCAACAGTAATGACGTCGACGTGACCATTGGGGGGTCAGTCTGTGACATCCAGTCGACCAACAGCACACACATCATCTGTGTGACCAACGCTCAGCCCAGGTCCCAGAAAACCAAGGTCCGAGTCAGCATTGGAGACAGAGGGATCGCCAAGATGGTGAGAAACCTAGTCTTTACCTTTTTCTAATTATATGTTTTGAAGGGTTTTCTAAATTACATTTACATCAATATTGTCAACAAATATTATTCAATAATAATAATTGTAATAATGGTAGGTATTAAATCATAATATGCAATACATATGAATACAATGAATTATTCAACTCTAGGCCTGACCTCGACTAAGTCGAATAGTCGACTGGTTAGTCGCGGGGGGTCCGAGTCGACTGCGTGTCTCTTAGTCGAATCTAGTCGAGGACCAAAAATTTTTTAAATTGTTTTTTGGCCAAGTGTACACCTGCAACCACACGTAACTTCCACTTTATTCTTCTTATTCCTCGTCTTTGTATTGGTATTGTTTGTGTTGGAGCGCCTCAGTGCGGCTGCAGAGTTCATGTGCAACCTCTTCCAGAGAGAGATAGAGACACTAGAAACTCTGCTGGAGACACAAAACAAACTGTGTAGACTTGGCCCTTTGAAATAAAATGTATTTTGGCCCTTTTTTTTTTTTTTTTTTTTTTTTGCATTAGTCGACTGCCAGTCGACTATTGGCAATTAGTCGCCAATTAGATTCGACTAAACAAATCCTTAGTCGGGGACAGGCCTATAAATCAACTCTAATCATTGCTATTCTCTAGTTTAACCTATCATTACTGAGTGAATAGTGTGCCTAATGCCTGTCGCTTCAGAGCACAGTACAGTACATTATACTTTGAATAACATTTGTTCCATTTGGTCTAATTATTCGGTTCTCTTCTCTCAGGACAATGCGGATTTCTTCTATATCGATGTGTGGTCATCGAGGTACACCTGGGGAGGGCTGTCTCCTCCAGAGAGGGGCTCGTTTGCTGTCATCACTAAAGGACAGTACATCCTATTGGACACCAGCACCCCAGTGCTCAAAATGCTCCTCATTCAAGGTACAGTACCGAAACACACTTGTGTCTAAGATATTTTCTAAATCACTCCAGTCACCAAGTGCAGTGATAGCACCAGGATTTGTCTGGTCCGGCAATGTCAGTTGTCCAACAGTGCACTGTTGGACTCATATGGCCTTTTTATTATTTTTATTTAGACTTTTTATGACTTAAGACAGTACATCAGTTTCCCATGTGTGTTACCTAGCCTTTCTTTGCGTTCAGGAGGGACATTGGTGTTTGATGAGGCGGATATCGAGCTACAGGCAGAGAACATCCTGATCACAGATGGTGGGCATCTCCAGATTGGCGAAGAGGGGGCGCCGTTCCAGCACAAAGCTATTATCACACTCCATGGAAACCTCCGCTCCACAGAGCTCCCTGTCTATGGAACCAAGACTCTGGGCGTCAGAGAGGGAGTGCTGGATCTGCATGGTATGGATATACACACTCACACACAGGGTTCATATTTATTACCGTGCCCACGGCAATGCATGTCAGTGTATTGTAATCGGTCCTGTCTGTCTGTTTATTTTCACTTCATATAATGGCTGTCATATAATGGCTGTCAATCAACTGTCATTTACCACATAAAAATACGTTGTGCAACAGATCGGGAAAAATAACATGACCCAAATAGTCTATGAAAAACCCTGTCCTTAGGTGACATGATACTTAGATCATAGTGTAACTTAAGGTCTGTCTCCTGCAAGGATGTAACTACTATCAGGCATTCAGTCCTCACCCGTCCTCGAGGTGCCTGTCACTGCTGTGAACCTGTTTCTGTGTCCTGCAGGTTGTAATTAATATGCCTGATGCTATATGCCTTATAGTTGGTTGCATGCTGTGTCGTGCACCAAAATAGATGTAGATCTGCTATTATGGGTGCAAGATTGTAGAGCTGCAGTTTTTGGTATAAATCAGGCTTTAGTAATTGTTCAGTCCCCACCCACCCTTAAGGTGCATGTCATAGTTGTAAACTAAGTGTTAGTGTTTCTCTTAAAGGAGTAGAAAAATTACTTCAAGGAGATTCTTTTGTTTTTGATGCATTCCTAAGCCAATAAATTGATTACCGGCGGAGTCTCCAGTAGGAGACTCAAAAACAAAGAAATCTCCATGAATTCAAGGCTTCACGGGATGTGTAATTGATAGAAAATAAGTTTTTTGGGGGTGAACTACTCCTTTAAGGTATGTGTCCTGTAGGAACATGCAAACAATAGCAATCCTTCAGTTCTCTCCTGTCCTCAAGGTGCAAGTCATTGCTGTGAACATTTTCTTCCAGGTATTCCAGTTCCTGTTCCCTGGACCCACTTGGCCCAGACAGCCACCAATGGGTCCACAACGCTGACCCTGATGAAGGGAGTCACATGGAAAGCCGGCGATGAGATCGTCATCGCATCCACAGGCCATAGGTAAAATAACAAAACAATTGGACCAGGGGAGGTTTTGTGAAATCATCTGTTTCAGCAGTAACATCATAACTGACCACATAGCACATTTGACCAGTTCCAGTTCCAGACAAAAGGCCCCCACAATACTATGTATATGATTGCAATGTTTATCTAAAATGTTTATATTGATTGTACGTCATTAAGATCCTTTGCGGATACAAGCATTATGCTTTTGTTCATAATACAGTTATTGTGTATTGGGTAATGACCTTTTTATTGTGATGTGTTTTTATTTGCAAGGTTACCTCAACATTAAGGAAACAAGTTACTAATTTGTGCAATAGAAATTAAAAAAACAACAATCAGGCACCTTATGAAAACATCTAACCTCAAAACATACAGAAGAGGGGGGAATTGTAAAAAATTGAAAAGGAAGTGAAAATGTATCCTACTAATTCCTCAACGCACATTTTTCCAGGCACAGTCAGAGAGAGAACGAAGTGAGAAGGATTGCCTCTGTGTCGTCTGATGGAAGGACACTCACCCTCACTGAAGCGCTGGAGTACACTCACCTGGGGGTGTCTGTCACGCTGGCTGATGGCACAGTGTTTGAGGGTCGAGCAGAGGTGGGACTTCTCACCAGGAACATTGTGGTGCGAGGGTCTCAACACGAAGAATGGCAGGACAAGATCGAGGCCTGTCCTGATGGGTTCAACACAGGTATGCTACAACAACCAGCGTCTAAGCATGTTTTGTGAAAAGGTTATCCATAAACTGATGCTGAGATTAAGTGACGCCAAGTTAGAATGTTTGACAGTTCACAGCAAAATCCACAATGTTACTTTAACATTCAAATGGAACCTCTCTCAGAGTTATAAACCTGTAAGGGTCCATTTGGTTCCATTTGTAAATTCTCAAAGTTTTACAGCCGGTCCCCAGCTTAATGATGGATAGTTGGGAAACAAATGTACCCTCCATTTGGTTCCTAACTATCTAGCTGGGGACGCCCTGGAACCCACTCAAGGGCCTCTGGGGTCCCCGTTGAGAACCAGTGTTGTAGGCTATATTGTCTCTCATCATCATCATCATCATCATCATCATCATCATCATCATCATCATCATCAGTTAATTTCGTTTCTGTGTTCCTGTGGTGTGTCACATTTACATCTTTGTTTCCTGTGTTGTAGGTGAGTTTGCCACCCAGACCTGTTTCCAGGGAAGGTTTGGTGAGGAGACGGGCAGTGACCAGTTTGGAGGCTGCATCATGTTCCACGCACCCAGGCCCAATGAGAACCTGGCAATCGGAAGACTGGAATATGTTGAGGTAAACAATGCTTTCACTCTTTTCATAATAATGCAAGAAGGTGTAGAGCAAAATTTCATTAAAGTAGCAATTAATAAAACATATATATATATATATATATATACACAGTATATCCAAGCTGTATGGTACATTACAGTATGTTAATCTGTTAATCTCATATAATTACTACATCTGCAGTGGTTGAAGGTGAACTCCCTAATCTTCCATTGATACATTTTGAACTCTTACGGTTGTTTTTACCCTACAGCTATTCCACGCAGGGCAAGCCTTTAGGCTGGGTCGCTACCCCATCCACTGGCATCTGATGGGTGACATTAACTTCAAGTCCTACGTTCGGGGCTGTGCCATCCACCAGACCTTCAACAGGGCCGTGACCATTCACAACACCCACCGCCTGCTGGTGGAGCACAACGTCATCTATAACATCATGGGCGGTGCTTTCTTTATCGAAGACGGCATCGAAACGGGCAACGTTCTGCAGTACAACCTGGCCGTGTTTGTCAAGCAGAGCACCAGCCTGCTGAATGACGACGTCACCCCGGCTGCCTACTGGGTCACCAACGCCAACAACACCGTCCGCCACAACGCCGCCGCCGGTGGGACCCACTTTGGGTTCTGGTACCGCATGCACGAGCACCCCGACGGTCCCTCCTATGACCCTAACATCTGCCAGAAGAAGGTCCCCCTGGGGGAGTTCACCAACAACACGGTCCACTCCCAGGGCTGGTTCGGCATCTGGATCTTCCAGGACTTCTTCCCGACGAAGAACGGAGACTGTCACTCTCACACGCCCGAGCCGGCCGTCTTCCGAACGCTCACCGTGTGGAACTGCGAGAAGGGCGCCGAGTGGGTGAACGTGGGCGCCGTGCAGTTCAACGGCTTCGTCGCGGTCAACAACGAGAAGGCCGGCATCGAGGGGAAGCGCATCATACAGAAGTACGTGAGCGGGTTCGGTGAGGAAGGAGGGGCCGGCGTGTATAACAGCACCATGGTGGGACACGTGGACGAGCTGGGCCTGGGAGATGAATACTGTACGGCTCGGGGCATCATCACCCCTTTCGATGACGGCATGAACGTCCACGACACCAAGTTCATCAACTTCGACCGCCCCTCCTGCGCCGCCATCGGCGTGACTTCCATCGACGGGACTTGCGTGCATGACTGCGGCGGCTGGGCGGTGCGGTTCAGCGGCGTGCAGTACTTCAACACTCCTAACAAGGCCGGCTTCAGATGGGAACATGAGGTGCAGCTGATTGACACCGACGGCTCTCTCACAGGTGATCGTCATGCTGTCATGTTAGAACACTCTTAATCAACCTAGTCTCCTTTTGATTGTTTTAGACTCCAGTCAGTTGTATTTATTAGTCATATAATATGTATTAGTCTAATTGTCAGTCATTCATTCAGTAATAACAAATTAGATCGCGAGATACATTTAAACCACCTTTGTCTTCATGTAACATGATGACAAAACTGATACAGCCTGTACAGTAAAATGCAGAATGTTCATCTAAATCTGAAAGTGTGCAAATGAACCAGCAAGGGTCAGGTCTTTTGGTAGGGGCCCGTCCGTGTATCACACAATGTAGCTTACTGTTATGTTCATATGTCACATCATTTCATTCCCCTTTCCAATAGGAAACATCAACCACAAGGTGGTGCCAAAGAGCCAGCTACTAGACCCAGCTCACTGTACTGAGAGTGCTGAGTGGACTTTGGGTTACCCTGGCTTTGTGTGTGATGAGACAGTTGACTTCCACCGCCTATCACTCAACAACCCATCACCATCCTCACTGCGAGCCAAGGATATCATTCTGACAAACTCCCATGGTACAAAGTCCATACATTATCTATACAAAAACACAGACAGGCAGATAGACAGACAGACATGTTAAAGGCCTCGTTTGAATTTAAATCTGTCTATTGCAGGAACCAGTGTGGCTAAATATATGAAGAAACGGATGACTCACAAAAAGGGGTGGATGGTGATGCTGCCGTCTCGCCAGACATATAACTGGCACTTTGACGAGGTGGACCAAGTGACAAACATCACATACAGTGCAAAGTTCTATGGTTTTAAGGTACGATTCTTTCCATACATGCATTTGTCTTTTGATTTTACTTTTTTAATTATTTTTAATTGTATTTATTGTCTGTGTAGTTTGTCATTTGGTATGTGATATGGACCTTGAGTCTGAAATTAAGATTGAATTGAATTGTCTCTTATTCATATCTAGAAATTGCCATCTGGGTCAAGTAACTGATCTTTATTTTCCCTGGGTGAGGGGAGTGATAAAAGGACCAAAAGGGTGATAATTGTTGTTAGCCCTTAAGTCTGATAATTGCTATGTGCCAGTAAATAATGATAATAATAATATGGTCCCCAATCCTTTGGGGTATTATTTTTCACAGTACATGAAATGTGTCCTCCTCATTTACCCATCCTAACTATTAGGAACAGGGGCTGTAGCTGACGTGACCAATCAAGGCACCCCAATGTGCCAGTGCCACTGCACTAAACTAAATAAGGCTATGGATATGTGATAAACAAATGATCTCCTTGACATTCGTCATAGGCCTACAGTATATTATTCATATAATAATCTATCTTACAACCCCGTTTTTCAACCCCTTTTCAAACCCTAATCGAAGTTGATTTTTCTTTTGCATATGCCTTGTCCCTTACAGCAAGATCAGTATGTGATCATAAACCACAACTTCACCCAGAGTCCAGACAAGTTCCGTATAGTGGATGTGAGGAACGGCTCCACAGAGCCTCTAACATACAGCAACAACCGCAACGGAGACTGGTACTTCAATGACAACACAAATGACCTCTCCTACCTCGGTTAGTCACTCACATACTGTTTCACTTTTGGCAAATAAGCTCTTTAGTCAACGTACTGTACTGCTATGCAAAGAGAAACATACACTCCGTTATATGAAGGTGTCATGCACTGAAAATAGCATATCTAGAAGCTCACAACACGTGGCGACGAGTCGTGAGCTTGTAAATGTGCCATTTTCACCGTGGTGGAAGAAGTACTCAGATATTTTACTTAAGTAAAAGTACTGTAGCAATACCACAATATAAAAATACTCTGTTACAAGCAAAAGGCCTGTGTTCAAAATGTTACTAAAAGTACAAAAGTATTGGCATCAAAATATACTTAAAGTACGAAAAGTAAAAGTGCTGAAATGTTTGAAAATAGCAGATCTACAAGCTGACAACGCATCGTGATGCGACGCGTTGTGTGCTTGTAGATCGGCTATTTTCAATTAGCCTAGGTATAAAATAGGGCTAAAAGTGGTTAATGTATGTTTTATAATATAATAGTGGAGTAAAAGTATATTATTCCATAATATTATTATTGTATAATATTTGCCTCTAAGATGTAGTGGAGTAGAAGTAAAATAATTGGAAATTGGAAATACTCAAGTAAAGTAGAAATATCTCAACATTTTACTTAAGTACAGTACTTGAGTAAATGTACTTAGTTACTTTCCACCACTGCATTTTCAGCAGACAACACCGGCCCACAATGAAGTACAAATCAAGCTGAAGTCGTCTCCATGTATCAGCCTCTTCATTGACCTTGCCTTGTCCTTCTTCTTTAGTGTCTGGTAAGACAAGTGAGCGCAGACGTCGTCGTGCCAGTGTTGACCGCTCCATGGCGGACGTGGCGGTGAACTTCCAGGTGTACCGCTGCTTCTACCCCGACTGTATCAAACCGCCTCCTCCTCCTCCGGCTACCTTGCCCCCCGTTCCCACCCGACGACCAGACGACTTCATGTATGTCTGCACGCATTCTCCACCGATTTGGACACGACTGCTATGTCCTTAAGGCTCATTTATACTTTGTGAAATGGCCACTCTTGTTAATCGTTTTCAGTGATTAAATATTTATAATACCCACAGACGGTTTCTGTCAGACACAGCGATGATATCATGTCATTTCAGCTATTCATTATTTGACTCCCTTGTGTTTCCACTTTTCAGTCTTTGGTCCAATGCTTCTTTCTGGCAAGGCTCTGCTGAGAATAACTTCACTGCACCAGCAGAGGGCGCTGATGTGGTCGTTCCACCAGGTAATGATCTCAACAGTACAAACAGCTATACCTGGACTCAAGATGAGAGCTCGCTGTTAATTAATTAGCTGAGTGTGTTTTTTTCTTTAACTCATAATGACCTCTCATGCTCTGTATGGTTCATATTAGCTAGTTGCTTGATAATACGGTAAGATATTTATTGATGACCAGGGGGTTCCTCTTCTTCTTGTGATATGTAATGTTTTGTTTTCAATTGCATTGTCATTTGCTCCTGCATGGGGTTTAATCCTGTGATAATTCAACCCTTTTCCAACCACAGGGAAGTGGGTTGTCCTGGACGGCCACACTCCTCCCCTCAACAAGCTGACGGTCATTGGCGTTCTGGAGATTCCAGACACCATGAATGACACCTCCAGCTCCAGCAGAAGGAAACGGTCCACTTCCCAGTACCGGACAGTGGTCCTGGACGCTACGTACATCTCTATCCAGGTCGGTTTTCAAGAACAACCCTGACATGATCTGATTCCAATCTGATATATTATATTAAACATATATTATATGATGTGGGTGTGGCAGTGGTTCAGGAGGTAGAGCGGCTGTCTTGGAATAGGGATGTTCCAGGTTTCCAGCATTTACCATTTTATATGATATTATGTAATGACATACAGTACATCACAAGATGAGATGGAATAAATGCAATATATAATACAGTACAAAATAATATGATACAATAAAACTGCTTTGGGCTTTATTTGCTCTGATGATGGTATGGTCATGTTTCCTTTGACATTACGTAACGTCACACTGAAATCTGTCCGTCTCCTGTTGCTTCAGGGAGGCAGGGTGATTGCAGGGTGGGACGACGCGCCGTTCAGAGGACAGCTTCACATCAAGCTCAGAGGGAACCACCACACCCCTGACTGGCCTCTGCCCAACGGCCCCAACCAAGGATCCAAGGTTCTGGGTAAGAACAACATCATGTGATGTCGGACAATGGTTGGTCAATCAGTTAACCCATTCAATCCGGTAACGCATCTGTGACATTTTAAGATTTCTTTGGCTATTAAAAAATAGCAGACCTACAAGCTCGTAGTGCGGCAGTCGGTGCAGCGCTACGAGCTTGTAGATCTGCTATTTTTTTTAAATCATGAAAACTTTTTCAAATCTTTGAATATATTTATTTTTAAAGCAAACATTTGTAACTCAAATCTTTGCTTCTGGGGGTTCCTGGAACAAAATATTGTGAGATGGGGGTCCTTGGCCAAATACATATCATTTTGGGTGGTCCTTGACATGAAAAAGTTTGATAACCACTGATATAGCAACAATAGTTTTTCAGAAAACTGTCGGCCTCAGGTCTAAATGGGTTAATGCATGCAACACAAGCACAACGTCATCATGGGTTTTGAACCTTTTCATGTAAAAGATCTTCCATTCATGCTAGCTCAGTGTCAACATGGTGACATTAAGTTATTGTATAACTGACCCAATATCTGTTCTACCACAGGTGTGTTTGGTACGCTGGAGCTGTATGGAATCCCTCACAATGTGTACCACACCAAGCTGTCCAGCACTGCATCTGCCGGCACCAACACACTCACCCTGGCTCAGCCTGTGGACTGGCAGGTCTGCCTGGTTTCATACAGTCACCTCAGTACATTGTAGATGCACACATATTATCATTTAATTTAAGATACAGTCTTAGGTGAAGGTTACATCTTTCTCTCGCTGTTCTTCGTTCATCCATCACATCGTTGTAATTGCCAAGCACAATAAATGTATTGTGTCTTCATGACCTTTGTACAGAAACATCAATTTCCTTACATGTATTAATTATCCTTGCTACATCTTTAGTTCATTGTAGTTCTTGTGATGCATGTGATGTCATAGGGACAAGAGCTCACATTCCGTGCAAAGGGACCATAGAAGACAAATCATAGACATACAATAATAATTATACAGTATATTATGAATAATAGTCATACTTCATTTTGTCATGCTTTCTATTCATTCATTCCTGTGTTTTTGCATGCAGGTTGGAGATGACATTGTCATTTCCACCACTGGTTATAATCCACTGGAGACGGAGACACGTCAGATCACTGCCATGTCATCAGACGCCCGCACTCTCACCCTCAACCAGTCTCTGTCACACACCCACGTTGGTTAGTTTAACCACTTAACCCTTAACCCTATATACGGTGTTGTCCTCCAGAGGTCTATACTTGGTCCCTTCCTTTTTTCTCTCTACACCAAAGCTCCTTTTCTGAAAAATAGCCGATCTACAAGCTCAGAACTGCCTGTAGATCTGCTATTTTTGACAAATGTTCACCTGTTATGACATGCCCAGAATAGAGACGGTTGCGGTTCATGTGGTTAAAATAGATTTGACCATGCATGCACTACAACATTCCAGTTAAGACACCAAGTAGATACCTGTAGCAACAGCTTGGCTTCCTGTGACTAAATACTGTGAATTAATACAACTCTATATACACTAGACAAGTCCATACCCGGGGATGCTCGTGCCACAACTATACAGTTTGTGCAGATTTGGCAAAAATGCACAAATACTGTAAATAGCTTAAATTTCCCAGAGCTAATACTGAATCGTTCCCTCATCTCAGTGGCAATAAGCTTTCAAATATGTTCTCTCCTGAGTCCTGGTTTTGTGGCCTAACTACTGAACAAGCAGACACCAAAAATGCTAGTAATAAACAGCTTATATTTGGGAACATTTAAAAATCAGCTTTGTAAGTCCCTGCTTATGTCAATGCTCAATGGAGATGTGCAATTGACGCACGCACGCACGCACGCACGCACGCACGCACACAGACACACACACACACACACACACACACACACACACACAGATTCCTAGATTTATGGATGTTATTGACTCTTATCTCTCTCTTGCTCTCTTTTTTCTCTCTGTAGGAGAGACCCAAAGCGTCTCAGGTACTCCAATGACCTACACCCTTGCAGCGGATGTTGGCCTCCTGACCAGGAACATTAAGATCATTGGTCAAGACTACCCAGCCATGTTTGAGGAATCGTTTGGAGCCAGGGTGGTGGTTGGTACCTACTCATGGGCTGGAATCGACTACAAAGGTACACAATTTTTAAATGCAGCATTTGATGATATGATATGATTTATGACAGCATGACAAAACATATGACATATGACATAAATGGCTATGACATGACATACAGTAACATAATATGATATTGATATAATGACATGACATGCTATGATATATGTCATGACTTGAAAAGATATTTTGATATGATATGTTCTCAATGATGTTTAATGTATTGTTCCACCTTTGTTGTCCATAAAGGCAAAGCCCAGCTAAGGAACGTGGAGTTCTACCGCACTGGTCAGCTGGGATGGAATGACTACACTGACCCTCGCTACTCTGTGGCCTTCCTCAACCTGGAAGAGGTACTGTAGGACCACACATTCACATTAATATACCAATTCTAAAGCGAAGGAAAACCATGTGAAAATGATGGAGCATATTATGGATTATTTTTATAGAACAAACTGTTTTTACAGTTGTTCTTTGCTATTTTGGCAAGATCAGTGATTCAGGAGTCCTATGTGCTAGTCTGCACTCTCGCATCTCATGCTATTTCATTTGTTTAGTATGTTAAAATTGTTTATTATGGATTATATTGTTCTGTATGTCCTCGCTACCCCCGCCCCAAAACACATGGCACTCAGTGTACACCTTTGCACTTGTAAGGACCACAAAAAAACAAGCTCTTGAAATTTTTTGTGTATGCTAAAATAAGGTCACGTTTTTCTTCTTCTTCTTTCTTCTTTGAAAGGTTGCACAGGACGACTCATACGTTCAGGGCTGTGCTTTCCACAATGGCTTCTCTCCTGCAATTGGAGTCTTTGGGACAAACACAATGGATGTTGATGACAATGTCATCCACCACACCGTCGGAGAAGGTAAGATGGTGCTTATTTGTGGAATGTACTTTTTCCTTTATGTATTGTCATGTAGAGGAAATCATAAAGGTATTTCTATACAGTTCAATAGGTAGAACATGGCACGAACACAGCAGAGCTTTTGATTCCCTTAATGTAATGTGTAAATACACCTATGCAATGATTTAAATGTTCTATAAGTGGGCACCTTCTGTGCTTTCTTTATTACAAAAATAAAGAAATTGTGATACTAAAAAGCATTGTTTTGATAAATGTTGTGTGCTATTATCTTAAAACATGTTATGTCATGTCATACTTTGATGGTGGGTGAGGTGGGATTAGGTCGGGCTGTGATAATGTTAGATCAGTAGCACTCAACAAGGAACGTGTTACATTGTGTCAATTACAGGTATCAGAGTGTGGGGCAACAACATAAGAGTGCGGAGGAACCTGGTGACCCTAAGTTTGTGGACAGGATCCTATCAGGACAGAGAAGAGACATTCAATTTTGAATGGAATGCTGCCATTGAGGTCTGTCTACTTTTTTGTTCTTTTTAACTTTATTTAACCAGACAGTTTATATTAAAAGGATTTTTTTTAACCTAAATCCCATTGTTCTGATGTGAGAAGATCAATTATATATTGTAGCAAAAACACCCTATGTCTTCTATGTATTTCCCCCAGGAAATGTGGCATTTCACGTCATCGGCGTACATTTTGTACGCTTGACGACGTTAAACACCCACTCACCCATTCCATTAAGATTCTTACTCACAGTAACAGCAGCATGACAGATGAAGAGCACACTGCAATATGAAAAAGTAGTAAATGTGTACACTGCCAGTAGATCTTAATTCATTGTTGTTTTGCCTGCTTGTAATTCTTGACCCTGTTAAATTCTAATACAGGGACAGGCCTTCAATTCCCATCTGGAAATGTAACCACTCAATTACTGTAAGATGATTTATAGAAAAACATCCATCAAACACTTTATTTTCAGGTCAATGAGGGGACAAACGTGGTGTTGCAGGGGAACATTGTGGCTGGCTATGAGAGAGTTGGATATCGCATTGATGGTGAACCGTGCCCAGGTAATTTGTTCAAATCCAGCCAATAAATAATTTGTCAATATGCTGTCTATAGTTATCTGTTGTGTTGTGTATGACGTTGTTTTCTTGAACGCCCTTGCAAACATTGAGCCTGATTTATACTTGGTGTTGGTGTTGCTAACCGAGAATAGCCGATCTACATGCTCCCAACGCATCCCAATAAATTAAGCATACAGTATCACTCAAAGTCTCGCTACATTGTAAAGTATCATAGTGCATTGTACTTATTCAAGCAGTAATGAGGAGAGCTTAGAAAACAGATATTGGTAGAAGGAGCTCTTTCACATGATTTGTACATTGCCAGGTGTTCAGAGCGACACTGAGAGGTGGCATCAGAACGAAGCCCATGGCGGTCTCTACGGTGTGTTCATGAACAAAGACGGCCTCCCTAGCTGCAGTCTTATCCAAGGCTTCAATATCTGGAGGAGCTTTGACTTTGGCATCTATTTCCAAGTATGAAAACGGTTGAGTTTTTTAAATGTTGTGCTCTTGTGTCCCTCTCTGTGTTAATGTCCTTTTTTGCTCTCCAAAGTGCTTTGTGATCAAACTGTTTGGCTAAAAGCATACATTTTGGACAGTATCAAGAGGCGTGTTTCCCACCCTAGGCTCTAAGACCCCCATGGGGCATATCAAAATGTCAGGGATTATTAGGCTGCCAAGAAGTGGAGTCAAGGAATTACATTAAAGGAGCTACACCATGAATTTAAAAAAAAGATTTGATATTTAATATCATATGGTGTATGTCCCTCAAACCTTTTTCAAAAGTTTTGAGCCTAAATCATCACTCAGATATACTCATCCCAAGTCAATTGTCTCTGGCTTATACAGCACTTTCAGCTGCAATACCAAAACGTCCTCTTGGGCAGGGGGGGGCTACTGAGCAATTCTGTTAATACAAAATTCTGTTAATAAAAAAATATATTAAAAAAAAAAAAAAAAAAATGGAAAAATTCTGCATAAAAAGAAGCATCTAAGAAAAATACAAAATCGAAAAAAAGACACTTTGAACATTTTTGAACAATTCCACCAAGTGTTTGAGGTGCCTGTTTCACCCACTTCCGGGGGGCGGAGCCAAAATCCGAGCCCGAAGTATTTGTTCGTAGACCCCCACTTAGGGGGGGTAGAAAAAGTTTCGGAGCGATTCGGGCACTTTTCATTTAACATTGGGTTTGCCATCAAAAATGTTTATGACCTCATAAACATTGCCATTCTGAGATCGCCTGTTCAGACACGCCCATTCTGGAAATCCATGAAATGAGAAGGAATGACTGAATTTTAAAAAAAAACATTTTTTGGGGTACAAGAGACACTGGGGACCCCAAAAAATACAAACAACCAAGAAAAAAGTGATTTTCATGGTGTA
Source organism: Gymnoscopelus braueri (assembly GCF_963280865.1). Classification (NCBI taxonomy): domain Eukaryota; kingdom Metazoa; phylum Chordata; class Actinopteri; order Myctophiformes; family Myctophidae; genus Gymnoscopelus; species Gymnoscopelus braueri. The sequence continues at coordinate 21,052,781 of NC_137613.1, read as the reverse complement.
GACTCTTTAAAGGAAAAGTTCACCTGTTTACCTTTATCTCCATACATGTAGAATAGATCCTTGCTAACGCTCACTATTGGACGGTACCATTGTCTATTCGCTCTGTGTCTCAGAAAAGGGCTGTTGAGAGCTAAAAAATTTACCCTCTGATGATATATCATCAGTGGGAATTTTATACTAGATTATTTTTTAATTGATGCAACAACTGTGTTTACTATTTTAAGCATACAGCATTCCAGAAAGAGAAATAACGTAATTTTCCATTAGCTTGAAATCTCTGCCACTGACGTAATTGGCAGGTATATTTTCAAGCTATCCACAGCCCACCTCTGAGACACAGAACAAGTAGACAGAAATGATATGTCTTATAGTGAGCATTAGTGAGGCACATTATATGGCGATACGTTTGAGAATGGGGTATCTGGGTGTTTAAGGATGAAACATTGTTATCCGTGGGTGTTGAGGTTACAATGGTTAGATACTGTAGATTATATGGAAGACAATAGAAAGGATCATTGTGCCAGTCTTACTTGTATTCTTATTCCATTATCTTTGATTGCAGACAAGTATGGAAATAATTGTTGCCAATGTTACCCTGGTGGACAACGGCATGGGCATCATGTCATACGTCTATGGCCCTCCTTCACTTGCCCATTTGTACGCCGACAAGACTGTTGAAGTCCAGGTGAGACAGCTAATTCATTTATTTCAGCCTTAATCTGGGCTCAGACTACAGGCGTTGTAAAATCTGATATTTTTTTTAAAATCACACAATCTTATAAGATTATCTTAAACATGCACACACAATTTAAAAAGATTATGGGGCATCACACACTACAAGCTCTAATTACAATTATTGGGTTTACCAGAAAAATGCAGCACCTTGACGTGCTGCGATTACAAGCAGAAGCAGATGTTAAAAATGTATCTTGTTAAACTTGCCGATAGTCGGGAGGGGCATTGCTGACCCTGAATCATAAATAATCTGTACATTGAAACATACAAACTATAGGATGCCAGTTCAACAAATGAACCTGGCATCTGTCTAAATAACATGCTATCTAAATTGCGTTTTAACCCTTGCATAAGCCTGCAAGGTCGTCAAGGCGAGGGTAAGTGCTATGTCAAGTACTTTAAATATACGTATGATTAAACTGTTTCATGTAATGGTAACCCCTCTTTCCCCAGAATGCACTGATAGTAGGCAGCAGCCCCAACTTCAACTGTTCAGACACTATGCCGATGTCCGATTGGAATATGCAACAAAGTGCAGAACACCGTGGTCCTAGGCCTACCGAAGGTACACACTTTGATACATATGTAAACATGTATGTATGTGTATATATTGTTTATACATACATACTGTGTGTGTGTGTGTGTGTGTGGGTGTGTGTGTGTGTGTGTGTGTGTGTGTGTGTATACACTGTATATTATGCTTGAAAACATCAATGTCAAAGTTTCACCAATCAACTTCAACCCTCCTCTTTGTACAGGTGGTACATCTGGGATCTGTTGGCCTACATTTGAATCTGGACATAACAACGGTCCCGAAATGAGCTATACCGGACTCACGTCCTACAATACCATCAAAGGGCTGATGAGAGTCATCGGTGAGTGCTGCCTGTGTTTGATTAGATCAATTTAAGGTATATAACCATTAGTAGGCTACAATTAAGACAGCCAAAAAACCCTCTAAACAATAAAATTACCATGCTGCCTGCTGTGGGACAAATTTGAATAAATAACCTCCATTTCCATGTTGACCCTGTCCAGACACCACGTTTGTTGGTTTCCGGAACATCTGCTCCAGCGACACCAGCGTGATGTTCATGACCAACCCTGGCAATGAAGATCTGCAGCACCCAGTGCATGTCAGTGGCATGAAGATGGTTGACAGCACAGAGGGAGCCCAGGTCTACATCCACAGGCCTGATGTCAAGTATGTCTGTGTGGTCTTGTGTCTGCAAATTATATATAACTAAGATGTATTAAATATGTATCTAAATGCAGAGTCATGGAGGGAGAACATCTTAATGCTTCATTTTTTATAAACCATGTGGTTTAGTTACATTTGTAAGCACAAAGTTTTGGGTTCAAGATCAGTGTTAGGAACATTTTCAATGTAAAGCACATTGTAAAACTTTACTTGGCTCTCAAAATTAGACTTCCTCTTAGTGAGAGCAGGATTTGATCCCATAACCGTGGACACATGAAGCAAGCTCCACAGAGCTACACCCAGTTGTTAGATTAGTGTTCTCTTTGAGGTTTTCACACTTTGACTTTGAAACTTTATGCAGTAGATAAAGATAAGTGGGACTTAACCAAGCAATCCTATATTAAAATTGGCTAATATCTGCCTAATACTAGACTGGTGCCCAAAGGACAATAGTATGTCTGAAGATGTCCCTTAGCTGTTAAGCTAATACAACCGAAGTTGTATTTTTTGTTTTCTTTACCCGAGTACTGTGTGTACTTACGGTACGCACAGTAGAATAGAAATTAATATTTGCATTATTTCCCTCAGGAAAGCCAACCCCTCTGACTGTGTGGACATGGACTGTGATGCTAAGAAGAAGACGATGCTGAAGGATTTGGACGGGTCCTTCCTGGGTGCAGTGGGTGCTGTGATTCCCCAGTCAGAGTATGAGTGGGGTGGGGATCCCAGACGAGGGTTGGGTGACTTCCGCATCCCCAAAGTCATGCTCACCTTCCCCAATGGCAGCCGTATCCCTGTGGATCAGATCGCTCCAAACAAAGGTAGCCAACCTTACAAGTCTGATTTAAATGAATGCTCAGGATTTTACACTCTCTTTACTTTATTTCAATAAACGCAATCAGACACTCAATTGTTACAGTAATATTAGGGCATGGTGATGGTCACACATACAGTATGCATTAGATAAGAAGAGTCAGCTTCCTTACCCATCAGAAAACCGGCACTGCCCAATACCCGCAAGACATGGGAAATTGATGTGTCTGATGCAGAGACATGCGTCAGCTACAACACTTGTTGTATGTACAGATGTGTTGTCTGTCTTTCAAAAAGTCTCATACGTACACAAAAAGTCCAGTGCAACTCACTCCTAGTATCTCACTCATAGCGCTCCAGGGTTACTTATAAGAGTCTTTTTTATTTATGTGGAGTTTGGAACAGTACAAATTTGTGTTACTTTGTGTTACGTACAGTAAATGATAGTGGGATTGAACAATGTTAGGACATAGGCATCAACAGATGCATGTAACCCCTATTCTGATTTTTTTTAAAAGCTTTAATAAAGTTATTTGTTATTTGTTATTTGTTAAAGTGTCTTTAAGTATTCAGATAAGTATTTAGATATGATTCAGATAAGTCTGATGTATTATTATTATTATGACCCCTGTTTAATCTTCATCTTCAGGTGTGATCAGGGACAATTGCACTTATGTGTATCCCTGGCAGAGCTACAAGTGCTTTGGACTGAACTACAGGATGCTGGCGATTGAGAGTCTGGATGCAGACACAGAGACCAGACGCCTGTCTCCTGTGGCTGTACTGGGAGATGGCTATGTGGATCTGATTAATGGTGAGAATAGTTGGTTCAACTTCAAAGTCCAACCACACATTCATATGCACACATGCACATAACACACACACACACACACACACACACACACACACACACACAATTTTATTAAATTAACCACTTAAACCCTATATACTTCCCTACATGACAAATTGTGAGAAAAAAAATGACAATTGTTGGACATATTTTCTACATTTATTTTATTTTATTTTTTCAAATTAAAACTTTTAGCCTTTAACAACATGCCCCAAAATAGGGATGCCAGGTTTAAAGTCGTTAAATCAGTCAAATTATTTCACATTCCTGTAGCTGTATATAGACAGTGTTCCTGACAAACCTCCAAAGAAAGTAACAAAACTCATCACTGTTGGTTCACAGGCCCTCAGGACCATGGCTGGTGCGCAGGCTACACCTGTCAGAAGAGACTGTCTCTGTTCCACAGCATCGTGGCCACCGGACGCTCCTACGATGTCTACTTCAGCAGCGTCACACCTCAGAAGCTACGCCTCATGATGGTCAATGCCAAACCTTCTGAGGTACAGTATGCGTGTATATTGCATTGCTCTGCCCTGAACGAGTACCGGTGCCAAAGGAAAAGCCTGAACCTTCTAAGAGAATCTTCTTTTAACATTTTGAATGTGGTCAGGTCATATTGAAAATGACACATTTTGTGCCCATAAAGGCCAGATATAATGAAACTCCTAAATTGTTCTTTTGAGCAGAGAAGCAACATATAGTTCACATCGTTTGCTTTGCATTTGTGTGTGTTTTAAACATTTCATCTAACTTAAACTTTTGCTCTCGTTCATACAGAGTGTCTTGGTTTCGATTTTCTACTCCAAGCCCCAGCGGTTGGATGTGTACGTTGACAACGCGTTGGTCGCTCCAACTAATGCTGAATGGAACCCTGACAACACTGACTATACACTGAAAGAGCCAATGTCTCCAGGTAGAACGCATTCTACACTGATGTTATAAATGTATTGGTTCATGGTTAGTTCTGATTGAGTAATTTGATTGGACAAGAGGCATTCCATGAGTTCTGATTATACGGTCTAACAGCACAGGCATTTTTGTCACTTTGCTACTGTAACATTAGCCTGTTATTAATTCACTTATGTTTCTTAGAAACATTTTTATTGATAGAGTTCTGAAGGCTCTATATATGTTGGCGGAGCCAAATTAAAGAAATAATCAACAAATCATAAACTGTTGTATCCCATTACTTGATAAATACTTTGTAGTAGAACTGCTGTATAAAAGCACAGCTATCGTTATTTTGGGTACATTTACAACCTAATCCCAGTTTTGCTGATATACAGTATGTTGCTTATCTATCATACGTGTGTCTCTATTTGGCATCTTTGGTTTGGTTTCGCTGTGGTTTCTTCATCTCACACAGACCGATCTTATCATGACATGAAATTTAAAAAATTGTATGTGCACAAAAAAACAAAAAAACATGTAATCTCTATTTAATCTTTGAGCACATTTCTTTTTCCTCAACTGATACAAATACTTAACACCCATCTGTCTTGGCACACCCCCAGGACAATACGTCCCTCACCTGAACGCCACCGTGGGGACAAATTACTTCGACCAGGACTTCAAGATGATGAAGGTTCTGTTGAGAGGCTCCGAACCCGTGGAAATCCGAACCTCCCCGGTTCTCTTCATCTCCTTCCAGCTGCCGGCCATGACTGAGGATGAGTTCTTCGGGGACAACCTGGTCCAGAACCTGGCATTGTTCCTCAAGGTCCCGTCCAACATGATCCGCATCACCAACATTATCCGCGAGGACAGCGGAAAGCGCCGGAGGAAGAGGTCCAGTGGACTGACAGTGGAGGTGGAGATTAAGAAGCCCCCTGTACAGCAGACCACCAACACCACTAATGGTTAGTAGAGACACTTCTAATGTGTAGAGTCCGACCGATGCCGAATTTGTCAACTAATGTGTTTGGCCCTTTACAGCATACAGGAAATATGGACCTGCTACAGTAGCTCCATTACTACAGTATCACTCTATATCCTATTGTTTCCTATTTTCCAGATGAGGAGGACTTTGCTCTTTTGAAGAACATTGCCAATGACCTTGGACAGGCAGCAGTTTCTGGCAACCTGACTCAGGCCACCGGCTTAAACGTGTCCTCCATGGGAGTCGTTGCACCTCCTCCCCCATCATCTGACCCTACCTGGAATGAGGTGAGCTCTATCTCAAGACTCAGTTGTAGGGTAAACCCCTTCACTGTGGCTTTTGAAAATATTATGAATTAACCACATGGACCCTAGTCCAGTTTATTCAACATTCATGTCTCATTCAACTATCAATTTACATGACATTTTGGGCATTGGCTTACAGGAACTGTAGGCTATTAATTAGGCTAGTCCTACCCTACACTAACGAATGCTCTGCTCATACAGCAGGCTTTGGTCATGACATTTCTTTTCTTGCTTCTAATCTGCTTAGGTGGCCACTGAGGAGGTGACAAGGGAAGAGCCTACAGTGAGCTTTGTGTCCAGTGTGTCTGACCTACTGGTCATTATGGAGCCCATTGCAGAGCAATACGTTGGTCCTCTGTACCAGCAGCCCAGCCTCATGGCTGTGGATGAGGAGGTAATGCCTGCACTAAATGCAGATATAATAAATATACATATTGACTTTACTCCAGTGTATCAAATTCTGCATTTTCCTATGGAGACATTATGTACAGTCGCAATCGTGTAAAACCTGTTTTGTTGTCAAGGCAGGTTAATAGATTAAACTTCAGTAATGAAGCCATTGTAAGTTGCTTCTGATAAATATTAGTAGTTTAGTAGTAGTTGACTTCACTGACAGTTACGGTTTAATGTGATACTTATACTGTACATATACTGTACACAACATATGTATATGCATCTTAAAGGTTAGATATATTCACTATATGAATAGGGGTTTAATTCTGCCAGGCAATCTGAATGAAAGCCTCTGCAAGATGTAATATTATTAAACAAATATAAAACATGGCTATGGTCTCTGCCTGCAGGGTAAATGTGTTTCTGTGGGAGTCACCTCCCTCATGGCCACAGCGTCTCTGAAAGACTCCAGTGGAAACCCTGTCAACGGACTAACTGGAAACACCACCATCCTCTTCAGTGACTGCTGGGCCAACTTCACCGATTTGGCCATCCTCAACAGTGGTAGGTGTTTCACCTGTGTATCACCTGTGTATCACCTGTGTATCACCTGTGTATCACCTGGAAGTCGCCTGGAAGAACGCTAGATAAAACTGCTCAGTGTTGAGGTCTAAAAAGACATGAAGGATGTGAAGGAATCTGATCAATAAAACGAATAATTTGAAAATAAAATGCAGCCACAAAACCTCTTATTTGGCACCAGGCAGTAATCTTCAGTGTGTTGGCACCTAAACCACAGTCCTGTGTAAGAAACTTATTCAGTGAATTACACAAGTGCTTAATATGATAGATTATTAGTTTATTAGTTTCCCACAGGACAAGGGAAATTCGAGAGTCTTAAAGGGGAAATCCACCCATTTTCAATATTTAACTATGTCATTAATATAGCATAAAGGAGTTGTGTGGAAATAAGAAAAAATTAAAAAAAAAATTAACATTGCAAAAAAAATTAACATTGCAAAAAAATTAACATTGCAAATTACACCATGATGAGTCATCACAGTGTAATTTGCAATGTTAATTTTTTTGCAATGTTACATTTTTTTGCAATGTTAATTTTTTTTTAAATTTTTTCTTATTTCCACACAACTCCTTTATGCTATATTAATGACATAGTTAAATATTGAAAATGGGTGGATTTCCCCTTTAAGTAGTAATATACCTTATTGTTATTCCTAGCATAGTCCTTTTTTCCTAAGATAACTGTTTCCCTTCCCTGTAGGTGAAAATCTGACCATGGCTTTTACTCTGAAAGAGTGGGGTGCTCAGTCGCGAGCCTTCAGCGTCAAAGCTCTCCCGACCACTCTGGCCCCTACCACCACTCCCAACAACACCATCGACAACAACTCCACCCAGACGATGACCACCATGTCTCCAAGCCCTGTCACTGGTACCACCACAACCACCATGGGCACCAGCACCAGCTCTTGGACAACAGAGTCCACTACAGAAGACAACAGCATCTGGAATTCGAGCACTAATCTCTCCTCCAATGCACTATGTCTGATTAGCATTATCTATGCTCTGAGCTTCTTTTTAAGAGGCCTGTAAGAAATGCTGTGGCCATGAGGGGTGAATGGTGAGGGGTTTTGGGAAGAAGTTACATACGTACACTAGTACATGAGAATTAAAAACAAGTCTTCCAAATGAAGGATTGTATGAAATTATACGCACTTTGTTGTTGGTTTCTTTTCTAGTGTATCTTGGAGTTCCTGTTTCTGTTTCAATGTTTCATAATGCTGGAATGCTTTATTTAATTTTATTGTTGTGGGGGTGCCTGCTCAGAACGTGTGCCCGTCCGGAACGGGCAGATTGCTTGGCCTGAATGATGTGCTGAACTTTGTCAAGAACAGCACATCTAATCAACTTCACACTGAGCACTGCACTACCTTGCTTCCTCAGCAATACACCCACCAAGTGTGAAGTCGATTGGATGAACAGTTCTCGAGATATACGAAGGACAGACAGACATACAGATTCCTGGAATGTATAGATAGATTGCAGGTGGGCTAAATTATTTCTGACATAGCATATTTATAGGCCTACTACCTCTTTTTGTGCAATAGTGTCAGTTTAAAATCTGCCAAATAAGATTTTTTTTGTATCCACCTTATCTTGTTGATTGCAAATAAAATGATTATCTTTTAAATAAATTCTATTTTTAATAAGTTTAAGTCAATATATTCTTTCGTTGTGTTTTCATTTCAAGAACTACATTTTGTAATGCATACCTGCCAACCTCAGACCGTCCGATAACAGGAGATTTTTTTCCCAGGGGGGGGGGGGCTCTTGGCCACGCTGGGGGTCCCCCCCCAGTACATTTTTAACAGAGTAGATGTAATTTCCAGTATTCAGTATTTACAACGTATCGACGTTATATCAACAGATATCTCTTTACCCCACTGGGCACACACAATACAACGCCCATACGCCTTGCATACGCCGTCCATACGACATCCGAGTCAGACCTCAGTCAGCAGCTATTTTGCAAAAAATACGTTGAAACGACGCCGACTCACGTCTGACTGTGACGTCGTATGGACGGCGTATACACGGCGTTTGGGCGTTGTTGTATGTGTGCCATACCTGCCAACCTCAGACCGTCATATAACAGGAGATTTTTTTCCGGGGCGGGGGGGCTCTTGACCACGCTGGGGGTCCCCCCCAGGAAATTTTTAACAGAGTAGATGTAATTTCCAGTATTCTGGTGGATTTTGGGAGTTTGACACTTTTATCAGGCTTTACTTACATAGGATCCATTAAAAAGTTAAAAGTAGCAATAAAAGAGCCATATTTAATAATAACATTTTGCTGGGGACCCCCTGGAAACCCCCCAAGGACCCCTGGGGGTCCCCGGACCCCACTTTGAGAACCAATGCTTAAAGCTTTTTGAAAGTCCTGAAAAAAAGGCAAGACACACCATTGACGCTGGCGAGGGTGGAAGTTGAAAGTGTGAGTTCTGCTTTTAGGCTGCTCTATCCATAGCTCAGTCGGAAGAGCTCTTGACTTCAGACCACAAGATCATGGGCAAGATTATGGGATCTGGGGGGGGTTGTATGTGTGTTTATGTAGTCTTGTATTATATCAACGCGATCGCTTTTTTGTATAAAATGCTATACATTTGTACGTGTATATAACATAAAAACTGTAAAATAAAGTTGTAAAAAAAAAGGATTATGGGATCGAATCCCAGCACGGGAATCACTGCATTTGAGCAATCTGGCTCCCACAGGTCTATTATCTTTTTTCGCCTTTATCATAAAGGTTGCTGGACAATATATCCCAGCCAGCACGCCCACGTGGGACCCATATGGGCCCAATGCGGGCTACTTGGGTACCAAGTGGGCATGGGCTTGAACTGGGCAAATTATGAGGGTCCCAGGTGGGCTGCATGTGGGCTAACTGGGCGTGGGTTGGAAGCGGGCAAGCCCACGTGGTTCCCGCGTGGGCTGCATGTGGGCTAACTGGGCATGGGTTGGAAGCGGGCAAGCCCACGTGGTTCCCGCGTGGGCTGCATGTGGGCTAACTGGGCATGGGTTGGAAGCGGGCAAGCCCATGTGGTTCCCGCGTGGGCTGCATGTGGGCTAACTGGGCGTGGGTTGGAAGCGGGCAAGCCCACGTGGTTCCCGCGTGGGTTGCATGTGGGCTAACCGGCATGGGTTGGAAGCGGGCAAGCCCACGTGGTTCCCGCGTGGTCTGCATGTGGGCTAACTGGCATGGGTTGGAAGCGGGCAAGCCCACGTGGTTCCCGCGTGGGCTGCATGTGGGCTAACTGGGCGTGGGTTGGAAGCGGGCAAGCCCATGTGGTTCCCGCATGGGCTGCATGTGGGCTAACCGGCATGGGTTGGAAGCGGGCAAGCCCATGTGGTTCCCGCGTGGTCTGCATGTGGGCTAACTGGGCGTGGGTTGGAAGCGGGCAAGCCCACGTGGTTCCCGCGTGGGTTGCATGTGGGCTAACCGGCATGGGTTGGAAGCGGGCAAGCCCACGTGGTTCCCGCGTGGTCTGCATGTGGGCTAACTGGCATGGGTTGGAAGCGGGCAAGCCCACGTGGTTCCCGCGTGGGCTGCATGTGGGCTAACTGGGCGTGGGTTGGAAGCGGGCAAGCCCACGTGGTTCCCGCATGGGCTGCATGTGGGCTAACCGGCATGGGTTGGAAGCGGGCAAGCCCACGTGGTTCCCGCGTGGGCTGCATGTGGGCTAACCGGCATGGGTTGGAAGCGGGCAAGCCCACGTGGTTCCCGCGTGGGCTGCATGTGGGCTAACCGGCGTGGGTTGGAAGCGGGCAAGCCCACGTGGTTCCCGCGTGGGCTGCATGTGGGCTAACTGGGCGTGGGTTGGAAGCGGGCAAGCCCACGTGGTTCCCGCGTGGGCTGCATGTGGGCTAACCGGCATGGGTTGGAAGCGGGCAAGCCCACGTGGTTCCCGCGTGGGCTGCATGTGGGCTAACCGGCATGGGTTGGAAGAGGGCAAGCCCACGTGGTTCCCGCGTGGGCTGCATGTGGGCTAACCGGCATGGGTTGGAAGCGGGCAAGCCCACGTGGTTCACGCGTGGGCTGCATGTGGGCTAACCGGCATGGGTTGGAAGCGGGCAAGCCCACGTGGTTCCCGCGTGGTCTGCATGTGGGCTAACCGGTATGGGTTGGAAGCGGGGAAGCCCATGTGATTCCCATGTGGTGTGACTGGTTAACTGCTGGCTAACTGACATGTACATATGGGCTAACTGGGCATGGGTTGGAACACACACACACACACACGCGCACTCAATCACTCACTATAAATCGTATAATGTGTAAACAGATTTGTTTTTGTTTTTTGTTTTACCACTGCCAAACTAAACACTAATGCCAAAAACAGCCAATCTACAAGCTCACAAAGACAGACAAACTATTCAACCCCATTTTAAGTTGTACTATATCTTCCTCTTTTACCCCAGATTTTAACCCAGTTTCCTGCACAAATGCTGACATATTTTACCATTAAGATAGAGCCTGTCTGCTCAGGGGATGATTTCAATCTTGACCATCAGGTCAGAATTTGTGTCAGATCCTGTGTCTAGGTGAGACATGACCTCTGACACAATCGAAATGTCTCAATAGAAGAGCAGGGAGACTAAATGCAACCACCCCAATTATTTATATAGTATAAATTATATTGTATGAACATACTCTACCATACAGATTGGACATTACATTGTATTTTTAAGTATTTAAGTATTTGTTTTTATTTATTAGAGATGGCCATGGCAGGTTAACTGTTTAACTGTTAACCGTTTAACTGGTAACCATTTAAAGGATCCCTGGCTAATAAACCAATCTACAAGCTCAAGCTTGTAGATCGGCTATTTTTGGCAAAGAGGTTTGGTGTAGAGAGGGGAAAAAGAGCAGACCAAGTACAAGTTTACTAAGGGTTTAAGTGGTTAAAGCCCAACTCACTTTTTCTTAGATTTTAGCAAGTATAAATGTGTCGTTTGTGATAGGGAGCAATGATAATACAATTTGTTCATAAGCTTGTGGATTCAGAGCTTTCTGCTTTATTTCAGTTACATGTGCTGCTTCAAGTCAAACTACATTTGTATTCTCCAGTTCAAGTCCAGACTAAATCCCCTCCCCCTGACTGCCTGTTAATGGCCCTATCTGAGTGTGACCCTGTGGGGGTCACACACAGATAGCAACAATGGAACAATGGGTATTCAAATTATCACTTCAAGGCATGCCAGACTAGTCTGGGTTTGGAGGGGTGGGTGGTTTAGTTTATTTATTTCTTTAAAGTTTAGTTTTAATTTTTTATTATAATATGGATTAGTCAGAAACGTTTTTTTTTAAATAGCCGATCTACAAGCTCTTTTTCAGATAGATTGTTTTAGTTAACTTTGAAAATACACAATCCTGTTTCAGTTAGTTATATTTTTTGTAAAGCCTTGTTTCTTGGCTTAGGCAGCAGTGGGGACACACATATCTTCCTTTTAGAAAGACAGAGAGTCTTTTTTTTTAAACATAATGAAAACAAGAAGTACAGTTGGAGGGGGTACAGCATTGTGTTAAACAGAGCTGTGTGTGTGTGTGTGTGTGTGTGTGTGTGTGTGTGTGTGTGTGTGTGTGTGTGTGTGTGTGTGTGTGTGTGTGTGTGTGTGTGTGTGTGTGTGTGTGTGTGTGTGTGTGTGTGTGTGTGTGTGTGTGTGTGAGAGAGAGAGAGAGAGACAGAGAGAGAGCTCGGGTGTTCATTTAGAAAGCCGAATGTTTACATCCGCACAGGTTATGTTTATAAAGGCTGGTGATGTTTGCTTTAATGCAGTATTACACACTTTACTTAAGACAGGCAAGGCCATTGTATTTAGTTTTCAGTTAGTATTTTATTGTTATTTATTTATTGTTTATTTGCTCAGGCATTTCTAAGGGCAGCTAAAGGTCCTGCTTGCTTTGGGTCCTAAAGGCCCTCTCTGTTTGTCCACTAAATTCAAATTTAAACTGACAAAGGACTCAAGGAGCAAAGCAGAGAGGAGGATTGCCTTGTGATGGATTTCTGCTTTCATAACTAAGTAAGTAAATATTTAAATGCAGTACTGATCTCTTTAAGTAGTAGATTGTGCATTACTCTGTTCTCAAGCTAAACTTTATTTTCATGCTGTTTTATGCTGCTCAGTTTGGGCATTCTTCCTGCTTGTCTTGGTGAATCATTGTGTGTGTGTGTGTGTGTGTGTGTGTGTGTGTGTGTGTGTGTGTGTGTGTGTGTGTGTGTGTGTGTGTGTGTGTGTGTGTGTGTGTGTGTGTGTGTGTGTGTGTGTGTGTGTGTGTGTGTGTGTGATTAATTTTCCTTTATCTGTCTAACTTTAAATGTAATTTGGCAACACATTTGATGTATACCAGTATATACAGTAATGGAAAGTTTCATAATTCTATAATTTCTAACAGTTGGCTTCTTGTCATTTCTATTAGGAGGACTGAAGAACACAAGGATGCAGAAGAAGGCTCTCTCCAAGTGGTTCACTGGGGCTCGTGATAGAGGTGGAAACAGAGTTTGAGCTCAGCGACAGCTTCCACAACTGGATGATGCACCACCCCAGTAGACAAAGTCTCTGTCTCTCTTTCTCTCCCCTTAGCAGCACAATACTTGGTTGGTTCTGTCACTGGGGATTTAAACAGAAAGGCTCAAGAGACACCCACGTACACATAGGGCCCAGATTCATCTGCAACATGAAACTGGATCTCAGAATCCCTCTGCCCTGTTACATGGACAATTGAAGTTTTTGATGCACCTCTTATACACCATTTTTATTCTTATATTTTGTTTCTGTTAATAGTCTCTGTGGAGCATTGTCAGAATATTTACACTTGCACGTGTAATGTGTGTGCCTTCTCTTCCTGCACCTTTACACTACTGCTATATTTATTTCCATTTGTATTTTCATTGTATTTTCATTATCTTGTAATATTGTTTTTAATAAATTTGTCAAAATATATATTGTCTATTTTCATCCTGGTAAAACTGAAGACGTGTAAAATGTTATACCCAATTTTTATTTTAGGTGTGTTTACAAGAATTAACACGGTTCATGTTTGCTGCTTAATCTATTTTATTTATATTTAAATCTTATTAGGACCCACGTTGGAAATCAAAGGAACCATTGCACAAACAAACCCAGTTAGGACCCACCTCTGTCCCATATAGACTTGCCTAGTTGGGGCCCACCTGGGGCCCAGGTAGAACCCACCTAAAGCCCACATGGGCATCCCAGTTGGGACCCACCTCGGTCCCACATAGACTTGCCTAGTTGGCGCCCACCTGGGGCCCAGGTAGAACCCACCTAAAGCCCACATGGGGCCCATGTGGGGCCCAGGTAGAACCCACCTAAAAGCCCACATGGAGCCCAGGTAGTACCCACGTAAGGCCCACATGGGCATCCCAGATGGGACCCAAGTGGACCCCGCTGACATGCCGACATGGGGCCCATATGGTTTAGCCCACCTTGAAACCATATGGGACCCACCTAGGGCCCCGGTGGAACCCACCTAAAGCCCACATGGGGCCCATGTGGGGCCCAGGTAGTACCCACTAAAGCCCACATGGGGCCCAGGTAGTACCCACCTAAAGCCCACATGGGGCCCATGTGGGGCCCAGGTAGAACCCACCTAAAGCCCACATGGGGCCCACGTGGGGCCCAGGTAGAACCCACCTAAAAGCCCACATGGGGCCCATGTGGGGCCCAGGTAGTACCCACCTAAAGCCCACATGGGGCCCACGTGGGGCCCAGGTAGAACCCACCTAAAAGCCCACATGGGGCCCATGTGGGGCCCAGGTAGTACCCACGTAAGGCCCACATGGGCATCCCAGATGGGACCCAAGTGGATCCCGCTGACATGCCGACATGGGGCCCATATGGTGTAGCCCACCTTGAACCCATATGGGACCCACGTGGGCGTGCTGGCTGGGATAGAGGATGAAATGCATAATTTATTGAATAATATAAAGGTAATATCAAATACATTGCAAAAGAATTGAGACATGACGCTTTATTAGCAAGACAGTCTTTTATTATATTATTCCTCATTTTGCTGGTTTCCCCTGAAACCCCTTTACTGTTACAGGGTAGAACTGCGTTAAAATCTCTACTGATGATGTGGGCATAGCTGAATGGTTAGAGAGCCTTCCTGGCAAGCCAAAAATCCCAAGTTTGATCCCAGGCCTCAACAATGTGTCTGTCCCTGAACAAGACACTTAAAATAATAGTTCACCAAAAAATTACTTATTTTCTATCAATTACACACTCCATGAAGCCTTGAATTCATGGAGATGTTTTTGACACATTCCTGAGCACGGACTCAGACATATTGGTTGTATCGGCGGTGCCACGTAGGTGTGAGGGTAGCGTAGCGGTCAGAACCTGAGTCTAGTAGAACATAATCACGATTCAAAGAACCACTTTTAGCACTATTTAGCACCATTTATGTTTAGTGTGACACATGATCTACAGCCTGTAGATCATGTGTTTATTTATTTTTTAACATAGTAGATGTAATTTCCAGTATTCTGGTGGATTTTGGTGACACTTTTATCAGCCTCTACTTACATAGGATCCATTAAAAAGTTAAAAGTAGCAATAAAAGAGCTATATTTAATAATGACCACTAATTACTTAAGATGACTATCTCTTTAAAATTGCATTGGACTGGAGTTTATCCAGACATAAAGTGACAGTAAAAGAGTAACATTCCCATTCTCTCAGAAAGAGAGTTTTTTTGGGGTGTGTGTGCCACAATCAAAGAGTGAGAGAGAGAGAGAGAGAGAGAGAGAGAGAGAGAGAGAGAGAGAGAGAGAGAGAGAGAGAGAGAGAGAGAGAGAGAGAGAGAGAGAGAGAGAGAGAGACATGAACATTAACATGAATGGCCGTGGCTGCATATCAGTGAGGGAGCACACACAAAAAGGGTGGAATCCCCCAAAACAGGATAAGAACTAGCCATGGTTCACATGACGCTTGTATGACAGTCATGTTTCAGGGCTAGATAAGAACAGGAGAAATGGAAGAACAGGAGACGTCCAGGAGATGGGGTCAAATAACAGGAGTCTCCCGGTGAGAACAGAAGGGTTGGCCGGTTCTGTTTGTAACGTGGGGTGAAAGCTCTATCCATGGTGCTGAATGAAGGCGACGTGATTGGCGAGATTTTGTCAAACACTTGCTTTTTTTGGACGAGGGTCGCTAGAGGGCGCACCTGGCCTGGTCGTATGTGCAATGTCAAGGTACAATTAAATGCCGTAATAGATCTCATCTGAAGCGTAAAGCTCCATTTGAATGGAAACCGTTAAATTATTACATACAGAAAAAAAAAAAAGAAGGAAAATGGACATTTTCCCATGTGGTCCAATGGACACTTCCCATTTTGATATTCGTTGGACGTCTTGTGTAAACAAGCAAGCCAATTGAGGAAAACATCTCGGGGTGGGTGGGCACGTAAAACTCTTGAGTTTTGACATGCCCCCCTTTTCACAGCATTCTCTCTGTCCTGTCATCGTCTGAACATCTGTCCCCCAGTGAGAATGACAGTGAGAGTGAGTGACAATGGGACAATTAGTTTTACAGCCTTAATTTGGTCCCACGATTTAGAGGTCTACAAGAACAGTACAAGGTGGGCGTGTTCTTCTCGTCCCCCTTCTTTAACTCCAGACTGTCTGGTCAACACAGAGCGGTGCATAATACTTTACACTAGAGCCGCACTTTGCTGCGAGTGGATGTAGAGTCCAGCTTCAACCTTGCCCCGTGGTGGTCCCTGGTGGTCCCTCCGGCCACGACTCGGCATAATCTTGCTGCAACGACAGAGACGTTTTGCCGGTGGAGCCAGATGATGGATTTCCATCATATAACTACACTCTATGCGGCTCTTATATTTGCATGGGCAAGTCCGTGTTTTCACACACTTGCCATTTTTCTCCCGTCTGCCCCCAGGAGCAGCAAAGTTACCAAGCTGCTTGATGGACAGGGCGCGTCAAAGTATTTCAAAGAGCTTTACACACCTTCATCCAGCAGCGAGGGGCATCATCACAACAAGGGAAGCCCCAAAGACGTTATTATTGAGCCTCATGACTACATGCTCTCTATTTATAAGACATTCTCCACGGCGGAGAAATTGGGACTGAACGCAAGTTTTTTTCGGTCATCAAAAGCGGCAAACACTATCTCAAGTTTTGTGGACATTGGACAAGGTATGTATGTGTAATTCTCACGGACCCACCTGGCTGTTGGACGATCTTTGATCATTTGGCTCGTGTGTGTGTGTGTGTGTGTGTGTGTGTGTGTGTGTGTGTGTGTGTCCTGTATGTGTCCTGTCTGTGCATGCACACATGTAGGTAGGACTGCTTATCATTCCATACATATACAAATCAACTTTTACATATAACTTCACTCGCCTACATTAAACAGGACAACCATAAAATAATTTGTGAAGTTTGAAACTGTTTTGATGGCATGTGCATTATCTTCCTTGAGAATCCATCTGACCAAGAATGCCTTATAATGCCTTCCACAGATGACCTCCCACTCTCTCCTCTGCGAAGACAGCAGTATCTGTTCGACGTGTCAACCCTTTCCGACAAAGCCGAAGTGCTGGGAGCCGAGCTCAGGATATACACCAAAGTGTCTGGGAATTTCAGGATATCGGAAACTGAGCCCGTGGACCTCCAGCTCCTGTCCTGCCGCACACAGCAGCTGCTCGACTCCAAGACGCTGGACCTCCAGGACTCCCGCAGACTGAGATGGGAGGTGCTAGACGTGTGGGAGATATTCAAAGACCGACAGGTCCTGAGCCAGGGGAAGCACTTCTGCCTGGAGCTCCGGGCCACGCTGGACAACCCCGAGAGGGAGTTGGACCTGCAACTTCTGGGCTTGCACCGGCACGGACGACCCCAGCAGAAGAAAGCCATCCTGGTGGTGTTCACAAGGTCCAAGAAGAGGCAGACTCTGTACAGTGAGAGGAGGGAAGGGATGGCACCGCCAAGCCTGGGAAGAAAGGGGGAAGTGGGGGCAAAAGAGAGGGCCCCGCGTGGCAAAGCCAAAAGGAGACGTAGGACGGCGGGGTCATCGTCTGGGTCAAAAAACCGGCACGGGAAGAGGCATGGCAGGAAGTCCAAGTCGAGGTGCAGCAAGAAGCCTCTGCACGTCAACTTCAGGGAGCTGGGTTGGGATGATTGGATCATCGCCCCACTGGATTACGAGGCGCACCACTGCGAGGGAGTGTGCGACTTCCCGCTCCGGTCACACCTGGAGCCCACCAACCACGCCATCATCCAGACCCTGATGAACTCCATGAACCCCAGCAACATGCCACCCAGCTGCTGCGCCCCATCCAAGCTCAGCCCCATCAGCATCCTCTACATTGACTCAGGAAACAATGTGGTCTACAAACAGTACGAGGACATGGTGGTAGAGTCATGTGGTTGTAGGTAGTTCACAGTGCTGCCAGTTATGGTTATAGCAATGCTTTATGCTGACCACCTCTTTGGAAACATGGCTCCAGTCCAGTGAAACCCAAAGTCCATCACGGCCTGTTTGGTGGAAAGGTTTTACTTGACACTAGATCTAGTTCACTTTCTTCTTGGGCTTGGACTATAGTTTCCCACAATCTGATGCATTTCTTAAATATTTTGTCAATTAAGCCATGTTTATTACCTCGTGCATTTTAGTTATTTCCCATTAATTCAGTTGAAGGCATATAGTTCAGATTTTAAGTCTTTGCGATTGTTCACAGACTGTTAATGGTAAACATGAACTATTCTTTTTTTTTTTTCACTTCCAAATGGTTTGCAGTAAACACATGGGCACATTTATAGTTTTTTTTGGAAAAATAAGATGAGTTGAAAAAAGCAACACACACTCAAGAATACCTGATAGCACAAGACCTCAAATTGTCTGCCTTTGCAAAGGATATTAGTTGACATAATATGCATTTTATTGCCAACATTATAACACTTGTACTGATTGGATTGTATATGCCTTAAAGCTCATTAATGGAAAAAGCAATTATATTTTTTCCCAAAATGAATACATAGTATTTCAAACTCTATTTGACCTGACCAAGTTTTTGATTGAATATCTTAGGCACTTGACATGGTCTGTGACTCAGGGAGTATACTTCAGTGCTAGACAGAATGTGAGGCCCTGTCCGGCTGAAACGCCAGTCCTAATTCAAATTTGTTTCATTAACAAACCTCCCAAGGCCAGCTTACTTCTTGTTGTTATAACGCAAAAGTTTGTTTTGTTCTGTAATGCACTGATGTTCAAAGTTACAATATGTAAATATTAGATATGAAGATTATAATTTATGTTCGACAAATAAGTTATTGCATTTTTTTGGTCAGTATTATTACTTTACAATTTCAGGACTGCATGTATTTGACACTTGATTGCTGAGTTTCAAATGAACAAATACAGCTTTTGGGAATGTTTTAGAGAGGCCTCCACAATATGTATAAAATACTAATCACACAATGTGAAATAGTACCACTATTGTTCAAATAAAGAAATAGGAAATAACTATTCATAATAAAAACATTTTTATGATCGCAGGCTATACCATTGTTTAACTAATGTAATCTCATTTTAGCCTCTTGTATTTTATGTCTGTATTTTACATAATTTCACTGAAATCTGAAAATAATATATTACACAGACTGCCTCATAAAGGACAAAAGCCACTTTATGCCAAATGTTTATACTTTGTAATTTAATCTCAGCATTGCCAACCTTCATCAAGCTAAATAGGAATTGCTGTACCTGTTAAGTTACAGTTGTTGTAAACCTTAAGTTTGACTTATTTTTAGATGAGGAATTTTCAATATATAACCCAAGTTACATAATCAATGAAATTGCTTAACCAAATTATACTATTTTTTATGCCAGTGAATATAAATATAGACATTTTGTGTGTAATATGTATGATAGATAAATTAAAGTAACTTGAAATATATATTGTATGTTCTTGTGTCTTCATTGTTCATTGTTTGTATTAGTTCATATACGTACACTTTGCACAGTCAAATGCTGTGTTAATTTAACTCTCAAGGTGTGTGTAAGGATCCATTTTCACACTTCCGAGTCAAATCAACATTCAGGATCTTACTGTGTAACATTATAACATAATGTATGTTGTCACTTCCTTAATTGTCTGTTGTCTTTCACCATTACAGTCCAGTTGTAACAGCATTGCCATAAATACATAAACCACTAACAGCATTCCACTAAAGAGCTCTCCCAACCAAACCTGTGTGCTGGATCTCCTGCTTACTTGTTTCACCTGCACTCTCAACCAAACCAATAAACTAAGAGCAGGTGTTGGGAACCTGTCAGATAGCTAATGCCTTCAACATTTCCTGTCAAGCACAATTTGAGTAGAATATTAGCTACACAGTTGATGTACTGAAGCCTAATATCTTATGTACTGTAGGCCTACACGTGTGTGATTTACTGGAATGCATTTTTGGGAACTTGACTTCACTTTAACCCTGGAGTCCTTATTTTGGGCATGTCATTAGCAAATCTACAAGCTTACAGCGCATCACAATAAAATAAATAGCCAATCTGACAGAATAGTGATAAAAAAACACTGCTGATACACCAGTAAACTCGGGTAAGGTGCTGGAGCCAAAGGGTACCAAATGAACAAAAAAGCAACCTCCACACACTCAACGCTGAGCAAAGAACAATTTTTCTATTGCAAGCCTTCGGTCATAGACCTTAATTCTTCAGGTCTATACCTGAAGAAGGTCTATACCTGAAGAAGGTCTATGACCGAAAGCTTGCAATAAAATGTTAGATTTTTGCACAGTGTTGAGTGTGTGAAGGTTGCCTTTTTTTGTTTAAAAATAGCCAATCTACAACCTCACAACGCGTTGCTATGCTGCACGTTGTGAACATGTAGATCGGCTTCTTTTTTTTTATGTTTGGGGGGAGTTTTCTTCTTTCTTCTTTTTCTTCTTTTTTTTCTTTTTCTTTTTACAAATCTTGACAAATTTTGAATATACGGCTTAAGTGGTTAAAGAGTGATTTTATCACATAAAGGGATGGGAAACATAAGTGACACTTGGGGTGAAAGTAGGGTCAGGAGACAACTGGATAGAGCCATGGGTGGGCTGGATTTGTGTGTCTGTCTGTAAGGGGGGGGGGGGGGGGCAAACAACTTGGTGGGCAGATGCAATGCCCACCACTGGTCCCCAGCAATGCATACAATGGCTGTAGAGGATCTTAACATCAGATTAAGCATGCCTTTTCCTCTGGGGGTCAAAGGTGAAGTGGCACCATTGTCTCAGTGGGGCTGTGGACATTCAACAACGTACACATACCCATAGAACAGCGGCAGCAATCAAGTGGGGACAAAAGGGAGGACAAGGGAGAGGAATGTGATGCTCTCTGTGCGTTGCCTGTCACACCCAGCCCCATACAACAAGGTAAGATATAAAAGTGGTGGGAGGCTGTTTTAAACAGCTGCACTGAACAGCCACTGGGGAACAAAAGAGTGGAATGCACTGCCTCTATGGGGGCATCTGGAGGCCTTTCTCCCTAGCGTTTCACTGCAAGATTAGGGTATAGGGTATTATTTCGTTGCTGTCGGGCGGAATGTCCAAAACCGCCACTTTTCGGGAAATGGAAAAAAGAACCTGTGCTCCAATGGATCCAATGTAGTTATTATTTTGTCACAAGCTCCTGTTAATACTTTTCTTTGAACGAACACAGGCAAACATTTTTCAAAAGTAGCAAAAATTGTGAGCTTGTAGATGGGACATTTTCACAACTTGTCACTGTCTGGCGAAAAAGTATAAAATGTCTCAGAGAATTAATTCTTAGTTTCTGCTCAAAAAGTTAAATTAGTTATTTGTTGGATTCTACTGAAATATAATATATATATATATATATATATATATATATATATATATATATATATATATATATATATATATATATATATATATATATATATATAAATATATATTCTTTTTTTTATTTTCTATTTTGTCAATGAAGAGTTTATCCAATAATATTTTTCAACGTATCAACTATGTAAAAACAAAACATGCTACTATACAAAAAATATTAAAGCGAACCACGAACCGAAAACAAGATGGCATCTTTGTAAAATGCAATAGGATTTTCAGAAACATATTTCTTCAGGGGATCTCAGGATCTTCGGGAACAAAGAAACACGAACTCCATTGAAGTATTGACACAGTATATTTCCTACACGCGTTTCTGTTGTTAGCTTCTAGTCACAGGCAAAAGTGATGTCCCATCATCTTGACCTTTCTATTTGCTCTAGTAAACCCTTGCCTCTGAAGGGCTTTAGACTGGGAAATCCTTCCACAGAGGAGTTAAATGGTATCAGATTCAAAGCACTGCCCGAGAGGGGGAAAGTAATTAGTTACAACTACTCTTTTCTTTACTATCTACTTTTCACAAGTAGAGTAGTAACAGCCCCTCTTAGTTTGAAAACTTTGAAACTTTAAACCACCCACATCAGATACAATAACTCTGTTGGCATGAGCTGAAAAGGAACCATTCCTAAATATCAATTTCATAATTGTACTTACCGGTACTGCTTTCTTTTGCTAAAGTAGCACTTTTATTTTTGAGTGGGAAGACTTTTGGACATGCATCAGAATATTAATGACCTGCCCTCCAAAACTAACAAAGCACTTGAGCACTTTCTGAGTTACTTTTTGAGTAATACAGAGTGACACCTCCTCTTCCTCTGTGTGTGCTAAGTGAAATGAACCCCTGAGGACCAGAGTGCTGCTACTTGAAATTCTGCAAGAAAGATTTCCGCACTTTTCACGGGTAACTGACACAGATGTGGAGGACAGAAGATAAAAGCCAAGACCTTTTTGCAATGTTGACTATGCAGTAGAGCCAGACTGATATATCGGACAGTATTTGTCTGTTTGAGGACATCAGTATAGGCAATTATGCAGCATTTCAACCTGGCATCCCTATTTTGGGCATATCATTGGAGGCATACGTTTTCAAAAATAGCACATCTGGGGCGCCCCAGTGGCTCACCTGGTAGAGTGCATCCAATTAAAGCTAGTGCAGCCGGCCCGGGT
This sequence comes from Gymnoscopelus braueri, assembly GCF_963280865.1. Lineage (NCBI taxonomy): Eukaryota > Metazoa > Chordata > Actinopteri > Myctophiformes > Myctophidae > Gymnoscopelus > Gymnoscopelus braueri. Next base: position 21,029,966 of record NC_137613.1, on the reverse strand, counting down.
TCGAATCCGACCCAAGACCCTTTGCTGTATGTCCTTCCCCATCTCGCTCTCCTGCCATTTCAAAACAAGTCCTCAGGACTTTTTTGTGTTATCCTTTTAGCTCAAATGTCTGATTGTACTCGTGCTGTTCACATTTCTTTCTAATAAAGTATTCAATCAATCAATTCCTGTCTCTCTCCACTGTCACTATCAAATAAAGCATGGAAATAAAAAACGATTTCTAAAAAGCAGATGTACAAGCTCACAACGTGTCAGCTACTTTTATTATTTTCCTTTATTTGTATTTACTTGTTTGCTTATATATATATATATATATAAACATCAGTGATAAGTGGTCTGGGAGTCTTCAAAATCAGGATCGGACCCAAAAATGTGCCATCGGTCGGGCTCTACACATTTAATTCATTTAGTAGGAAACATAAATGGCACCCAAGAAGAACGGGAAGAAAAATCAGGTTCTCGAAAAGTTCTTGGCTCTACTGAGAGAGGGGCTGCACAGCCCAGTGAGAAACGCCAATAATGAAGAGGGAGGAGACGGAGGAGGAGGTCTATTTTGGAAGCAAGAGGCCAGAGGCACTCTTTCTTATCCCAGAATAAAGGGTGTCCTTCATGGGTCAACGCAGTTGGCAAACAGTGTCGTCTTGAAGCCCACCCCCATCCCCAAACAGATCCCAGACTTAAACCAATCTGCATGCCTCCATCACATTCAATTTCACCTGAATCCCCAAATAGGAGAAATCTTCATGAAATGTTTAGGGTTCGATTTGCTGGGGGGATAGGGGAGAATCCATGCCTCTGCTTGCGATATCCCCTCTGGTCATTCGTTTTTATGGTGAGGATATGTTTGATCCATGTTTGTAGTCAGACTGAATTAAATACTGCATTTCATTTTGGGAAATATTTATATTTGAGAATATTATAATTTAACAATTCAATAAAAAATGTAGGCCTACCATATGTTAACCACATTAGCCACGGGATTCCTATTTTGGGCAAATATTCTATCTTACTTACAAATAGCACAAATATCAGAACTACAAGCTCACAATGTGGCACAATTCGTTGTGAGCTTGTGGATTGGCTATTGACATTATTTGTCTAAGAAGTATTTAGGGTTTAACTTTAAGTGGTTAAGAAAATGCAGCCCCCCCCCCTTTTTTTTTTAATCGAAACCGTTTTAAACCCTGTGTATCTTCGTAACACAGAGTGATACCCTAATCTACAACAAATGCTGACGCAAATGGCACAAGGACAGAAGTATCTTACCGCTGTAACAGACTAGCTTAAAGCAGCACTATGTAACTTTCCTGTTCTACCCCGGATTTTAACCCGGTTTCTTGCGCGAGTGCTGAATTTTTTTTGATCTTTGAGCTAATAGAGCCAGCCTGCCTGCTTGCTCAGGGTTATAAATTGAATCTTTTTTTTGATTCTTTTTTTTATTACAGAAAAGGGTTGGGATACATATATATATATATACCGGTATATATAAATTGAATCTTGACCATAAGGTCAAAATTTGTGTCAGATCCTGTGTCTAGGCGAGACATGACCTTTGACACCTAAATGTCTCAATAGAAGAGCAGGGAGACAAAATACCACCACCCCAATTGTATCAGTTATATTGTATTAACATACGCTACTGTACAGATTGGACAACATTTCATTTTCTTCATAAAAAAAAGTTACATAGTGCTGCTTTAAAGTTGGTGTAAGTGATATTTCTTCGTTAAAATTTTTTTTTGTGAAAAGGTGAAAAAGTCTACATTCATTCATTCTGTATCCTGTATGAGTTCTCTCTCCTGATTAGATAAAATTAGTATCTCGACCTTAAAACGTATGTTCTGTTTACTGAAGAGCTGTAGAGACAGTGAGAACAAACACAATAAGAATATAGCTATTTAACAGTTATTTAAAAAAAAAAAGGAAATTGCTTGCTGTAAGGCTGATTTACACTTCATAATATATACGTTGTAGTACAACCCTGTCTCTCGCCAAAAATAACTGTTATATTTCGGCGAGTGATTTAAGCTTCAACCTCAGCAAAAAGGATGAATTGGGGTGAGCTCAGCAATGCACAACTCCACTCATTTCAGTGTGTCCACAGAGAGAGACATCCTGCAACACTAACTAAATCTCCCCCCCCCCCCCCCATGCATGTATTTGACTATAAAACTCCATGAAATAGAAATCTGAGCTCGACTCCATTACTCGTGTGTTTTTTCCCATGCTTTATCTTCCTTTCTCGTGGATCCACATTGTAACCGGGGGTTGAAAGTTTCATGAGAGGGCAGCGGGCACGGATCCACATTTTTGCGATATCTTAAAGACACACATTATCCACAACACCTCATAATGGTGAGGTTTTATAGAGCTGGGCCTCGGTCCTACTCTGCTCTCACTGATCCACCTGAGGGTATGTGGAGAGCACAGAGAGAGAGAGAGAGAGAAAGCAGAAAGCACACAGGGAACAGGAGAAATAGGGGCAGGTGCGAGCGAGAGAGATAGAAAGAGACAGAGACAAACAGTGAAGAAGGAACACTATGAGAGAGAAAAAGAGAGAGTGACACTAACGCAGGAAGACACAGAAAGACAGATTGAACCAGAGTAAAGGACATATAGAGAGACAAAAATTTGAAAAAGAAAGAGCGGGATTTTTGTGTGTGTGTGTGTGTGTGTGTGTGTGTGTGTGTGTGTGTGTGTGTGTGTGTGTGTGTGTGTGTGTGTGTGTGTGTGTGTGTGTGTGTGTGTGTGTGTGTGTGTGTGTGTGTGTGTGATAGAGGGAAAGAGAGCTCCCTGTCCCTGAGCGAGCCATCCCATCACTCAAGGTGCTGGCAACAGAACAAACCGGTAGAGTTATAAAGGGTGTTCCCTCGCCCTGGCCCAGCAGCCTTTTACTGTCATACAGGGATCAGAGCGATGAGGACATACAGTACAGGACACGCAGATGTTTGTAATAGCTCTGCATTATGAACCTTCTCATATGAAAGCACCTGGCTCTGATTTTGCCTCAAGATTGTGTATAGTATGTGCACTTGACATTGGATTTTTTTTTTTTTACGTGTGGAGAGTGATACTTAAACAGTTGTGGTTAGGTGGGGGGTTTGGAGGAGGATGGGGTGGGGGGGGGACTCTTAAGCAAAAACAGGGCGACCCCTCGTTCAGCACGCTCGGAGACCGAATGATAATCAGGGGGTCTGGACTTCTTTTGTACATTAGAAGCTCGGTTTTCGGTGACAGGCGGTGGTAGTGTTGTTTTACAGTCAGTCTGCGCTGGAAATGCGAACCAGATGAGTTGGGCTCCGCAGTGAAATCAGCCTCCCCCCGGTAATTAAAAGTGCCTGCTGTGAGCTCTGTTCTACCACCACACATGGCCCCGCATCACCGATCATCACTGCCCCTCCGCATCAAAAGGAAATGACACAGGACACAAGGCAAACCATTAGTGAGTCGATTTCCCCAACAACATCACAGAGGCATTCATTGGCCATTTGATTATCAACAGATTGTCTGCTTTTTCTCCACCTTTCCCACCAACAAGAGCGGTGGGAACAAATCGACACACCCGGATTAAAACCATCGGTCAGCTCAGTTAGCCCCTGTTGACTATCTGACCATAGGATATGTGTCATTTATTCAAAGAGATCTGTCCTTTCTGGTTGGGTTGAAACCTCTGGAGAGCCTTTTACGTCTCGGTGTGAAGATCAAACGTGGCTTTGCCGTATTAAGAATCTTCCAAAGGTGCTGAAGGCTGGACATTTTTGGAGCACCTTAGTAAAAAAAAGAATTAGTTGCAGGTGCAACGCTAGGTTTGAACCCTAACCATAATCATTTCCCTTACTGTAATATAGTCCCTTTAAAAAATGTGGGTAAGTGGTATTTTGTGTGGTTTAAAAAAAAGAAAAATGAGTCTTTGGGTCAATAAAAATCCAAAAAGCAGTTATTGACTTTGAAGCCCTTTTGCCTTTTGAGGGAAACCCAAAACCAGGCCATTTCTGGTGAGCCGGGCTGGTTGAGGACGAAGAGGAAATGCACTGTGACACTAACAGGCTGGAGGAGGAAGTGTTGATGGACTGAATTAAACAAGGGGGAAAGGGCTGGGGGGGTGGGGGTCCGTGACACTAATGTTTTCCATTGACAAGACGGAAAAGCCCCCGCTGCTATGCCACACACACACACACACACACACACACACACACACACACACACACACACACACACACACACACACACACACACACACACACACACACACACACACACACGTGCACACAGACGTATATAAGCATTCAGTCTGTCATGGCATTTGGGAACTTTTCCCATGCATTCTTGCAAGAAACACACATAAACTTTGGGTGGAAGTTTAAACTTGGACGATGATAAAAGTGTGGGATTTAAAAAATGTTTTCCTACAGTGGCCCTCAAATTCAACGTTTCATTGGATTACAGAGCCTCACCGATGTTTCCCAGAAAACAGACTTCAAATCCAACAAAAAGCTTAATTAAAGAAATGTATCCATAAATGCGTCTAATTCATCCCCCTGGTACAAAAGAAAAATGAACGTAGCCTTAAACACATTTCAGGCTACTGTAACTCAGTACTACACACACTCTCTGTTTCCAATTACTGCTTCTAAGCTGTCTGAGCAAATGTACGGTAACTCCTAGAGGAAATATTTTACATGTCGTAGCTCTGATGGCAGGGAATTTTACTTTAGCTGACTTTGAGTGAATAAACTGCAGCGTATGTAGAGGGGTTTCCACACAGGCAAGCAGCAATACTAAATAAACAAAAGAAATAGATACAGAGGGTGTGTTAACGTAAAACCAACCAGACGAGGAACGCATTCACGCCAGGAGCAATAAGAATGTAAATGAGGATTGTAAAAGGTGTTTTTTTTCTTCCTGAAAATGTACATTTGCTTTTAACCCAATAAAACTGGGAAAGTATAGATTTTATCAACATATGTTTTTCAGGAAACTGTTAGGATTTAGAAGCCATTTGTAGAATCGGCCTCAGGTCTTAATAGGTTAAGACATTTTTGGAGCTGAATGACCCATCAGGAGAGTCAACAGTAAAGTCACTGTGTTCAAGAGCCTATCTCAGGAAAGAAAATTGTATTCTTCAGCCTTTTACTGAAGACATTCAGCATTTTACAGCACATTTATAGTTAGCAGTTAGCTAGTACTCTTAAGGCTGATTTATACTTTATTGTACAACCATGTCAATTGCAGAGAATAACTGACAGTACAACAAAGTATAAATCAGGCTTTATCGGCCTGTCGATCGGTTGCAATACACCATGTGCAGTTGGAAAATGAGGTTAATTTCCTACAATGCAACGTCCTGAGTGTTAAGTTTATGACTTTTTTTCACTCTCAGAGTGAAAAGAACACTGACATTGTGCATCACTATGATTTACACTACAGCAACCAATAGTGAGAGCTAAATAGCTCAAAGCTACAGTATAATAAAACATACTGTATATGCCCTGTGTATTTGGATGATTTTGGTAGAATTGTGTCAGGAAAATAAATAAACAAATACAAAGAACCAGTCTGAAAAATGTTATCCAATGATATAAAAGACAAGAACTAGATCAAGTGCAGGTACATCTTCAATGTTTAATGTTAATCTATCTTAATTCAACGATGATAATGTTTACTGTTTACATCTAATGTGGCTTTCCACTGCTAAACTGAACAGGCCTCTTTCGCAGAAACAGCCACAGTGCGACAGGGGGATGATGAAAGCTTGTTTTGATCTACTCAATCTGTAAGCCACTTTTCATATTTGGATTTGAGAAGCACATGGCCTGGGAGAGGTCACTAGTGGATTGGCACCAACGCCACGGCAAGCGGACCTCCCACAACGCATGTATTCATCTAATAAAGCAGGTTTGGCCGAAGTTCCCCTGTTCACTCACTGGCCTGTGATAAGGCTGTCAATCATATTTCTGAAGGTCTATCTGGAAGTAGGCAGCAATAAGAGGAAATCTGGCAATGAGGTCACAAAAGCCTCAGCTTAATTTCTTAAGTTCCATACTGTACATAATTTCCCCCGCTAAGACTGATGGAAGTATTGTTTTAAAATAGTTTGTTGGATGAAGATGCTTCAGCTAAAAAGGAGCTTTTAAATGTCCCACCACATTACAAGGGTTGAATGACGTTGTTGGTGTGTGTGTGTGTGTGTGTGTGTGTGTGTGTGTGTGTGTGTGTGTGTGTGTGTGTGTGTGTGTGTGTGTGTGTGTGTGTGTGTGTGTGTGTGTGTGTGTGTGTGTGTGTGTGTGTGTGTGTTTTCGAGTGAGTACACGTATGCATGTGTGCATGTGAATGTGTATAGTCTTATTGCATCTATGTATTATTATATGGTTTAGTACTGTATTTACTATTTATTGACATATTTATTGTCTACTGTACATTTTCTACTTTTAATCTATACTCTGCTGGAACACCCTGAATTTCCCACTTGGCGGATTAAATTCTAATCAATCAATCAATCAATCAATCAACCAACCAACATAATGATAAAGAGGTCATCTCTCCCTTCTCCAGGACTGCAACACATTTCTCATAAAGATGGATATTTCAAACTGGAAGCCTCATAGTAACAGACTATGGTTGCCATTGTCTTGATCGCCTCAGTGGGCGAGGCGGTGAGTTCTGCTACCAGTGATCCTGGACTCACCTCCTTCACCTTAAGGTGTTGATCGCTTTTAGGGCCTTAAGTCTCGATGGAGGGCTTTCCCATGGAGATTAGGCGATCTGGTTTAAAGCTGTTTCAACAGGTCGCTTGTGAGGGGTCAGAGGTCAATTACATAGTAGTGCCTAATGGTAGCAAATAACGTCAATCACCTTAAACGGACCAGCGGCGAGACTTGTGCCTGACTTTGGGCTGGAATGCGGAGAATCTAGGGGTTAAGCTGGAGCCATGGAGACCAGACACAGTCTCTTGTCTCTTTCTTTCTTTCTCTCTCTCTCTCCTGTATCCCTACCTCTCTCACTGCCTTTCTTTTTCTCTCTTTATTCTTTGTTTCTTTCTTTTACTATTCCCCTATTCTCTGTCACTGCCTGTTTGTATTCTCATTCCATTATCCTCTTTCTTTTCTCTCTCTCTCTCTCTCACACTCACACACACACACACACACACACACACACACACACACACACACACACACACACACACACACACACACACACACACACACACACACACACACACACACACCCCCCCACACACCCCCCCACACACACACACACACTATGGGGCTCCATTAGTGCCACGTAAGCACACCCCCTGTCCTGTAATCGTGTACTTTTTTTTTTGTGTTGCACAGAACCGCATAGACGTGTAGTGTACTTTCCCATTGACTCACAATGGGAACACGTGCACGCGCGCGTTCACGCGTAACAGTGCAACCACTGCATCTTGACCTACAGGGTAACACGTCTACGTGTAGATTCATGCGTCTGTAGCAAAGGCACGCGTCAACGCACGCATGATTTATTTGGTCACGCGACTAGGCGAGGCGCGGAGAGATGAGTGGGTGCTGTGCCACCTTGGTGCGCGCTGCGTGGAACGCCTCACCTACCCGTGTGACATAACTGAGCTCTGTACATAACGCATCGTGTGCCCTTGTGACATAACTCTGCCCTGCACAGAACGCCTCATATGCACGTGTAAGTCTTAAAATAAAAAAAATAAAATATTTGTATTAATTAATTCAGTTACCTCTCCTGATATGTGATTCAATTTATGAAGTGGCTTTCTGCAATTACGCACAGAAGGTGCGCTGTCCCTCTCCAAGTCTCCATTCTTGAATCCTGTCCTTTGCAATCAATATTGCATTGATTGCAATAAAATTTAATTCCAAGTCATCAGTAACATATAGGCTGTATTAATTTCTGTCAAATAATCTTTTATTTCAAGGCAATTATAAACTGTACAGTATGATTCCAACATCGGGTTTGGTTGATCACCGCGCCATGCACTCTTCTCGTCTTTTTCCGGAGGTTCGAGGCGATTTTTATATTAGCTAATACTCAGTCAGATCATAACCAAAAATTAAAATAAAAAGAACGCCAGAATCCGTGAAATCTAAGCTTTGTATGTTTATCTGGCCCATGGCTGGATTCTTTCATTATTTCCTGATATGAATGAATTACGCAAGGAATTACGCAATCACGGCGCGGTCGGTGCCAAAAACTCGGCGGTCGTGGGTGTCTTCTAACACTTAGAGCTCTCTCAAATCAAATCAATTTTAAGTTCTTTGGAACCTTAGCTTTTGTTTCGTGTACAGCTCATCACTGTATATTCTATCAATATCCATTGATAAAGCAATTAAGCAACAGCGGCTTTTAAGCAGAGTGCATGGTGCAGGGCATCACCGTACGTGGCTTTGATCTGATACGAATTTGCTTCATTTAGCATCATTGCAAATATATTATCATCAGTAACATGTAGGCCTAGCCCTAGGCTATAGTATTTTCTCTTAAATAATCTTCTATTTCAAGGCAATAAACAGCTGTACAGTATAGCCTATGGTGTCAAATCAATGGTGCCGCTCTGGCTTTCCAACGGGTCCAATTGTGCCCATGTTTTCAAATGCCTATCTATATGCTCCCCAAATGCGCCAAGCTCCCTTCCAACAACAATAAACATATGCGTTTATGCCATAGAGGTATTACTTCTGTGTTACATGACTGCAGAGCGCAACAATTATCCTTCTCTCTCAAAAAGGAGAGAGGAAAAACAGAAAGAAAAAAGTAGCGAAACCACATCTCACCTGCTCGTCTAGATAACGATTTCACACATTTTGATACAATTCAAAGTGTTATAGAATCTGTCTCCCATTGGTGTGTTTTTCATATGCGTTTTACAATGTTAATGTAATAGATAATAAACTTTAATCTCATTTAGATTGACCTGGTTAAATACGGGGTTTAATTCATCCTAAGAGCAAATCATGGGAATAAATATAACTGGAAATCAGATTTCCAGTTACTTCATTGTTATGCGTTATTATAGATTGGCTTCTATGGATGGGACAGGTTTTAATTTCGACGCCTGTAGTCATTATGAGTTGTATTATTGGATCAGCACTGCGCTTCTCAGACAATGGACAGACAATGAACTGCTGTGCAAGTCTAACCCTAGGCTGGTGTCCACCATGGAAATAGCCTATTTGGTCGCTTTCATCACGTTGATGAATTAAAGTATATACCAGAACAGCCCTTGCAAAATGTTCATGTGTAGCCTATAGGCCTATTAGATGTTTAGTCCGTGGTCCGCTGCCGGCCTGCCACTTATCTGACACGCACTTGTCTCTCTCTCTCTCTCTCTCTCTCTCTCTCTCTCTCTCTCTCTCTCTCTCTCTCTCCCTCCCTCTCTCCAAGTGCCTATTCATTCAATGATGATTGATGGGTTGTGATGAAGTCATGGTTCCCCGAAAATTATAATACTATCATGTCTCTCTGTTTTTCTGTCTCGAGATAGACAGACAGACAGTCTGACAGCCTGACAGACATGGCAATCCAATCTGATGGCGAGATGTTCATGTTCCATATTAAGCTATAATGTGACCTAAAAAAAGATAGGCCTAAATATAATAATGTGACCCCAAAAAAGATCAATATAAAATAATTAGACCCTTCCCACATTATCCACACCAATCTTTGAAGGCAACATTTTCATATGTCAATTCAGTGTTTTTCTCCAACAGCCAGCTGCGCTCCTGAGCAGCGCAGCGCGCGCGCACACACACGCACACGCACACGCACACGCACACACACACACACACACACACACACACACACACACACACACACACACACACACACACACACACACACAGTGCACCGCATCAGAGCAGATCTACAAGCTCACAACGCGTCTCATTCGCGGTAGGCTACTTGTGGTCTTGTATATCGCATTAGCTGTAGAATACAACTCTCGTAGACGTATTTATGATTCTGACGTTTTCAATCTACGAGAGTTGTAGGGTTCACCCCCCATGGACACAGAGACTTTCAGCACTATACCCCGTAGACACTCCAAACATGTACAAATAAAAAATGAAGGTGCTTCCATGCCCCAAATGTTAACTCTCGCTACGGGGTAGTAGTTTAATGTAATAATCCATATCTTTCAATAAAGAAGTGTTTTAATGCCGTCTATGGCCGAATGCCATTGTTTCACCCTCGCTTACTTCCTGTTTACATTGAGTGTAATTCCGGGTTTCACCAGATGGGCGCGTCACTACCGCCCATTGGGAACTTCCGACAGAATCAGCCACAGTCGGCATTAAACACTTCTTTATTGAAAGATATGGATTATTACATTAAACTACTACCCCGTAGCGATAGTTAACATTTGCTGCGTGGGGGTAAGCACCTTTATTTTCAATTTGTACATGTTTGGAGTGTCTACGGGGCATAGTGCAGAAAGTCCCTGTGTCCATGGGGGTGAACCCTACAACTCTCGTAGATTGAAAACGTCAGAATCGTAAATACGTCTACGAGAGTTGTATTCTACAGCTAATATCGCATAATGTTAACCACTCGAAACCATTGTGCGACGAAGAACAAAATAATCCTGGCTGGCACAGAGACTTCCCTTGCAACATTTTTGCAAAATTCATGGATTTAAGAACTATGAAGGGTGCACCAACATGAACGTTTTTTTTCTAAAGCATTAGATGGCGGGCCAGAACATAATGAAAGGCTAATTTAAGAAATGGATAGTTAACAAATGTACTGGAACTCCAAGAGTCAAGACAAAACGCCTTATATTTGGCACACATTTGTGATACTCTCACAGTCACAGAGAATGAATCAAAATGTAAGCTATTAGGTGGCATAATAAACCGTAAACAGCGGTTCCCCCCCCCCTCCTCCAAGACTGACCATGTAGCAAAGCCTACCGTCCTCATCATAATCATTCAATAATTTGAATGATTTTACTTTTATTCTCATTATACCCCGCAATGCCAGACGTAGGCTACAACGTCACATTATTAAGCATGATTCATCAGGATCGCTTTGCAAATCCACAAGCTCACACACTGCAGCGCAGATTGAATATATTCGGGGCGCAACACCGTTGTCATAAAGTAACAAAGTACATGTACTCAAGTACTGCACTTAAGTACAAATTTTAGGTATTTTTACTTTACTGGAGTATTGCCAATTTTCAGTAGGCCTACTATTGTATTACTTCTACACCCCAACGGCAAATATTGTAGCCTACTTTTACTCCACTACAATCATTTGAAAACTTTAGTTACTAGTTACTTTGCTATTATCAATTATTATATTATAAAACCACTTTAGCCCTATTTTATAGGCCTACATAGGCTATTTGAAAATAGCCAATCTAATGCATCGCATTGCAACACATTGTGAGCTTGTAGATCTGCTATTTTCAAATATTAGTACTTTTACTTTTGGTACTTTAAGTACATTTTGATACTAATACTTTTGTGCTTTTACTCAATTTTGAATTCCAGACTTTTACTTAGGTAAAATATCTGAGTACTTTTCCCACCATGCACTGACCGTTGTACGTCGAAGCATAAATTGGTCGTTACTGGATGGATTGCAGCTGCTACTTGAGAGAGACAGACTGCTTGAGATCGCTAAACATTAATCTGCTAGTTAACAAGAGAAATGACACTATCCAAAAGTATAAAGCAGGGGTCTTCAACAGGGGGTCCGGGACCCCTAGGGGGTCCTCAGAGTTACTACAGGGGGTCCACCAAATCTTTGTGTGTTATCTTTTTTTTTTTTTTACCTTAACCACTTGAACCCTGGCATCCCTTTTCTGAGGAGAACTTTAGCCAAAAATAGCAGATCTACAAGCTCACAACGCCTTGTAGATCGGCTATTTTTGGCAAAGAGATATATAGGTGTAGAGGGGAAAAAAGAGCAGACCAAGTAAACAAAAAAAGTTTAATCTGAAACACAATTTTATACAATATAGAGGGGGTCCCTGCTTCGTCTCTCTCTCAGCTAGGGGGTCCTTGGCCTGAAAACGTTGAAGACTCCTGGTATAAAGAGTATAAAAGATATGTGTAAAAGATATGTGACAGTGCTGAAAACAGGGCATTTAAAGATGAATTTGGACACATTGGACAGCAGCAGTGCGGAAATTGCGCACCAGAGCGCACTCGCCTATTAGTTTGTATTGGCCAGTGTGCTCATGAGTTTCTTATACCTGGTGTCATCAATGCAAAGCCGTTGTGTTTCATCGGCTACACACTTTTTGGCTGTTTGCAAGCCAAGGAATATAATTTTAGATGGTAAGATGAAGCATGCATGGTACCAGGCAAGTTAGGCTATAAAGTTTAATAAGCATCTTTCAGGTGGGGACATATTCTCTATGGACATTATAGCTATAGGACTGTCAGTCCATATTTTAAAATGAAAATCATAAAATCATTATCAAAATAATGTATTTTAAAGTAATACTAGGTAACGTTTTCAACAAAACTAAAGTTAAATTGTATATCTTTTGTGAGTGGCAAAAGTTTCACAACACCCACTCCATGAATTTCACCCCCGGAAGCCTTTTATTTATATATTTTCTATTGAATGTGGACTGGGGGGACTTTCCCGGGGAAATGACGTTCCTGGCCAACGTCATGACGTCGTGGCCGACGTCCCCAGGAACTACCGCAACGGTTTCCTGTTTGGCCAGGAACTATCGCGGTAATAACTAAAAGGAACCTCACGCTGATGTTAAGAGAATGTAGGATTAGAAGATCGAAAAAGAACAGAAAAAGAAAGCACAGCTCATGGTAACTAATGCTCCACTGGCTAAGAGAAACGATCCGTAGATAGTATAAAACAATTAAAAGATCGCTTTTTGAAACGCTTCCGGCTTCCGCTGAAAACGAATGGAATTCTGGGTAATCGAGGATTACGGAAATTGTATGCAGTGACGGTAGTGACCAGCAGAGGTTGCTAAAAATCGTTATTTGGGATTCTGCATTGTATAACTTTAATATAAAACATGGATCACATGATTGTCCATCCTACATAAACAACGTGTGTGTGTGTGTGTGTGTGTGTGTGTGTGTGTGTGTGTGTGTGTGTGTGTGTGTGTGTGTGTGTGTGTGTGTGTGTGTGTGTGTGTGTGTGTGTGTGGCATTGCGGGGTTCTCTCGATCCGACCCGCGCCAGGTGTTCCATTCCATTCCGTTTTGCTTTCGCCCTTCTATTAAGTGTCAATGATTTGATTGTTGAAATACGGACAAAACAAATTGTTCTTGCGATTGCTTAGCTCACCATGACAGGAGATGGACCATGAAACCGACACCTCTAGTTCAAATCCGGATGGTAGAATGATGTTCAATTGTTACACCGATACTGTTTTCAAACGAATCTGCTTAATTTATATTTCAATTTCGGTCAGAAAGTTCCCTGTGTGAAATTTGATTTGGTGAATAAATTATTTTCAACTTGTTTGATCAGCCTTTGTCATTTTTGACACCCTGAGAAATAGCATCTTTAATTAGCTGACTAAAATCCTTGGATTCATGTTGGACCTATAGATCAAATCCCAGAGCAGTTGTGTTATATTTCTCCATATTCCTATGAGAAGATGCGATTCCAGAATTTAATTGCAGTGTTCCTGTAAAATAAAAAAAACATTACACTGACTCTCACCAATGAATTGAATATTTGTATCGGGAAACGTCAGAAGACAATGCATATCTGCCAGGGCTGTCACCATTCATGAGTCCATTCTGGAGGCTTGGAGACTCCTAAAAGTTGCTAGAGACACTGATGCCACAACTGGTATGTGGCTGTGGCTTGCGTTGGGTCGGAACTCTGTCCTCGGTGTGCATAAGAAAATTTCTCAGGGAACCCGGTTGTACTAAGCTGGGACACTTGCTGGTGCCGTTTGAGACCCTACAACAGCGGGTCCACATTTGGCCTAGGCTGCTAAAGCAGATCGTTAAGGAAGTCAATGAGTCTTCCTCCACACCTGAACACCTTCTTGGAGGAGAACTGGTCAACAGAGGGCCTGTGGGAGGAGGATATAGACTACGTCTTCCCATGCCTGAAGGTGTCTCCTAAACTGGGGCAGTGGCAGGAGGAGGAAGACACTTTCCTCTCATTCGCAACTCCACATCCTGGCTGGTTTGAGGACTTGGAGAAAAAGGCAATGTATTTCCTATGCGTGAGTCAGTCTCTGCATACCATGAAAATATAGAGGTGGACCGAGCCCAGGTTCTTCACCAAAAGGCTGTTGGCGGGTCGACCGGGGCCGTTGCCTGGCACCCAGTGGCCGGTACCCAGTGACTGCTATATGATATATTAACGGAATAAGGGTAATGTTGTAATACGTGTAATAGTGTAATAATTGTAATGGTGTAATAATGCAACAAGTTTAATAGTGTAATAGTGTAATAACATAATAATGGTAACAGTGTAATAGGTTTAATAGTGTAATAGTGCAATATGTGTGATAGTATAATAGGTATAATAGTGTAGAAAGGGTAAAAAGTGTAATAGGTGTAATAGTGTAATGACGCAATAGGGTAATAGTGCAATAGGTGTTATAGTGTAGTGAAGTAGTTGGGGTTTGGGTGGATGTGGGCGGAATTGGGTGAATGTGACCACTTATAACACTATCACACTTTTACACTTATTAACTTATTGCACTATTACACCTGTTCAACTATTAGAGTATTACCCTCATTGCGTTATTACATCTATTACACTATTACACACGTTGCACTATTACACCTATTACACTATTACACCTATTACATATTAAACTTAATGCAATATTACACTATTCCACCTATTACACTACTACCCCTATTGCGTTGTTACACTATTACATTAGTACACCTATTACACTATTACACCTATTACACTTATTGCATTATTACACTATTACCCTTATATTGCGTTATTACATTAGTAAGGCAATATCTTGGGCAGTATCATTATTTAATAAAGGATTATTATTGTTATTATTATTATTATTACTATTATTATTACCCTTATTATTATTATTATTATTTTATTTTTTATTATTATTACTACGTGTGAATGTACGTGACAGGTTGTAGCGCATGTAGCTTACGCGTAAATGTACACGACGCGTTGCAGCGCGTAACGCGTGCTTACGCGTGAATGTACGTGACAGGTTGTAGCGCATGTAGCTTACGCGTAAATGTACACGACGCGTTGCAGCGCGTAACGCGTGCTTTTGTGCAGTGCACGCGCAGAACGAACGTGTACACACACACACACACACGTAAGAAAAAATCATGTGGTCACAGGAGGCGTCATGCGCCCCTCGTGGCACTAACGGAGCCCCATACTCACACACACACACACACACACACACACACACACACACACACACACACACACACACACACACACACACACACACACACACACACACACACACACACACACACGCGCGCGCACACACACACACACACACACACACACACACACACACACACACACACACACACACACACACACACAGTTACCCTCCTCAGCGCGGTACTAGTTGAGCTCACTCAAACAGTCATCTACACACCACCTACCATCCATCTTACAGTGACCTCATTGTGAGAGATGACACACTTCTTAGGCAGCGTGGATGGAATCAAGAATACGCTGACCACATTGGTCTCTCTCTCTCTCACAGCTGCTTCTCTCCTTATTTGTGGCTGAGGTGAGACGGTCTGCGTTTTTGTTTTCACGCCACCTCAGCCTCGGAAACCACGTCCGCGCTACACAATATTCACCACCTCTTTCATGCAGGTCCATCCGAGTCAGTACACAATCATTAGCTGCTCCCCTAATGCACCCCTGCATGCTTGCTGCCCGGTTGCAGTTTACATTATGATCAAATGCTGAACAATATATACAGTACACACACACAGACTTGTTTATTAATATACTTGTGAATACATCTTTTTTTTTACCCTACACACCCTGCCGAAAATAGCCGAATTACAAGCTCACAACTTGTAGATCGGCTATTGTGAGCTTATAGATATTCTATTTTTGGTGCACAACACTGGCACACAAATAAGTATAAATCAGGCATAACTCCAACCCCAACCCCTAAACCTAACCTCTAAATGTCTAATCCTAACCCTAAACCCAACCCAAATCTTTTCCTATTTGTAAGCCTATCACTCCCCACATCTTTTTAACCATAAAACATAAATAAGAAAAAATATTTATCTTGTGAGGACCAGGACAATGTATATTTCTTACTATATCTACTATACTTGTGGGGACATCTGGCCCTCACAAGTATCGTAATACAAGCGCACGCACGCACACGCGCGCGCACACACACACACACACACAGTCCCATGTGTGTCAGTACATGCATGTGGACACATGTATGTATGTACAGTAGGCTATTTATCGCACTGCCTGCGTGTCCATATGTTCCTGCAACAATGCCACAGAGACAGACTCCTGCACAGCTGTTGCTACTTGGCAAATAAGGTGGTCTCGACTCCCATTCTGATGGGAGTTACATTATTTGTTAAGCTTCGGGCAGGTAAACAAATGACGATGCTCTGTTGCCGTAACGATGTGGGTGACTCATACCCACGCAGAGCCCTCACCTGGCTCCATGTGCCATCTCTGCCAAATGAGTTCTGTCCACTGCACCAGTGTGCCCTGTCATACCCACTCTGGCTTGGCCCCAGGGTTTATAAAGGTTCCTGCCCGACATTAACGATGTTCTTCCCTTCATGTTGTGCTCACAGTTTGGTTTTCTATGGATGTGAGGCAAAGGTATTTGGTACTTAAAGCACTGTTTCTGTCAATCCATGGCATAATTGCAGGTACTTCATGGGGAAATGTAAAATGGTTGAAAGAAATATATATATCGTACATACATTTGTTAAATGTATCAAAATTAGTCCATCAAATGTAAGAAATGTTTTTGAACTAATAGGCATAGTGTGGGGGAAAAAAGCTTGAAATGAAAGAATGGCTGTAAAGGGCTTGATATACTTTGTGGTGTCGCACTAGCCGATCCACAAGCTCACAAGTTGTGAGCTTGTAAATCGGCTATTTTCGGTGGAAACACAGCCGCACAGGCACACCACCTGCTCTCTTTTTTTCCTAAAATAAGATAGAAATGACTGTTGTTATGCCTTAATGTACTAATATATATTATATATATATACATATACTGTATATCAGAAATGTAGTGACGTACTGATGATAACAGAAGACAGAACCATAATGCCTAATGCTCCGTTGTACGACGGAAAATAACAGATCTATAAGCTCACAACGGTTGCATCCGTGAGTCCATAGACCGGCTACTTTCGGTCTGCTGTACGCCATTGTACAATGAAGTAGGCTATAAATCGGTCTTAATGGGGCTGGTACAGGTCCAGAATTACATTGACCCACGTTACAGAACAGTTCTACAGCACTGGAAACCCCCTAAATGCCTAATTTCTTTGCCAAGCTAAAAGTCCTCTGATTTAGTGACGCCTGCCCAGCTCTGCCAAACGTCACAGTCCACTTGACCTGTCAGTCCACTGATTCAGTCCATACATAGGGCTGACGCTTGATTGGGTGTAATTATTTCACCCAGTAACAAATGACGTCAGCTCACCTGTATGTTAAAACTTAAACAGTGGTGTATGAATGTTCCTGGTTTGGGTCAAGTCTTCCCATTTTATAACCACGTTTAATTATATTTGCTTTGTCACCCTGTTATGTTGTTATGTTGCCTTATGGACATATTAAAATCTCATTATAATAAATATATGTACAATAAACATTCAGATATCTGTCTTCTTGACATTCATGTGGAGAGTAACCTACGTCGTTTCATACTACTGTGATAAAGACAACAGGGCCACACACACACACACACACACACACACACACACACACACACACACACACACACACACACACACACACACACACACACACACACACACACACACACACACACACACACCATATTGTACCTGCAAGTTTGTTTCCATGCCTGCCCTAGTTTTTTCTTTTTTTAAAGTAAAATTCTTCCGCTGAGAACCGCACACGACAATCAGGGTCATTTTATGGCAACCCATCTGCTATTCACTGCGGAGTGAGATTGATGGCGCTGACCCTGAATGAGTGATTGCCACACAGAGCTCTATGTTAGTGTGACAGTGTCCAACATGCACTACACACTAATAAACCTCGGTCCATCTGGTCAGAAACAAACAAGAAAACGCAACCATAAATTCTTACACTGGATCGGGCTGGGGAATCGGAAGTGGAACTTGTTTTAAAAAAACATTGGTACTTGATGAATACTGTAGCTATGCATCATTAACCTGGCAGTGTTTGTGTCAAATTGCTGCCACTGAAATGATCTTTCCAATTAAGTTCTAATAATGGCATAGAGATCTTGCAAAATCATTCACAGACACTGAAACGTCTTGTACTCTTCAGTCTAGGTGACCTTTTGGCCCCCGGTGACCAGACTGGTTAACACTGACTACAGACAATGTATTCTCCCATAAATAATGCTTTAAGCACCACAGGCTCCATTGACACTCAAACGGAAGTATTCTTTATGGTCTCCAAGCACCACTGACCAAGTTTAAAGCATAGCTTAATTCTTGGGTGTTGACCTGATTAGTGGGCCACTGAATGTGTCTTGGTGGACAGGCAGCCAGGGACTGTTAACTGCAGCAAGGTGCTAAGGAGAAAGGTTAATGACCTAAACATCACACTGCCAGGACGCCTTTCAAGTTGGGCTTCATTTCTCTATACAGACTTATAAAGGTGCCTTGTAAAAAACGAAGCAACGTTTAAGTAAGTCTAATTCCTCTCTAGTCCTCTCTTCTTCACAGGCTCAAATAAACCCAAGTTGCCGGCACGAAGGAATTTGAGCATTTCATTCGAGAGTTCCGTCTTCTTCGGTGTATGATAAACACTGTAAACTTTATATAACCACCCCGTGGTTTCTAATACGTGTCTGGTACAGTAGTCACAGGAAATGAGGTAATGAGGGCCTCTCCGAGAGCGCACACAGCATGTACAGCAATGCACTGACCCATGGAAACCCACATAGGGCCGCTGAACTTAAAAGGTGAATTGGATCAGGGCCCCTACTCAGCCACTTGGCCCAAGTCCTCCTGATGAGGGCTTAGTGGTAGCAGTGAAAGCAACCTAATGAGTGATAAGTAATCAACACTATTACCCAGGCTGCACCAAAGCAGCCGAGAGCCAGCCCAGCATGCACTAAAGCCATTTTACAACATGCAGTGAAAGCTACAGTAAACTATAGCTGTGCCAGGCTAATTCAAGCATCAGTGGTTACTGATCTGCATTGAAGGCAGGGAGAAATACTGGTCGAATGTAATGACTTTTGTATAAATCTTTGGCTATTTCCAGGCCAAAGAAAATGTTTTGATTAATGAGCTGCGGTGGATTTTTTTAACTTGAGTCCGTAGCCACCATCTGTGGTTCTACCTAAACGGATGACTTCACTGGCTTATTTTGGCAATAGTCCACCCCAGAACCTACTCCCGACAATCAGCGTTGGGTGCCAATACAAAGGATAATTCAAGAGCCAAAGGAGTACGGTCATAGTGAAGTAAGACACTTTGACTATATAGCCATTACTGTAGGAGACATGTTTTCTTCCCATTGTTTTAATAGAATGACCAAGCTGCTTCAGCTGAAATATCAGTAATGATCCAGAGATAACTGTATTTGAAAGGTTGCAGACACTTTGGTGATGGCATTCTAATAACAGATAGAGAGATAGATATTCCAATAAAATAAAATAAAAGACCCCCCCGGCCACCCCACCAACGAACGCCGGCAAAGCATTAAGTCAAGACTTTTGGGATTTGCACCGACTAACACTAAAACCCTGTTCGCCTATTAACACTCTCAAGAATTCCTATACAGCTTATGATCAGCCCATATGATCAGTACATGTATGTTTATCTTTATTTGTATAGTCCAAACTGTATTGGTCTCTGTGGTGCATACTGTTTATTTTCTTCATTCAGACATTACCTGCCCTACATAATTTCCAGACTTCTTGTACAAACCAGAGTTCAAAAGTTCAAAACAGGGCAGGATCTATTGTTTAGACACACTAAGCAACTTATGGACTTATAGAACTGTAATCCTTTGTGTGTAATTGATGTAATGAATAAAGTAAAACAGAGAGGGTCTAATCTTTTGATCCCTGGAATACTACAAGCTCCTTGAAATACTGCAGTACTTAATTTCTTTCCCTTGATGTTGAGTCGCTGCCGTAAATCTGCAGTTCTTTAAAATTCTTTATCAACCTGTCGGCGCGGAATCAAATGAAAGTAAACCCAGCACACGAGCATGAGTGCAGGGAGCGTCTGTGATGTATCACACTGCGTGCCTCGAGATGAGATCTCCCGTTAAGTGGTGGGTGGGCTGGTGAACGTACCCGGCTCTCTGGCATGTTAGAGAGATTGGGTTTCATAAGACGATCGGTCGCTTAATTCATCTGTTTATCTCAATGTAAAGCTGTGAGCGAAAGAAAAAGGACGAGTGAGACGTATGGGTTCACCCCCTCCCTCTTTTCCTCCTACTTTGCCTCCTACATATTCCTCCTCTCCTCCTCACCAGACTTTTTTGGGCCTGATGCATCATCACAACGACCTCTCACATGCCATCAACTAAACCTAACACTGTTTATCTAAGATTCACCATTACCATCTAACCTCCCTTATTTAAGATGTAACAAATGTTCCAAACTTTTCCAAAATGTTTTTTTTTCTCTTCCGCTATTTTCAAATAGCCAAAGCATAAAATAGGGCTTAAGTGGTTAAAAAAGAAACTTTGAATCAATTTGTCATATTTACTTTTCCCCCCAAAAAAGAACGAAGTCATCACATTGGATCGTGCAATCATCCAAGCAGACGCAGGGCTGATACTCTGCAGCTGCTGGGCTGCAGATGTGTAATGGACAATGCGGAGGAGCGGCCGGTGCCAGGTTTGGTTTCAAGCCACGGTGACGGTTTATGTTGGCTCTCAGTCAGGACCCAGTCACTGTCAAGCTCCTCTTTCAAAGCTTCTTATTTCTTTTCTTTCTTTCTTTTTTTTAAGTACTTTTGATTTCACCCCTACCCACCCACACATCCACCAACCCGACCACCCCCATACAGTTTTTAAAATGCTGGTATGTTAAATATTTCATGGTTTTACCAGCTATTTCTGTTATTTACATGAAGGGACATTTTCCCAGCTAAGTGCTTGAAGCTGCAGGGAACTGCTGACTTATAGTGCCACCTTCTGGTAGAATCTAGGCCTTCTGGTTAGGGTTTCTTTCTAGATAAAGAACAAATGACCGATACTACAATATATATGTACTACTGTATTTTAATAGATAAAAATGTATATAACACTGGTAACGATAGAATTAGATTATTATTCACAAAACATCCAATGACATATGACTATTGCCATGACACTGGAACTGGTTCACTGCTATAAGAGAATTGTACATGAAGCGACTATCACTACTCTTTGTTTTTTGGAGTCTCACTGGGTTTGTAGATTGTATAGCACATGTAAAAGAAAAACAGAGATGGCAAGTTGTTCCTCTGGGTTTCCTCAATGTCACTATGAGTCCATAGATCCCATAATTATATCCACAAAGTGGGTTTACCTCCACTGTTTGCTAGCACTGTCCTATGTCGTCATAGTCATCTTCTGTGGAGGAATCATTGGAATCAGGACTCACAGGAGAATACAGTGGGTCATCCTGTTCACTGTCTTCATCTGTCACTCCTAATAGTTGGCACAGGACAATATCACATCAGGACAATCATTAAATGCAAAGACAAAACAGAAATAGGAAACAAAATCAGATCAATTCAAGCTCAAACACATACTAGTGGGAGCACTTGTAAATAAAACATTTATAAACACATTTATAAATAGAAACTATAAAATAATTTCACAATAATGTTTTTTTTGTTTATTAGATGACATAAATTGTTTATTCACCTGGATCCTGACAGTTAATTATCTGGCTTTCGGAGTGGAGCTGGTCATTGTTGAAGCTGGGTGTTTCTGTTATCCCTGCACAGAGAATCCACACATTCACAACCCATCATGTTAAGTTTGGATGTTTACTGATTGCCTGACAGGGAAATTCGTCAAATAGCTCCGGATCCCCAATGGCACGATGACCAACTGAACAAAACTTGTTTGAAAGATGCAGCAATCATACATGTGTGGGGGCCTTTTGTCTGGACGGTGTGGTCTGGTCAGTCATGATTTTAGTGTTGTAACAGATTATTTCCCCAAACCTCCCCTTGAGGTATTTGATTAACCAGGCCCAATCCTGACAACCTTTACTTCAGAGGGTTTACAGCTACACTCCCCCTGCTAACATTAAAGTGTGTGTGTGTGAGTGTGAGTGTGAGTGTGAGTGTGAGTGTGAGTGTGTGTGTGTGTGTGTGTGTGTGTGTGTGTGTGCGTGCGTGCGTGCGTGCGTGTGTGTGTGTGTGTGTTCATGCGTGTGTGTGGGGGGGTTCAAGTGTTCATCATATCAGGTGCAGTAATGGCTAATAAAGCACTGCCAAAAGATACAAACTATGAAAAGAAGCATTAAAAAATATATTTGAGCATTTCAAAGAATACAACATTAAGAATGTTTTTGCAGATCGTTGGACACATCCCACGGAACCCCAAGCATATTTTTGTGTGTGATGTTGATAGAAAAGGAATCTTACCAGGAGTTTCCATACACACCACATCTCCGTTTTCATAGCATTCCCCAGAGGAGGTACTGGACGAATCAAATGAGTCCTCTGCAACAAAAACAAATACTGTTTGTCTGTGGTTATGATATCAGTCAACCAATGGTTGTTGTTTCTCCGTATAATGTATGCTGATATGGTTTTGCAGTATGGGGGTTAAAATATTACCACTTGGGTTGCGGTTTTGGATTGGATTTCTTAAAACTCCAGAATAGTCGTCCATCAGAGAACTGTTATTGTGACCTGTGAGGAATCCAGGCACACCATTTCTGGCCGCAGCTGAAAGGACATCATAATGTTTGTATATATACAGTATATGACATTAACATGTAATTGATGATTTATACCAAACCGTGGAATTGACTTTGTCATTCAGGTTGATTTTTTGTTTAGATTTGGGATGTCAGAAAATCTAACTTTCTGTTTCTATTTATACAGACGACAACGACATATTCACCATTTTTACTTTCGTTAATCTGATTGACTGACAGAAACTGTAGCTCTTGCTCCAGGGGTAATGCAACGTTCTAATGCTTAATTTAAGCATGCCAAGAATTGCAGGTCTACAAGGTCACCACGTGTCGCATCCACAACATGTTGTGAGCATGTAGATCGATTATTTTTGCGAGACACTGTCATATGAATCGGGCTTAAAACTGTTCAGTCTAGTCACAAATCTTTAGCCTGAACTAGGCTTTACCTTCCTCAGAGAGGCTGCTGAGGGCTGTCATCAAAGGGTTCCTCGTGTCCTGTCGCTGAGAATCTGGATGGCACATGATGACACATCTTAATTTTAATTGGGATAAGCTCAGGCGTTCAGACACACAAAGCACTGCACCAGTAGCTAATATAATGTAGGTATAATTTTGGAAAGAACAATTTTTTTTAGAAAATGATAACACAGTAGCAAGACGATAAAGTAGGTGAAAAACAAACAGACATTAGGAAGGAAATAAAAGAATGTAGCTCACTCCGAAAGGTGGATAAGTGGACAGATGGTTCATTGCTTGGGTCACATTGCTCATAGTCTGTGTCTAGTGATGTGCTGTCAACGCTACTAAGCTGGGTCCAAAGATGTCTGGGATCGGAAGTGACTTTATAAAACAAAAACGAGGGGGGGGAAATGAAATCACTAGATGAGGTGACTATAGATGGTTAGTACATGCACACAAGTTTAAATTGACAGGTACACTTAGAACATTCATCTCCATGGGAGTGAATCCCACTGAGCAGACGGTCGGGCGAGAGTTCCGCTCAAGCAGGGCAGAGCATGGTACGTCGCTCAGGCGAGCGGTCCGCTCCAAAAATGTGGGCGAGCGTGATTTGGGGTGAGCGTTCCGGTTACCAGCAGAAGAACAGCAGAATAAGTTTACATTTTTAAATCAGCAGTGATGTGACCCAAACTAAGCAGTTAATTGTTAGAGTCATGCAGCAGAAGTGACAAGTCCTCCTGTAACCCAGGAAAGATCACATAGGGGGCGGCCATAGCTGAGTGGTTAGTGAGCCCGCCTAGGGAGCCAGAGGCCCTGGTTGCCCCAGGTACGATTCCAGGCCACGCCAGCATATGTGTCGATGAAATGAAATTTGTCCCTGAGCAAGACTCTTAACCCCTAATTGCTCACAGGCCCTCATTGGAAACAAGCCCGCAAGGACTTTCATGAACGTCCTGTTAAAAGGAATTATCCTAGGATAGATAGGAATTAGGAAAGGAAATAAGAGTGTGTGTGTGAATACTAATTACTAATTGTGTGTGAAAAAACTACTTTTTCACAGATTTTATACAATTCCATACCACGTTTGTGATTTATCAAAAAAAAAAAAGATTACATAACTACACACATTTTCATTAATTGTCTATCCTACAGTATTTGAAATTTCTGTGAATACCAATGGTGAACAATGTAATTTGTCTTCATATTATTTGAAAAGACTTATCTAGAACAGGGGTTTTCAACAGGTGGTTCGTGGACCACTGGTGGTCAGTGAAAGTATTGCATGTGGTCCCCATGCATTTTAATGTAGGTAATGTAGGATTTATTTAATTTATCATCATTTATTATACAATGTATTATTTACTATTTATTTAGTTGCTTATCTTATGTCTGCTCACTCATACATAAGATACAAATCAGTATATCAGTTAACATAAGTTTAATGGAAGGATGGATAAAGTATGTTTTTTTAGCTCTGGACCACTAGCATATTTCAATTAAATAATGCCTTGGCTTGATCACAACAGTGGTCCCCATGCAGGTCAGGGTGGTGGTCCCTGGTTCACAATCAGTTGAAACCCCCTGATCTAGAAGATCTCTATAAATCAGGATTTTCGCTTGCAATGCTTCCTGCCATCGTTTCTATATGAACAGCACCAATTACCATTACCTATGATCCTAGATGACTATTTCTATACATTTGATGTATTACCTTGTATTGTCCTTTCTTACTGTAAATCGCTCAGGATTAAGAATGTCTGCTAAATGCCTAAATTGTACATTGTAAAGTCTACCAAGTCTAACCATCATCATTGACTCACCAGTTCCCTCCACTGGATTGGTAGTGACCTTGACGAGGTCAACGGGTTCTCTGTAGTCATTTGCCTGATGTACAGGGCTCATCTGTAGGCTGGTGTGTCTCTGTTGAACTATGTGAGCTACAGGCAAAAACAATGAACATGGTTGATCTGATATTTCCGCTGTTTTTTAAAATATTTAACATTTTTTTAAATGTTTAACATTTCTGAATTATTTTCATGATAAAACAACCAATTTATATATTTTGTCGGTACTCAAAGTCAAAATTTTGAATTTCTTTTCATTTTTGGGGCCGAACATTTTCACCTATAATGACATGCCCAAAATAGGGACGCCAGGTTGAAAGTGATTAATGGTTTCATGAGAATTGTATTTATTTCAAATATAGTGCTTTAGTAGCCCATAAAATAACATATCATATCATGAGGTTCAATCAAAGTGGTGAGATTGTTCATGTGGAAGTCAGAAGGACAAACCATTTCTTCTTCTTCTGTGACTGTGACACAGCACAACATTTACAATCAGAGCGATGAGGAGAATAAATGACAACGTGATGCACCCGAGCATCTCTGGAGACAAGGATGAGAGACTGTGAAACCAGCTTTCAATTGGACGGTCTGTAGTTGTGTCAGCTGGGAGAGATACACAGTACATAAATGAAAAGGTCACAAATCATAAAATGATTTATTATGCTTCTAAATAGACATCAAGCTAGTACATGGTGTTACAAATCTGGGTCCATGAGTAGTTAATAGTTAACATTATTACTTGGCTTACAGGCCCAGTTCATCTTACTTTAATAGGGTAAGGTAACTAGATGGGTGGTGTTTAAATAGTTATAATCTGAGTTCTCTCATATACATAGGAGGAAAATAGTTATAGCTAGCTTGTCAATAACAGAGGAATAACGTAAAACAGCAGTATACCAAAATGAGAATACATTTGTCTAAAATAAAATTAGTTGAAATTTGTTTGGTTCTGCCAAAGTAGGATAGAACAATGTTTAAAGGGTACTAATTCTATTAGACATGGTTCAGGGAAGTAAAATGTTTACCAGTCATCCAAGTGGTTATTAATGATGTATCAGGTGTGGTGGCCACTACAGCAAACCCAAGAGAACCTGTATGATGAATGTGAGATTTGTGCAGAAATCAGAGAACCATATTTAGTTGGCTAATGGAAAAATGCAAACAAAGGCAACCATCAGACAAGTACTCAAAAGCAAGCTGTGGAGCAGTAAAGGGAATTGTGTCATCTCTGACTGATTTATACTTGGTGTCGCACACCGGAAATAGCAGGTCTATTAGCTAAGTGGTTCTCAACCTTTTCAGGCCGCGAACCCCCAAAATAATTATATTTGAATTGGGGACCCCCCAAGATAAATCATATTTGAACAGGAGACCGCCAAAAATAATCATATTTGAACAGGGGACCGCCACAGCACTTGGAATTGTAGGAACTGAGGCATTACATTTAGTTTGACTCAGTTCCCACAGATGAATATTGTGAAAATAGCAGATCTACAAGCTCGGTTGTGAGCTTGTAGATCGGCTATTTTCAAAATGTTTGCCTTTTTCTTATGTTATTTGACAATTTGGCCAATGTTTGACTAGTTTTTATAGTATAGTTGTTGATTACTTTTTTCATTTCTTTAGGTATTAAAAAGGTCTTAATAGTCATTAAATTGTCACTTCAATGTCATCTGGGGACCCCCCTCCTAAAATCATGTGGGAACCCCCCTGTGGATCCCGACCCACAGATTGAGAACCACTGCACTAGCTCACAACACAGTACAACTTACAAGAGTTCTTATGTAACATAACATACCAACTGGCATACTAACCAGTACAAATAAGACCTGCTGCCTTAGAGTCGCTGCAGTAGTTTTTTTTGTTGACAGATTCCTCACATTCCCAAAGATCCTTGTGCTCTGTCTTACACTTATAGTACCACAATGATTGGTTGTTGTGTGTCAAGGGCGGAATAAACTGTTTGTACTGTTGTGCATCTTCCCCGCAGCTCAACATGGAACACACCATGGAGGCTTCCTCTTTTTGCCAGCAGTTGTCACAGACCGTTCCCCAAGTTCCGTTACGGTGGATCTCCACTTTACCAGAGCAGCGATCAGCGCCTCCAGTCAGCCTCACCGCTCTCATCTCTGCACACAGACGTAGGAGGAGTTAAATAGGCGGATACTTTAGAAGGATAACATATAAACATATAAGAATCAACATACCAAACACACGTTTGTTTGCTTGTATGTCTATACTATGGAATCATTCTTTTTTTACTTCTAAAAAAAAAAAACTACGTATTTTATTATTTAAAAAAATATCATCCATGCGCATGTATATCAATCTGAGATCCCAGGTTTAAAAAAAAGGAAAAACAGCGGCCCTGCTGGGTTTCACTTTTGCATTTGAGTTTTCAGTAGCGCAGCTCTGAATCTGTTCTTGAGAGATTACATGTACACTGTAAAACAAAGCTCTGTCATAACATTGTTCTGTATGTATAAATTGACTTTGAACTGAACTACTGAATAGCCCAAATTTTACAGTAGGCCTACATTACAGAAGTATATTACAATTGTGTGCGCGGGGAGTATAAATTACCTGAGCACACCACTCCAGCATCTTCCTTGTGCCCACAATCATGGCTCTCTTCTACAGTTGGGCACGCCCACAGGTTCCCCTCAGCACCAGTACAGTTCAGTTCATCCAGATAGAGAGGACCACTGCCCTGGGGAAAGGACCCGCCCTGCCCAGTCACATTCAGGGCATAGCCACAGTTGAGCTGGGCACAGACCACATGACCCTCCTTCAGGTCCCACTGGTCGTCACACACCGTTCCCCACTGACCTTGTTTCTTCAGCTCCACCCGACCAGCACAGCGGTCCGCTCCGCCTACTAGCCGTACAAGCTGGTGGTCTGTGGGCACACACAGAAGTCAGGGAGAATGGGTCAAACCACCTTATGTTTGGCATGTGTCTGTAAACGATAGCCGTATTTCAGATGCAAACCGCTTTAGCAGATAAGCAGTGTGCAAACACAGAGAGACATCCTTACCACAAACAACTTCCGAGATCGCAGTGCAATTTCCTTCTATGGTCTTAGAACAATTCAGAAGTTGACGATCCTGGTACACACAACCCTGGAGGCAGGTGGCATTGGTTGATGAGATGTCTTCCTTCAGGTCACTAAATCCACCACAGCCAAGATCCTGGCAGATCTGTTCAGTCAGTGTGTCTCTGGTCTCCGGTGTAAGTGGCAATAAAACACTATCACCACTTCCACGACCAAGAGACCAAGAACACTTGTTGATGATGATCTGTAGGACAACGTATGACTCAGCAGCTGTGGAGAAATAGAACAACGATTGATTGATTGAAATTTTTATTAGGCAAAAGAATGTAAAACAACACAGTTACATTTATAATGCTTTTGTCTAAAGGTCCGGCCAAAAAAGTCCTAGCGGGCTTGTTTCCGTTGGGGTCCTTGAATTGAAACGAGTTTAATGCTATTTCAGTATTCCAGAATGTGACTACTCACCATAATCACTAATTGTGCTTTTAGCCTAGCAGGGGTTTTCAACTGATTGTGAACCAGGGACCACCACCCTGACTACAAATCAACCTGGGGACCACTGTGTTGGGTGGGGATATGGACTATGATTAGTGCTTTGGAAACACTTGCTACAGTATGCATCCCATGTCTATGCATCCCACTGTTTCTCAAACAATAATCCACGGACTACTAATGGTCCATGGCATAATTAGGCCTGCAGGTAGTCCATGGGAAAATGTTTTAAAATGTAAATACATAAATAAAATACCTTTGTTAAATGTATTAAAACAATATTTAATAAGTCCACCAGAAGATATTTGAATTAATAGGCGTAGTGTGGGAGAAAAAGATTGCTATTAAATGATGACTGTTAAGGGCTTGATTTAATTTGTTGCACGATACTATAACAAACTAGAAATATTGTTCCTGAAGAAACAATGTGCGCTCGCTTTAAAGCCAAAAAAACTGTAGTTATAAAAAGTACAAATTCAGTTTGACTTGGTATCTCTGTCTTTCTTTCTGTGTGTGGGCGTAGACTTGCCTCCGGTTGATCAGATTGGGAGCACCCGTTATCATTCTCCTAATTGTCATCAGTTACACACCTGCTTGCATAGCTGATGGTAGTAAGGGGATGTGTGTGTGTGTGTGTGTGTGTGTGTGTGTGTGTGTGTGTGTGTGTGTGTGTGTGTGTGTCGATCTACTATGTGATGCGTTGTGAGCTTGTAGATCTGATATTTTGGAAAAAGCTTGACAGTCTTTTGAAAGTGTGAGTACAGGGGGCGGCAGTGGCTCAGGGGTAGAGTGGCCGGTAGAGCGGCCGGTTCAATCCCGGCCTCCCCCAGAATTAGTGTCGAAGTGTCATTGAGCAAGACGCTGAACCCCTATTTGCTCCCGATGAGCAGGTTGGTGCATTGCATGGTTTCCTCCACCATCGTGTATGATATGCTACATACTGGTGTATGAATGTGTGTGTAAAAGGGTGACATTTTGATGGCAATAATCTTGTAAATTTCAAGCTCCAAACTCTAATGGTGTGTATTGGTCAACATAACTCCCCATACCCCCCCTCTCACTCATGCGCGCACACACAACACACACACACACACACACACACACACACACAGATGACAATTAGGAGATAACGGGTGCTCCCAATCTGATCAACCGGAGGCAAGTCTACGCCCACACACACTGATTTGTATCTTATGTATGAGTGAGCAGACACATTCGATTATATGGGCACATTTCCTCATAATGATGACTCAAACAGGCAATCCGGTACACTTCCCCTTCTTGAGATTTTCGGTGGAATTTCTTGACCTCCCACTTCCCAGTAACTGACAACATTGATGCATCATCATCACCAGGTCATTTAGTGCACTGTTCCAAGTGGAAGAAAATATTCACTTTCCTACATTACTAAATGGTCAGGGACCACATGCAATACCTCCATGGACCACCAGAGGTCCACGGACCACCTGTTGAAAACCCCTGTATTAGAGGGTCTGGAGTGGAATTTTGAGTTGTGTGGCATTATTTGAGAGACAGTTGATTCTGAACATGTGTGTCTATATGTTATAGGGAAATTGGAAAACCAGGGAAATTGAAAAAGGAGCGCTCGTTTTCATCCCCCCCAGGCAATTCTGTAGAACCAACACTAGAGGGCAATGCAAGCCACACTAGACTAGAGCCCCCCACCACACACACAAGCGCACGCACGCGCCTGTGCATGTGTGAATGTGTGTGCATGCACACACATGCACACGCACGCACGCACACATGTGTGTCGTGGATAGTAACCCATGAAAATATCTATTCTCCCCCTATCGGTTTACAACTCGAACGGTGCTGATTCGACTAGCAGACCATCGGCCGGTCGGCGCGGGCACTCGCGCCTGGCAGCGCTCGGGCGCGCCTCCTCGAGGCGCTCGGGCGAGCCTCCTCGGCCTCAAGGTCTGCTGAGTTGGCGTGCCTCCGTCATGGACAATAACTATTATCACCGTCTCGCGAGTTAAAAATACAGCGTTACTCTGCTCAGTTTGGCTAACCGCTTCATTATCCAACCTGTCATAGAATATTTCTCTCATATTATCCATTTTATTTTCAGCGCTCCTCCGCCGAAAGCCCCGCCTCGCGCCGAAGCCCCGCGCCTAAAAACGAGCATACCTTTCCAATTTCCCAACGAATGCCAATTTCCCTGTAACATATATACTGCTCAAAGAAAAATGTAGGGAACACTTTGATCCCTTAATTATTTTGAGTTTTCATGAACTGTGTACATACTGCTAACAAAAACTGCTCAAAAGAATTAAGGGATCAAAGTGTTCCATTAATTTATTTTGAGCAGTGTATATAGATATCATGTTGATGCATCATCATTGATGCAGTCGAAGTGCATTGGGAAAATATCAGTGAAAAACCCCTTAAGCATAATCAACTGCAAAATGCTGCATTACATGCCAAAGGTTGCGGCACCGAGGTCATGCCTTGCAACAATATCTCAGCTTCACTTGCACCTTGCATTTGCTCTCCAACCTCCTCCACATCCTGTGACACAGTTACAGGTTGAATCTGCACAGAGTGAGGTGAGGTTATGGCTCAACTAAATGCAAGCAGATTGAAGCGCTGCACCAAATGCTTTTGTGTGTTTGAGCGGGAAGAGTAGGCATGGGAGAGAATATTATTTTAGTTTATTACAGTGGATTGATAGAGCAAATGTATCACTTACCACTAAATTCATCATTTAGCGTTGCATGATCTCCATCTGCTTCCATCTGAAGGGTAGTTTGGCCTGATTGAGATGTGGGATTAAATGCTTAATTAAACAAGGGAAATTACACTTCATGCAGCCACTAAGTCAACTCTTCACAACCATTGTCATTTTGACATCACTTCTTGAGTCAAGTGGCTATTGAAGTGTGATTTGTTGGAGGGTTGCAGGCTGTTTTAGCGCAATGCCATGTACTGTAGCCTACTGTCTGACATGGTAAACCTCTAACACATCGCCGACCGCATGGGTGCACCACCACATGTGGGACTTAACCACTTGACCAAGAGTCTTCCGTAAATTGATATTCAGGATAAAACCACACCACCAATATATTGAAAGTAACAGCACTTATACTCAGCTGCAGGATATCTTTAGTTTAGAGACATTTAGTCCTGACATCTGTGCTGACCAGTGTTTAAGACTCGCTCCTTGATGCATGCCTGCTTTTGAACACCAAAAAGACTGTGTGCATGATGTTCACAAAGAGGCGGGGGGGGGGGGGGGAGGACTTGAATTGGTAACATAGTTCAAGTACCTCAGAGTCATCCTGGACTCAACCCTAACTTTTAAAAGTCGCATCAAGAAGATCTCCAACACTGTCAACTATAACTTGCAAGCCTCTAACAGCTATATAAAAGAGCCATAAAGGTATTTGATTTAAAAAAAAAAACACATACAGTAGGTACCATCACTGCAGCATCCTAGAAAATAGTTTTTTTTTTACCTTTGATAACTGGAAGCTCTTTAAACAGGCATGTGCAGTGTTATAAGACTTTACATGGTTTATGCCCACCTCCTATGGAGGAATGTATAAAACAAAAGCCCGACAGGGGCATCAGTACAAGGGCTGTCACCAGAGGGGATTGTGAGGTGCAGTCTAGACGCACAGCCTTTACGCAAGATTCCTTTTCCGTTCAAGTGAGGTCAGGCCACAACCTGACCTCACTCTGTGCAGATAACATAAGAGTGTCCTTTACATCTTGTAAAAGGATGGTTCATGGACAATCAAACATATGATTTTTTTTAAATTATTTTTAGTTTTTTTAAATACCAGTCTCTGGTATTTTAGGTCAAAACTAGGCCTTTTTTACGGTTGCTTTTTTCTCTTCGGTTTGTACTTAGTCATGTTTATATGTGCTCTTTTTGTGATGTTGCTTGTTTTCTGTATGGGGACTACGGATGGAAAGTAGCATTCTTGCGTATTACATTGCATTGTAAGTGTGGTGTTCATATGTGCTGTCCCTCCCAAATAAACATATACATTTCATTTTGATATTGTAAAATATTATGCTTTATACTACTCAAATAAGGAATCACAAATTGAAGTAAAACATCACAAAGTATATCATGGCACAAAGGTAGAATGATTCTTTTCAAGGTAAAATCCAATTGACAGGCTCAAAGGTAGGACAGATGACAGTCATTAAGGTTCTTAGCTCAAAGTTCTTTATTCTCAAATACGATCTTCCTGCTTGCCATGCCTGACTCAAACCATGTGTACCGTACATGAAACTTGTTCTGGTTTCGGAACCTCTTTGCCTGAGTTCTTGTAAAGTACTGCCACAAGAAAATAAGAAGAGACCAGACATGTCATGACATGACATGTGATGTGGTGATGGCTGACTTCCTGTGTGCATCAATGAGCTCGATGCACAGCAGGTGTGTAGTTACAACTAGCTCTTATCTAAATAGTTGGTCCGACTGTTCCCATTATAACTAACCCTATCCTCACACTAACCTAATGGTCGTAATAATGGGATGTCGGAATTATGAGCCGACCCCACTCAAAGAGGTTCCAGAACATGAGACAACAAGCGATTGGTCGTTCCATTACAACAACCAGCGCCCTATGCCAGTGCCCAGTAGAGCTCTGCCTCCGCCATATTGGAGCCTGGTTGCTTAACAAACCATTAAAAGGACATGCTGTGCAAACAAACAAAAAAACATGGTTTTATTCAATTTTACTGTCATATACAGTATTTAAATTTTTCTACAGAACTGGTCTGTGTTATTTTTATTTGTTTGTCCATCTCTGGGACAGCTACATTTGGAATGGGAAATGTATTTGTCTCATTAGTAACAATGCAGCAGGGGTGAACAAAGCTAAGGGAACTTGGAAAGACATCTCATGTCATGACAAACCACAAATCATTTGACAAGACTTCTGCCAAAAAAGAAAGAACCAAAATCTCAGCCATGAACGTATATATATTTAGTATACATATCTGGATAAAGTGCTGTCATCAGTATTTTATTCGTCTCATAGCAACAACTGCAAAGCTATGGTGAACAAAGGGAACTTTGAAAGACACTTTTCATTCTGACAAACCTCAAATCATTTGACCTTACATGTGTACCTTACATGGAACTTGTTCTGGATTCGGAATTTCTTTGCCTGAGTTGTAAAGTACAAGGAAATAAGAAGAGACAAGACATGATGCCGTGATGGCTGATTTATCCTGTGTGCATCAATTTGCTCTATGCACAACACGTGTGTAGTTACAACTATCTCTGAGTCTAATTAGTTTGACTCATGCCAGGAGGTGTACTTAAACCAGCCATCAAGATGCCAACAGGTGACATTTGGAGTTTGAGCATTTACATTGAATTAGAGACTGACAGACTTTTAGATATTACACCTAAATAAGTTTTAAATCAATGTAGGGCTTACAGATTGGCATCAGAAAATTAATGTACACATATGCTGGTAAAACCCTGGGGACTCTATAGCCTCCTTAAAAATTGTTCCATCATTCAAGGTTTCATTAATCTCTCAAGACAGATTTTCTGTTTGCATGGGGTTCACAGATTGCTGTTCCATAAAACTGAGCTGTACAATATTATAGAAATACTGTAACATGTGAATGAATATATTTAAAGGGAAGGGAAGTGGCAGCAATGCAACTATTATGGATTCCAACCACGATAAAACTTCACAAAGAAGAAGAGGAACAAGTTACTGTAACTTAAACTAATTGATAGAGCAGCATTATTCATATGACATTATTGTCAATATATAGTATAACTGCTAATTAAGTTTCATTCTGAATAGCGATAGCAAAAACAATTTATACTGTAGGCTATATACTTGTGTATATATTATACAGAATAATCTATCAGGGCATGTGACTTAGACAGTAATATTCAAGTGATAGCTTACAGCTCTGGTTCAATATGTTACTCAATTTCTGAACTGATATTGACTTGGAGGGA
The DNA here is from genome assembly GCF_963280865.1 of Gymnoscopelus braueri. Taxonomy (NCBI): domain Eukaryota; kingdom Metazoa; phylum Chordata; class Actinopteri; order Myctophiformes; family Myctophidae; genus Gymnoscopelus; species Gymnoscopelus braueri. Next base: position 20,995,112 of record NC_137613.1, on the reverse strand, counting down.
AATATTTTCTTCTCCAATAAATGCTAAGGTAGACATTTTATGTAAGAGAAGGACATATTTTGTAAATTGCATTTAGCAATGAAGCATACAGTAAAGTAAAGGAGCCTTGGGAACCAACGGTTCCATAGGTTAGCAGTCTATTTCCTATGGCAGTAGCATGAGGCAGCTTGATGTAGGCTACAAGAACAACAAATTAAAAAACATCAAATACTGAACTTGTATTAATTACAGCCAAGAACTGTTCTCTCTGTAACTGTCTCGTTAACTGTATTTGAGCATCATGACCAAAGTTAGGAGGCTAAGGGCCCAGCCAAAACATTATTGAACTAAAATGTTGAATATTTGTACATACTGGCACACCATGTGTGCTTCCACACTATTCAGTATTATACTGTACCCCCCCCCCTTTTTTAACTTGTAATGTCACATTTTATTATGAATACAACTCATTTCAAAAGCTGCCTGCCACAGCTCATCAGCATGTGGTTTTAAATTCATAATTCATACTATATGAGTCACCATTTTATGTAAAAGTTCAAATGTATGCCAGTACATGATGGTGATTTAAAATTATCTATATAATTTATTTTAAGGAAATAGAACAAAATACACAAATATCTGCATATATCGTTACAAAATGATGTTCTAAATTAGACCACAAGCACACAGAATCAAATTTTGTCAAATGAACCATTAATGAATGCCTCTAAAATACAAAATGTTAAAATGTATAAAACCAATTGTCATTACCTTCACAATGATAGACCACTTGGACAATCATAATAAAATTAATCAGCTTCATTTTGTGGGTAATTAAGAGAAAAGGTCTCCATCTGCTCTCCATCTCCTTACAATTGAAACCAACTAGAGTGTTAAGATTGTGTTAAGATACTGTAAGTGTTACTGAGTGTTTAGATTGTGAGCTAGTGT